>NC_090675.1:10547921-10858907 GCF_013368605.1 Nyctibius grandis
TCCACCTTCCAGAGGGTTACCTCCCCTGGTAAACTATTTATCTATAAATATGCCCGCAAAAACGTTGGCACTTCTGCTAGTTCAAGTTTGCACTGTCATCATCCATCTCCAGGGAGAGCCCGGCCACAGAAATAACCAGCTGCAACATCACAACGATTGCCCCTGCAGGAGATGTATATAATGAAAATTGAAAGCTGCAGGATGAACTTCTTACATACTTGTCCTTTTGGTTTATTCATCAGAAATAATTATCTGTGCTCACATTCACAGGAGCACATACTTTATGATGTACATTAAAATTTAATGGATTTTTAATAATACTGTAACTACAGCAGAAGCCAAAAAAAAAGACAGACATTAAACCATATGTGCTGTGTTGGTGGGTAAACGGTGTTGAGCAAACACCAACAACATGTAACCAGTTTAATGTCAGCAATGGGAAGAAGAAACTGTTACTTCCAGTATCTGAAAATCACTGTGATCTCTAATGCTGAACGTTTAGCTTAAAATCTCCCTCAGGAACAGCAATTAGTGTATGCACGAAATGACCAAACGTGAGTTTCTGAATTTCAGGACCCTGCAGGTGACACCCTCGGCCTTTGACGAGCGCCCAAACTGCCCACCTTGGTCTCTCCACCTCTGCAATGGAGAGAAGCGATACGAACACACCCCACGACAGCGGCATGGGAACGTGTCTGAATTCTGATTTCCGCTGTGCCAATTAAAGTACTCTCAGTATCTTACGAAGCTATTGATGTCTATTCCTTAAGCATCAGCAGAGATTATTGCTCCAGCAGGAGAGACTGACACTCTAAACACTGTCCTCAGAAGCCACTCCGCAGCTAACGAGTCAGTGCAAAGCGTCACCATGTCACCAACACTTGGACTGACATTATTTATAGACTAAGAAATTATATACGTGGTGTTCCCACCAGCAGTGACACATCTTCATTCAGGCATGAGTCACCTATTCACAAGCATGTTTCCAAAAATAAATCCTATTTACCAGAATTAAATTCTACACGCTCAGGAGAAAACGTGTCCTTAAAAGCAAAACAACAGGAAAAAAAGGCATGTTAGAGAACCAAACAACAGCAAACAAGCACTGAAGCCTCCCTCCATCCTGCAGGCCTCCATGTTTCGTACGATCAGGCTGAGGCTGGAAACGTTTAAGATACAACAATGAAGATGGTCGTACGTTGTCATTACAAACCCCTGCCAAGGTCACCAGAGTGCTGCCGTCCAAAAGGAAGTATCCAGAATATTCTTGGCGCCTCGCACTTTGCAGAAATAGTAAGTATATTGCAGTTATTAGAACAGACAGAGCGAGCGCCAAGTAATCCCAGAAAATGTAGTGTTAAATAGAGGGTTCAAACCACAAAGCTGTTGATGGGGAATGTTAAAAATGTCAGCGTGGCTGAAAGACATTCGCCAGCGGTGAATGTCAAGTAGCGAGCTACTGTTCAGCAGATGCAATAAAAAAAAATGTAAGGGTACTTGGGTAATGGGACCAACATTACAGTTGTTGATACAAATTATATCCAGAAAGCAAAGAAATAAATGGATAAATAAATAAATAATGCAAAAATGGAACAAGTTCAAACTTCTTTTATAGTAATAGTCTCCAGTTGAGCATAATCACCAAAGCTATAGTGATAAGATTGCCAAAACTAGACAAACATCTGTGAGATGAATTCATCTCCGAGGGGAAGCCAACAGCTTGTTATCATTAAAGAGGCAATGCTCTCTCTGCGTTTGAACTGCAGGCCGCCTTGTTACTGCGTTCGCTGAGGCAATTGCACCAGATGTTGGCAGCTATCTTCAGATGGATGACAAGCACCTGCTGTTGGGGAAATTAAATGCTCGTCGGCCTCCTATCCTTCAGGGGAGGGTGGGCCAGGAGGGGAAGCGGGGGAGTGGTGACGGCTGACCCTCTGAAATAAACCTCTTTATGCAAAGTGACAGTAAGTGCTGGTTTGCCAAGCAGGGAAACAGAGTGGAAATTCATTGGATCCCTTCCATTGCCCCCGGTGAAATCTGCTCCCACCCTCCCAGTCCTGACAATTAACGTGGCACCGATCCGAACTCGCCAAACCTCTCATCAGAGTAACAGAGTCAACAGAGGGACCTCCTTCTGAAAAGCCACCGCTCGCCCAGCAGCTTCCCCAGCCCCGCAGCATCCCCGCGGTGGGCTCTGCTGCACGCCCTCTTCCCCCACAGACACCACTAGGACAAGCTTACACTTGCTGTGAAAAGAAAAACTGCAAAACGTGAGCTCCTTTTAGACGAGCAGTCATTTCTTTATGATATATCCAATGCTCTCACTTCTTCAAACTTCCGCAGTGATGACATTACAGCAAAGAAATAAATCTATTCTGTGATATCTTCTGCCAGCAGGACCCATCAGAGCCTGGATCGCTGTTTCAACAACATTTTGCCCCGGACATTAAGGTGCAAACACCACCGTTAATTCCGATTCACCCCAAACCCCTTGGGAGTGTCCCTGACAGACAACGTACGTTTGATCTAAACTGGCCACATGCATTTTAGGTATCCTTCAGATTACCAGGCAGTTAATCCTCATTCTGCTTAGATTATCTTAATTGGCTCTTCATTTGAGCTACTTTGCCCTTGTCCCCATTTCTGAAGTTATATTTATAAAGACACACACGGTACCACACACCCAGAGCACACCTACACACCCCCCTCCCTCCCGGGGCTGGCACACACGACCCAGCACGGGGGGATTACGGGTAGGACTGACGCTGGCCAACCCGCCACGCTCGCCTACCACCCCACTTCTATCAAAATACGCTCAGGGACATTTTTTCCTCAGCAAATACCACACTAAGTTCTCCTAAGAGAGATATACATGGGTAAGATGGACGTCAAACAAATTTCATATTCTACCTCTGCAGAATTAGCGTAAGTTTAATTAAACTGGTGGCACCTCAGTATTGCAAGTGTGAGCCAAGCTCAGTTATTTCACCTCTAGGCCTGACTGAAAATAGTCTTGTGGATTTTTAGCACCCTGATGGAAAATCATAGGAATAAAGAAAAAGAACAAGCACACAAACAAAACAAGAACCACCAGGCTCTGCACAGAACCCTCCGCTTCAAAAACAAATTTTCCATCAGAAAAATGTCATTTTTTAAAAATCCACCTGCAGATCAAAGCAGGATGGGCACGGGGTCAGCAGCTCCCGGGGACGGAGGGCAGGGAGCGCCCGGCCCCCCTCTGCTCACCAGCACCGTGCCCTGTGCCGCGCCAGCTGAGCGGGTGACGAGTGACCCAGCATGGCCATTCATTTCCATGTGGAAAAAACATTATCACACCACCTGCCACTCACGTGCGCTCTTTTTTCCACATTTGGAACAATTTATATGAAGTTTCTCACGGATACTTTTTAAAGCCCTTTTCTTAAGGGCCCAGACTCAGAGCTGCATTTAAAAAATCCTCACATTTCACATCCTACCACTCAATACCGGCGTATTTATTACGTAGTATGGTGACAATGTTCAAACGCTTACTCTCCAAGCAATTATGTTTTAACTAACTCACTTCAGCTGATGAGCCTACCCCAACTTTGCGAGCACCACAGTCCAACCCTCAATTGCACCACATACAGTTTTAAATAACTGCTGCTATTTTTTCATTAAAGAACCAATGTTAAAACATGAGTTTTCCCAAGGCAAAGCCTTGGCACCCTCAACTGTAGCTACTCAAAGAACAGAAGTAATGCTCTGGGCGCAGGGTATTGCTTCCAGGGATGTCAGGAGCAGTGCCTACATTTATAAATAAGTTCCTGGAGAGTCCAAGAGGCTGCACTTCACGGCAAGTGCCAAAGTGGAATCTGATGCAATTTCTCAGCATATATTGGAAATACCCACCAGAAAATCTTACCGCACTCCTATTGCTGTGGTTTAACACCACTATCTTTTGCTTTCGACGCAGCTCGCTGGGGCAGAGTTCATCTTGCTGTTGTCTTTCTGCACAGCAGCCAGCCCCACGGGCCCTGCTCCAAACGGGGGGCACGGAGACGCTGCCACAGCACAACGAAAACAAACCAATTCCTTCCAGAGAAGTTCTGCATCTACAACCCCGCTCATCCACGCTGGGGCTGAATCCAAGACCACTCCAGGGATGATTTAAAGATGTTAGCAAACATGATTAACTTAATTTCTTAGGTATTTTATATGGCCTACTGGGTTTGTATAAAATAAAAGCTGGGTGAAAAACAAAATTGACTTTCTTGGGGTCTCAGAAAAAATACAGGTCATTTTCATGCCTTTGGCTCAGCTGCAAAACTCCTACAAAGACACTACAAACAAACATTCACACAGGTGTTGGAGGAGCAAACATAAACGTTTTCTTACAACTTTTTCCTCCCCAAACACAGCCCCTGACTAATCACTGATTTCATGTGGGCTCTTGGTCTGCTTCTGGGTCGCCAGTGGTGTACCAGGCCCTGCAAGCTCAGGATCGACACTGCTCCCCTACTATTACTGAAGTATGAGACAGAATACAGCGCATCCATCATAACTTTATGCCAAAAAAAAATAATCAAAGGATATAGCAGAGTTGCCTTAAAATAAATACATTTTAAACAAAGGGCGCAAGCCCTGCCCTGTGGCTCCCAGGAGCTGGGGGTGCTGAAGCTGTACCCAGGGCAGAGCTGCCAAGCACGGCCCCCAGAACCAGCTCTGTGAGCACCAGCCCAGCCTCAGCCCACGCACGCTGCTACCAGGGCGACTTCTGCAGCCCGCAGCGAGTCCACCCCGACGCAGGCTGCGAGTGACACTTGCTGGCATATTTACATTTCCCGTGCCCCTCAGAGCTTGCTAAGTAAGGAAGGCAAGGAAATGTAAGGCAAGGTAAAACAGCTTGCCCAGAGCCAGGCAGCAAGTGGGTGGCACAGCGGGAAACAGCAGACAGATGCTCGGGGCCCCGACTCTCCACCACAATCACTAATCTCACACGGGTTATGGCGCTCCAGCACGAAAGCTTCCTTGCCATTTCATTTAACCAGAGTAGAAGAGGAAATAAAGTTGTACTTCAAGCTTCTGCTGAGTTCTGATACCGCCTTCGTGCCCACAAATCCTGCCTTAACATTTCCTCTTTTCATAAAATCCAGGTAGAAACCAACATCTAATTTATAACAAAACCACTTTCATAAAGCGTGTGTCTTATTACAGACCACCTAAAAACTGACTTCCTGTGTACAACTTTTCATTGACAGAATGAAAACACTGGCTTCTTTTCAAGCAACGATTGAGTTTCCCAGTTTAAAAAAAAAAAAGAGCATGTGTAGGAGGGAGAATAAATAATAAAAAGTGATTTAGGCCACAAGGGACCACTATATCCCAGATCCCTTTGTCACATGCCAAAGCAAAAATTTAAAGGAATATTCATTACCCTTTGGAGTATCATGGACATAACAATCAAATAAGGAAATCCAGAAATACTGGGACTTTAAAGCACAAGCAGAGGGCAGAGGCAGCGGCGTGAACAAGGCCGAACGCTGTTCCGTGTTACTGTAACAGACTCGCCCCCACAAACTGTGTTTTTCATTGTCCCAAACTTACCAGAAGCTGCAAACAATGACGTAGTTGTCTATTGCTCGTTCTGTTTTAAGGAGGTGCAATGATTCAAGTTAAGCAACTTCTCCCCAGGTTCACCCAGGTAGCTTAGACAGAAAGAATATAACGAGCTACAAGCTCTTTCACGCCACGTCTGAAGCTCACAATCGCTTTGGAAGGGAACAGCCAGGTTAGCAGCAGTTTAAAAATGCCAACACATTCTCAATTTTACTGCATATTACAAATGTTTCGGGAACTCAGGCTATTACAGACTAGAATGTAAACAAGAGGCCAAATCTGTCGCTTCATTTCATAAAATGTAACCAATTCACAAATATTGAATCTGGAAATAGAGTGCTGAAAAATGTGAAGGGCTAACAACTTGTCAAACCAAAAAAATGACTTTGCTGCAAAGCAAATACTTTAAGAATAGACCGTCCATGTATGCTATTGACCATTAAATCTACATATCAATGTCCAACAGATGTAACAATACAATTCACACTGTATGCCAAGTCTAAATTAACTAAGCTTTCACTTTCATACAAGAAAAATTCCTTGCACCTCCTGACTCTGGCCTCAGCCCCAGCTCCACACAGACTTCCAAATCCCCCCAAAATGAACCCATGGCGAGAAAACCACCTTTTCTCATGCTAACAACTCTATTGTAATAACATCTTCAGAGGCCATACTCAAGGTCTCAGGGAAAAGTAAACCACTGGAGTGCTTAATACTACAACGGCGCATTAACTCGTTCACACCCAGACAGCCTTGCCAAACAAGGAGGAGTTTTCTCTCATGTTTTCTTGATTTATATTTTCACAGCTGTCAGAGAGGAACGCACGCAGGAAGCAAGTTATGTAAACCACCCCATCAGGCTCAAATCTTCGGTGTGGATCACACCTCCCTCCCTCTGCCCCCTCCCAGCACAGTTACACCGAGAAAGCAGAGGGACTTTTTGTCTAGACTCACAAAATATTATATTATGTTATAATCCATGACACTGTACAACCAAGGGAGGAAATTCTCCCTCTCACATTTTGCTGCCCGCAGCCTCGCTGCTTCCAGCTTTAGTTCCCGTGCAAGACAGCCCCACAGCTCTGCCAAGGTGTGCCTGGAGCAGAGACACGGCTCGAGAAGTTACTCTCGCTTGTTGAACTGCCACTAGACAGTAAGTCTTGGCTACAGAAGGAAGAGATGAGAAAATTACAATCTTTCAAAAGCTCAACAGTTGCACAGAAAAAAACAACATCATAAACTAGACTTTATTATTCCACTGGTCTGGTTTGCATCTCACAGGAAATAACAAGTGAGTGTACAGAACGTTTCGGATCCAGAGAGGCAATTCAGAAATCCTGTCTTGTTTCAAAATTTCCGAATCTTAAAAGCCATTCTTGAGGAAACAGCATATTCCAAGCAAAGTTGAAACATGCCTATAATTTGTCTGAGGGACCTCGTGGCAAGTCAGAACAGAAAACAAAATTAATGCATTCTGGTGTCTGTTCCAATTCCATCTGAAAATTTGAAATAAAAAGCAAATGCCATAGCACCCTTCCAAAAAGTCACTTTAGGATTGCTGTGAAAGAAAAAAAACGTAGAGCCAATGCTCCCACTTCGAGATTTTTAGAAGTAAAACAGCTGAGGCCACCAACACCAGTGCTGCTTTTCTAGCAGTTTGAAATAACAACATGTAAAAATATTGTTTGTCCACAAAACTATTTCACACACCTCCTTTAAAAACCACCATTCTTTTTCAAAAGAAGTATAAATGTAAATGTATTCTCTCCCAGAAAAGAAAACATTATTTTTCTACAAGAACAGTCATACGTGGGCTGATCTAATAGCTCAAGACAACTGAAACGTACCTTTAACGTAACTGTTCCCATCGTGCTGGAAGGACACAGTAGCCTTTTCATTCAAAGGACTGCTCCCACCAAGACGGATTACAGTATTTTCAGTAAGAAGATTTTTGTTTTACTCAGAATTCTCTTTCAATAATTGGGTCAAAAAGTGTACCTGGAGCCCAACCACATTAACGTATCAATTAGTGACCGCACGCAACCCTAAGCTCATCGGGGGGGTCCCTCCGACCGCGGGGACTGGCAGCCGCTGCACGGCGAGGGTTAAAATCCCATGTCAAACAGCAAGGCCTGGCTCCAGACCAGGAGGGACATGGGAACCAGGGCAGCCGAGTTATAAAGGCCTTATTGTAGCAGCCCACTGGATTGGAAATGACTTGTAGGCCTAATGAAACAAAACTTTGGCAGTAAAACAGAATGAAAGGAATGAGACAATAAAAGAGAGGAACAAAGGGAGCGGAGTTGTTTCAGCTTAGGAAAATAAGCTCACTTTGTTGTTGGGAAAAGCCAAAGCCGATTAGGGTAAACCAATGACTAGGCATAAGTCTTCCAAACTAATTACACAGTTCGCCATGTGAAGTATAATTGCAAGTCGCAAAATAAGGACTACACTACTTTCACAGGAGCTCTACCTAGTGAAAACTGAACCCTCAGAAGTCCCTTATCACCAGCCGCTTGCAGCTTAAAGGGTGCAGAACGTGCACGTCCTGAGGGGAGTGCAGCTCATCAGCACTGGAGGGCTTGCTTCTGCCGGCCTTCTCCACAGTCAGGCTTTACGAGGCTGTGGCCTATTTTTTTCTTTTTTAAATCATACCAGAAGCCGTAAATGCTCCGACCTGTCCTCATCTCGGAGAGCACCGTTTTGCTTAGCTTTCAGAAAGCCATAAACCGGGCAGATCCGCAGCCACGGCCCTGCTGATGGCCCCGGGCACCTGCGGCCTCTCCAGAGAGGAGGAACATGGCGGAGAAAAGCGCAGCCCCACTGCACATCCCCTCCCATCTCCTCACTTTAAACACTTTTTTCATTTAAATTCTTCTAAAACGTGGTCTTAGCAGCCAGCTTTTCACACGTCAGCACAAGGGCAATGCTGCAGGCCCTGGATGAGTTAACATGGCCAGTGAATTTATTTCGTTTGCAAGAATCTTTGAAACATCTTTGGCTGAAATAACAGAGGATCATGGAAACAACTGCGTTAGACTATCAGGATTAGGTGGTAAGACAATGGCTTTTTTTTTTTTTTTTTCTTCTGATTGTAAGTGGTTATGGCTTACTTTGGAGCTCTGCTTTCCTGGCTTGGCCTCCTGTGGATCATGCTCCCTGAAACCACTGGCAGGAGCAGCCTCAACCTCAAGCACTCTCCTGGGTACGCCTGCCACGGCTGCAGGCCCCAGGCCCGCGCTGCCCGCACCTTACAGCGGCCAGGGATGCCCATTTTCACACAATGAAAGGTGGGACTCCTGCAGACCCCAGACTTTACAGATAGCAAGAGTAATCACTACCAGCAATTTCATGACCAAAGGCTCAGGAGTTCATTACACGTATTCTGGTGCTCTAACAGGCCGGCATTTTCACTGGTGAAGTCAGGAAAGACGGTTTATTAAAGCAGTCTTGTTTTTATTGGAGAAAAAGGTTCCGGCATTTACTTTTCAAAAAGCTGCAGTTTCAAATTCAACACTTCAGGCCCTCGCCTGCCAACTCCAGTTAAATGAGCGAGTCTGCCTGGCCCCAAAGCCAGGAGCTGTTCTAACCACATCGTGCATTTTGAGCGCTACCTCCAGTTACCAAAACAACCTCCCCTGGTTGCAAAGCTCTTCTCCACAGCAAGTACAAACAGGATTTCAAGAATCACAGCAGTAGGTAAGCAATTTTTTCCACACCAATAAAATAAGCTCAGCATTTCAAAGAGCAAGTCACCTGAGATGCTCTTATCAAATATGGGCGGCTCCTCTACACCTTAATTATGTAATGCAATTTTATTTTAAGAAAGAGCTAAGCAAATGCAAACCTTGCCAGTCGATCATGATGCGCTGTCTGCATTGTAATGGCTTGACTGGAGAGCGAGGCTTGTGTGCTGAGCAGTGCACAGGCTCATCACCAGCCCCTGCCCAGAGCTCGCAATCTGAGCACACGGGTCAAGGAAAGGTGGGGAAGTGGAATGGACACGGAGAAGGAAGCAGCTCCTACGAGGTCCCACAGGGCCAGTCCTGGGTCATTACATCTGAATGCAGCATCCCACCCACTGCAGCGTATTAACAAGTCTTCTAATTTAGTTGAACCACCAGTCCCCACTTCCTAGAGTCATTAACTAGCTCTGCACCTTCTCACAACCACAGCTTTGGGGAGAATCACCTCAAAACACCCCACAAACCAAACCGTCTGAACTGAGAAACAGCAAGACGCAGCGGAGAGAACCTGAATGCCAGTACGCAAGGTCAAGTCATGGTGACACAGCCAAGAAGCCTCCTCCAAAACACCACCGACTTCACCAAACTCACCTCTTTTTCACAATCTACAACAGGAAAGCGTGAAACAGGGATGTAACTGGAAAAGGTCACCTGGTAGGACAGGGGCCAAGCCCTGTGAGCCCGAGTCCCACAGGAGCTGAGCTCTAACAACGGGACCACACGGCCTCAGCACGACACACGCCAGCTCTACTGCCAGAGGAGTGGGTTCCAGCCTTGATTGCTGCTTGTGCAATTACTGTCAGTGGCTTAATTTTTTTAGCCTTCAAATTAAGATACTTAAAATATTTGATTTTCCAAAAGGGTTGCCTGTGGAAAGCCAGACCTCTTCTAAGCCATCTCAAGAAAGGCAGAGCGTGAAAGCAGAACTGAAGCGTCCCGAATCACTAGTCACTACTGAAAAACACAGCCTAGTCGTCTGCATTCTCAGGGACTGTAAAATTGCAAGCATGAAACTACCAGATGGTGAAATTAAAAAGACTATATTAAGACAGCATCCAGACAGTATGCAAAGCACTTATATTGAAACTATTATTAACTTAAAAAATACAGGTTAGAGGAGTTCTGCAATTAGAAGTAACTACAGAAGAAACATCCAAAAGCTCATGTAATCCTTTAATAAAAGGCTCAGCAGGCTGTAAACATCCTGCCGGAATCGAAGATTATTATTGAAAATAAAATGAATGGTTTGCAAAACAACTATCAATCCAGCACAGGAACAATTTATAAACTCCCCTCCTCAGTCCTCAACAAAATACTGCCTGGCCAAGGGTTTTCAGGGCAGATAAAAGAACTGCTTTCAAAGCAGACGGCTCCGCAAGCTCTTCACCTCGTCAGACTCCTGACCAAGCATCCAGAAGCCGTGGGGATCCAGTAAGCTCCACTGAAGCTGGTGGCACTACACTCCAGCTAGACAGAGTCTGGATTGTGGGGTTTGAGCTGTTCCATCACTGTGAAGACTATTCTGGCAAGGTTCAGGTTTCCTTCCTTGCATAAACTTTTTTTTTTTTTAAAAAAAAAATCAGGATTCTACATATATTTCCACAGGATCTTGCATAGGGATTTTTTAATAAGAAATTAAATGGATATTCTAGTGACTTCCATATTATTCTTGCTATTCACGTGGTTCCTTCAGGCATTTTCACAACTTAATGAGCTCTCTCAAATATGTCTATCTGCTCCTTTTGCCACTGGAATCAAGGGTAAACAGAAGGTTGATTTTATGAAGTAGACAACTGTGTAATCATGCAGCTAAGGGTCAAGTTCTTCCTGAACATACACAAATTCACCTCCCAATGGTTCTTTTTAATTTAATGAAGGTAAACAGTGTTGGCAATGATGTACACATACCCATGCAACAAACACAAAAGGAATTCCAGAAGCAATTCCAGAGGCTTCGAGAAATTATACTGAAAGGCAAAAAATGTGGCCCCCCTTTGAGCATAGGCTTCATGGCACTTTTGTTTTTCAAAACACACTTTAAAAAGAAAGAAAAAAAAAAAAAGAATTCAAAATATGTAGTGTTCAGTTGGGCAGGAACTTACCTTGCCAAACTGTTCAAAGTATTGCTTTACGTCTTCAACTACTGTATTAGCCGATAATCCACCTACAAATATTTTCTTTGTTCTTGTGACCATCTGTAAGAAATTACAAGACAAGCATACAGTTTAACCAGATTATTTCAAACAATATGTGGAAAAAAAGAAATATTCTTCAGATGCCATCCCTAACCCAGTTAATGAGGGTATTTCTTTACAAAAGCAATTCAGATTCTACTTGATTAGATACTTCTTTATTTCTTTGTCTTGTTTTGTTTTTATTCGAGAAATGGCTGAGTAAAGGCACTCAATAACAACTCTAGCCCCCGGATATTTTTTTTTAATAAATGATTTTTATTGTGCTTCTCAATGCAAATATAAGTGAAAAGGAGTCCAAGTGTTGTATCCTCATAGCTACTGTCTCAGAAAGACAGGCCGTACTCCCCCCTTTTTCTCCTAAAGACAGAGTGCATGCTCTTTGGCAGACAAAAGGTAATTACACCAAATCGAAGCCATGTGTTATTAAGTTTCCATAGGTCAGTTTAAAAGCAACTTGCAGAGTTACTTTAAAAATAATCAAATTACAAAAGACAGCAAGAGCTACCGATGCCACAAACCACGTTTCAGCTCAAATGCTCACAGTGTCACCATCCATCGGGGTTGGATCAGGCCCTTCAGAACCCCCTTTGTGCTCCCCAAGACCCCCGCTGAGAACCCAGCTCTTCCTGCGGACCCACACATGCCTGAGTTTGGTCCATACAAGGTGATGGGATGATGCTGGACGCCCTACGGAGAAGGTACTATCAGATAACCCATAACGGGTTATCTGCCAGGGGAAGCTGGTGTCTTTGGTGGGCTGATCCCAAACCACTTGTGGGCCACCTGAAATTCAGGCAGATCCAGGCCAATGCTGTCTGCGTGCTCCGAAGGGACGGGCATCACCCCCGTATGCTTGGACAGAGGGGAAACACCCCAGCTTACAGCAGGCAGTGCCCTTACTACTGGAGACAACAACTAATTAGCAGCCTACCCCACCTTATAAAGACGTTTTAAAGTCAATGTTGCACGTTAACTCAAGAAACCAACGAACACATCAATAGAAATTCATGCATTAAAACGCTTGAGCTTGTTTTCTGTACGACAGGAACTGGATGAAGCAGCCAACTTACAAAGACTGAAGGGAAAAACCTCCCCGTAACTCCCGAACCAGGCCCTGCTTGGTTAACTAACGGCCAGCCAGCGCTGAAGCAACGCAGAGAGAACAACGCCGGGCAGCTGGCCGGAGGCACGGCTGCCGCAGCTGCTCAGCGCACAGCCCGGATCCTTCCTCACTTTGTTATTTTTCCACTACAGACGAGATGCGTTGTACGATGGCTGCGGAGGGTCGCACGGTCGCAGGCTGCCGCCAACCCGGCCGGGCTTTGCTCCATGAGCAGGGCCACAGCGACCAGCCGTGCTGGCGGCTGCGGGCAAAGCCTCCGCAGAACTGAGGCACCAAACAAAAAGCCTGGAGGAGCCCCAAATTCTCCCAGCGCAGAACAAATTAAACATCGCTCCCGTCTCCGCTGCCATTCAAATTACCCAGGGTAGATATTTCCCTCAGTCGGCCCCTAACCATGCCTTACAGAGCTCCACTTTTTTTTTAAGTTAGGAAGAAAAGAGAGGGAAAAAACAGTGTAAAAATTCAATTATTTTTTCCTGGCTGCAATCTAGGCCTCCGAAATTGAAGCCCAAGCATATATTTTTCTGTAGAAAATTGTCATTTACAAATAAAGAATTGGCTAAAGCCGACTTGTAACTAAAGGATTTTGCAGGGCTGTCAAGAGCCCTCTGCCTGCCAGCATCTGATTTAAGATCGGGCCAAGCTTCTGTTGTCATACAAAAGAGAGAGGAAAGCAATTATTCTAAAGCAATATTTGAAATTATCATCATTTTTATATTTGACCAAGAAGGAAAGAAAGAAAAAGAGAGCTACTTCTTTTAGAAGCAAGATGGAAGGTTAAAGGGAAAAAAAAAAAAAAACTACGTTGTTTCAATAGCTTCAGTCAAAGAAAATATTGGTAATGACAAGCAAATTCACAACATTTTAATGCCTAGAGATGGGTAGCGAGCTGGGAAATGGTTTCAGAAATCAGCTCTTTGGTACAAAAGTGAAGCACAAAATTAAGTCTGCTTTTACAATCTACATTTTCCTGAAGAGACGGTGCGATTGCTTTGCTGTACGTGTCCCCTCAGCCAACGAGCAGAAGTAACGTGCAGCCTCAGCAATCCCTCCTGCCCTGCGGTGCCTCCACAGGAGATGCCATCGCCTTCCTTTCACCCGCGGCACGACGTACCCACGTGCCCCCCGACTCGCCACGGGCTCAGCCAGGAGCCACCTTCTCACCCCACCTCCCACAGCCCCAAGATCACCAGCAGCCCAGGAGACGCGGTCGTGAGACACGCGCGGGTTTGGGAACCAGCCGTTTCCCCGTGCAGATCAGGATGTGCTCGGCGGCGGTGAGCGAACGGAGCCCGCTCACCGCGGTGCCATGACGGGGCCAGCACCGCGCTCGGCTCGGATTTAACCCAGGGCACCTGGGAGAGCCCCAGCAGATGAGAGAAGGCACCGTTTGTGCTGGAAGCAGCCATTTCTTCCTCAAACATCACTGCCAGGTAAGTGCTGTACACAGCTGACTTGTCTGTGCTGGTACAGCCTCCCCAATTTTCCATTATTAGACTGTGGTGGGACTCGGACCAACTGGAAGCAAAGCCTCCAGCTCCTGCTCTAACCTGCAAATCCTCGCTCATCAGCCAAACAGACGAGTTATGAGGCAAGGCTTCATCAGGGTAAAAACCACAGAGAGCCACGGTCCTGCTCTGTGCGGGGCTCCTGAGCAGAGCTTTGCACCAGATCCAGAGCCCACAGACCAGAGCGCACACCACCAGCGTAACAGCTAAAAGACATCAAACAACTACAAAAAAAAAAAAGTATTCACTCACTCAGGTATTTTACTATACCCGGGACACCTTCTGTGTAAATCAGCCACTGAATCACCAATAAAACAGATTTTAAAGCGCATGAAATGGCCAGGACCAGGCAGAGTCACATACGAGTGCTAAGAAAACTCAAGAGTCCCAACATCTCTCATCGCTAACGGCTGCGAGGACACACGAGGAGACCACCTTATTCCTCACTGAGTACCCACAGCTGACCACAGGCAGAGACAGGCCACCGACACCGACGGGCCTCTGGTTCATCCCAGTAAGGGATGTTCTTACTATCCCATGTGGTATTCTCCACCATCACCTCCCCACGCCTGTGCTTGTTTCAGGGAGGAGAAACAAAGGGTTAAAAAGTATTTAATGAAGAACACTTAGTGCTGATTAGGAAACATTAAAGATGACAAACGATCAGAGGCACAAGCGTTTGGGTCATAGGGAGCGATCTGGAGAGCCCAGCACAGATCCGGGTTTTAGGAATGACTCCAGGAGGTCTCGGTCACTCAGAAACCACAATACCTCCAGCTTTGTGTCTTTGTTTTTAATTTGCAATATAATATATCTCTCACCCACTACTGCAGGGCTCTGCAAAATGTAGATATTACATGTTTGTGGAGCTTTTGTACGCTGAAGGTGTCTCTCGCTGCAGAAGGAATCAACAGGAGAGGCAGATCTAAGGCTGGTTGTGAAGTCCGTTAATTGTCAGTACCTGCAGAATCCTTTGTTTGTACACTGTGTCGGTGTTGCAGCTAATCAAAACGCACGTGACGACTACTGCGAAGAATCATTCAAGGTTACAATCTCTTTATTGGCTTTGCTTTTGAAAAATACCTTTGCCTTTGCGTCCTGAAACTGAGCAAACACTTCAGGTGGTGCAGAAGCAGGAAAAAACCACTCTGCTTTAGCAAGACGAGTAATCTCATTTTATTGTAACCTTAACCTTGCAAAAAAATGGCAACAGATCGGTTTGGGGCATATCAGGTAAATCTCTGAAGAACAGGCTGAAGATGCAGTCTCTGGAAACAAAAATCCTGTCCCACTCAAGTACATCAATACGCTACGTGAGCTCAAACCAACGGCCTCGGGTAAAATGCAGGAGCTGCAGTTTTGTGAAGGTAGAGCCTCCAGTTCAGTGTCCGTTGATGTCCTTGCACACTCACGTACCCACTCTGTTCTTAGTGTTCTTTGGATTTTCCCCCCCACTGAAACTGTCTTATTATCATAACTATTAAAAATGAATAAAGGGGTTTTTAAGCTGATGAAATATTTTACAGAATTCCCAGAATTTCAAAATCTCAAGCAATAAGTACCCACTCCTCCTTTCAGACGAGCCAAGGCCCAGCCTATGTTTAGCACAGGACTTACACACTTGACTTCAGGGCAACGGTTTTAAGTGTCATGTCCCCACTGCTCCTTCCACAGCCTTTTTTTGCTGTTTCCCCCCAGCTGCAGTGAAGAGCTCCTGGCTTACGAGGCACGGCTGATGAGGCTGGGAAGGATGAGCACTTACATCCAGCTAACACAGAGAGGAGACCGAGTGAGTCACTGGCAGGTCTTGTGGCAAAGTAAAATGTACGTGCTTTGAAATGGGGTTATCCAAAGGTGCAGGTGCAGCTAAGAACGACCTGGGCAAACGTACATGGCAGCAGAGCCAGAATCGCTGGGGTACTGTGCATGCCACCACATCTCTGCTTGAAACAGGGCCATGGTCTAAACAAGCAGCCACTGAACAGCCCAACACACACGAGGCTCAGAACGCCCTGGGAACCGGCACGTGAACCCAGCTCTGGAGCACACCAGGGTGGAGCTCATCACAGCTCTGCAGCCTCAGCTTCTCAATCCAGTGGAAGAGGGCTAGAGTGCTAATAGTGAATCTGCATCGCAAATTGCTGAAATTAGCATTAATTTCAGATTAAACTAATTATGCATATATAACTGTTTTCCAGAGCTCTTTCCTCTTTCCCGTACGACAGCACATATGCGTGGGTGCACGCGCATTCCAGCTTGCTCACCTAATCTGCAGTTTGACATTCCATCATTTCTAGTGTACCCGCCTTCTAAATAGGTTTATAATTGGAAAAATCATCTTTGGTATATATGCTGAACTGCATTTTATACCCCATTGTGTTGTACACATTCAAATTACAGCATTACCTCTAATTAAAAACAACAATAACTCATGTAATGGGGGAAGTGATCTTGTTAACTAAATTGCTAGGCTTCTTTGGCAGAGCACAAACCATAAGCAAGAATTCTCCAGGTTTTTTTTTTGGCCTCCGGGATCCTCACAGCAAGTTCCAAAAAGCTATTAAAAAACAAACTGGAACATGATGCAAAGCCCACGACGAAAAAGGCAACATCTATTGAAAGCTGCCAACCTTCCTCCATTCACCAAGTAAGAGAACACCCCAGGAACCATCCCCTTCCCCAGCACTACTGCACGGCTGACAGATGATGGACATGTTTTGCCGAGCACTGTGCACCATCGCCTAGCAAATATTAGGCTCTCAAGCTCTGCAACAGCCAAAGAAACTCAATCCTGTGCAAAGGCAGCGTGGCTTTATGTGCCACGTACAACACGCTTAAGTATTCAAAATAGGATTTCAGCAAGACTTGAACAGTGCAAATACCTCCTCCTGACCCCTGAGTAAGCTAATGTCATCCTGTGAGAACTGACTCAAGCTACAGAAAGGTATGCGGGAATGAAAGAGCTCTTTAATCCAAACAAGCGGCACAGATTCCCAGCGGGGTAAATCAGTTCCCTCGATTTCTGTGGAAAATACAGACGGGTTGTATTCTCCCAATCCGTTCATAAATGAAACCGTTAACTCAGTCCCTGCTGTATCCCTAGTTTTTTGCTGTCTTTGGTTTTGCTGTTAACTTTGGGAGGGTCAGATTTTGGCTGGTGGTTTTTTTCCTCCCTCGAAAACCACGGTATCAGCAGGAGGCAGAACACACAAAGTGATTTTTGTACGACAGATTGAATCGGCAGCAATCGCCAAAGCCGTCCCTGGAGCTTCACAAGCAGATCTGGCCGGGGTCCAGCAGAGCCCTTCCTGGCCATCTTCCTGCCTACAACCAAACCTAACTCTCTCACACGCCCCCCAGGAGGGCCAGCCCCTTATTAAGCAATGTTAATTAAGCAAAGTTAAGCAATGGCAGCCCCTCACAGGCCACAGCCATCCCTGAAAGAAGGGGCCCCCCCAGGAGAAGGGCTCACTGGGGGCAGGAGCATCCTGCAGCCCAGCCCCTGCTCTCCAGGCACAGCAATGCATTCCCGTGCACCACCACCAAGAGCTCCCCTCATGGGAGAGCCAAACTCCTCAAAACCAGCCCCAGCTGCGAGAGCTCAGCATTTTTCTGAGCAAAATCTGGCTTCAAGCTTCGTATCAAAAGATACAGTAAAATTCACCAGAGCCAGACTTGACACCCTCCGGAGAACAGGAATAGTTGACAGCCCCACAGCCTCGCTATAACCCGTTATATCACATCCCTGAGGGCTGCTCCCTTCCACTGTGCTCTAGTTAACTCTTTTATGGGTTACAGAAGCAAGGAACAGAGGCAGGAAGAGGGGAGCAGAGAGAAAATCTATTTAAATCCCCCTGGTTGCTTTAGCTTCTCATGCACAATACAGCAAGGAAGGTAACTCTGAACATTCACTGAGTGCAGACAACTTATCCAACGTGCCTGCCTGATTACTGTTCAGCAGTGCTGAATTAAATAAAGATAAGTATTTTTAAAGGAATATATCTCAGGACCACAAATTGAGATCACTGCCCAATGTGACCATGGACTGAGGGTGGGATTTTTGCAATGCCCATGTAACGTAGGGACAAAGGTCCCAGTGGGAAGCAATTAAGACTGCTCCTGAATCTACAGGCTACTGGCAAAACTTTGCCTTGGAGAGAGAGACAGAGATGGCATTCTGCCCAGGGAGCTCACATTCACAGGCACGGCAGCAATATTTGATGGGAACACGGCATTAACTGACCATTACAATGTTCATCAATTCCTCTATTTATATTACACTGTATTCTGGAAAGAAACACCCTGTGCCACATCCAAAATACAACCAGAAAACTTTTATCCTCCAACAGGACACACAACTGTGAAAGAACATGTTTCAAGGGCATGTTCAAGGTCAATTCAGAGTAAAGCTCTACAGGTAAAGCACGGTGGGCTAAAGTGGGTCCAAGTGGGAAATCAAACTAAGCAGCTTCCCAAAACATAACCAAGTCATCGTTTTTTAATCTGGAACCATACTAGAAGGCAACCGGCTGTCCCTGCTAAGCTCAGGCAGAGTCACAGAATCAATCAGGTTGGAAGAGACCTCTGGGATCATCGAGTCCAACCATTGCCCTGACACCACCATGTCAACTAGACCATGTTCAACCGAGTTCCAACTAGAGTCACGTTCAACCGAGAGCTGCTGCCTGCTAAGCAGGTGGGTTGCCCAAGCCCATGAGGTCACATCGCCACACCACGGCTGTCACCCAGGAGCCAAACACGGATCCTGCACAGACCTCTTCCACCGGCGGGCACTGCTGCTGTACCAACGGCCACAGGGCAAGGCATCAACCAATTTGCAGAGGACGCGCTCGCATCCTGTTGGCAAAAACTACCACTTTTCCTTCCTTGGCTGCTCCACGCTTCCCTCTGAAGTTAGGAGAGCACACACAAGCAGTCACACGGTCCAGCCAGCCATACCTTTTAGCATGCAAGCAGCTTGCTCTATCAACACGCCCAGAAGCGTGTGGTTCTGCGGCTTGAGTGGCTTTTATGGTGCTGCCAATGAACCTTCCTTTAAGCATGCACTTACAAAAGGAGAAGGAAGAAATGCAATTGGAGGTTTAACACAGTGCTTAACAAAACCCAACAGCACAGTCCAGTTCGGAGACTAAGAAATGTGCGCACTCTGTAAGAGTTTATAAATTCTTCCAGCTCCTAACACGGAGGTCACTCCAAAAAAAAACCCACCACATTTATTGCCTCTACAGTGCAGAAAGCAGACATAATTTAAATACTTCGAAGTTAGTAGCAACTAATTTTTCATTATAACCCTGTCAAATCAGTGATGAGAGCTCTCTGTTAAGATTCTAGATAATGCCCTGCTAAAACAAGAAAAATTCACAGGAAGGGAACTGTGTAAAGTAATTTACCTCCCTCCCAACATACTCCAGATGATTTCTCTGAAAAGAACAAATGGAAAACTTTAACCCTTAGCCTTGATTAATTTCATCTACATAATATAGATGCACATGGCAATCAGTTACTGATGAGCAAGTTTTACCTCATCTGCTGAGTCAAGCTAATGTCTATGCAACACGCTGCTTGGCTTTCTCGTAAGGGTGATCTTTTCCTCTGATGCGAGACCACTGAAATCTTGCAAAATGTCCAGATTTGCTTATTACCGCTGTTGAAATACTTCCACAATTTTATGAAATGTCGCATTTTCTTTTATCCTCTTCTCCCCACACAAATGGGCTGGTGAATTGCAAGAATTACAGTACTCCCACCTTCATCTCACAAAAGAAAGATGTTTCCCTCGCCGAGGAGGGAACCCACCAGCCATTATGAAAGCAACATAGTTGTCGCTCTAAAGCAGATCAAATAACCCTTGACTAGGAATAAAAGGGCCCCCGAGGAGCAGCATCGAGAATGAAGAGTGGAAGCAAGACAAGAGAAAACATTCATACTTTTTCCAAAGGAAGGCAGCACCTCGCAGCTACAAGAGCTTGCCTCCCTTGTGTGATGTTTACTCACTTATTGACCACGGGGCAAGTCATTTGAGTCTCCATAGGGCTGAGATATCAAAGAGTCCTGGGAGAAACTCAGCTGGAGTCTGCAGGGCTCAGCATTTAAGCATACATTTTAAGTCGCAGCATTTCTGGAAGCCTCATTAGGTTGAGTACGTTGCACAATTGAGTGCTATGTGCCTTGATTTCCGCAAAAAGAACAAAAACATATCCCCGCCGCTCACTGGAGCCTGTGAGGCTTCACTCATTAAATGTCTAACCTGCTCAAAGACTGATTTGAAGATGCTGAAATAGTGCAAGACATTGTTACTGACATTATTGTTATTAAAGGAAGAATAAAAAAATATTATTCCTAGCTAGGAAGGTCATAGCAAACTACCAAGCAAGAGATAAATCAGCCAAGGTCTACAAAAAAAGACATTATTTCTCCTTTACTCCAACATCTTAATGTGCATGACTTTTTTTGCGCTGGAAATATATTTCTATAAATCCTCCTCTACAGAAAGCTTTGCTCTCAGAAGGGGAAAAGTAGCAGATAAAATACTACCCATCAAAATGAACTCAAGTCTCTAGTAACATAACTAAATGTGTAATGTTACAGATGTTTTATAGCCAGGATGTCGGATCCATTTAGATCATTTTTAGCAAGAAATATCTCCCCGACGCTGGAAACCATGCTAACAGGTCTTGGACCAATTGTTTATCCAAAGATGCCATCAGGAAACAACAGTAAGTACCGACCCAAACTTGGAGGGCTCGCTGCTCAGCCGCGTACCATCAGGGCTGAGAGCCAGAGGAGGATGCCAGGCTGAGAGGAGCGAGCATCAAGACACAGGGGCAGGAAAGGGGGTAAGTGTGAGAACACGTAGCAAAGGAGTAGGGGCGGATTACCAGTAAAAACAAAAGCAGTAAGGGCTGAGGACAGTTGCTACAGCCTGGAGAGCACAGGAGAAAGAGCACGTATCTGCAGCTGGAGCCATCCCCTGCCTCCACTCATCTCCATTTCCATGCTCTGAGTCCCCCGAGAGCACCCTGAGTAACCGTTCCGGAGCTGACAGGGGACCAGACAGACACAACCAGCAAACAGATCCCTGGTTTCTACACCCGTGGGTCCTGCCGAGGCCAAGGCGCGCAGACACCTCCTAGAACCACTCCTACGTGCGGCACAGCCCAGCGCACCCACCAACACCAGCGCTGGGGCAAGGAAGGACCTCGGGACACAAACCCACCATCCACCTCCAACACACGCCTGGGGACGCAAATGGCAATCATTAGTGTGCCACGTTAATAGCCACGACGTTACAGGCACACACGCTGCCTGCCCAGGCTGAAGGCACACTTTGACTGACGGGTAGTTGTAATTTCAAAGCCCATTAGCAAATGGTACCCAATGCTGAAAGATTTATTACCCAGAATGATAACTGCCTCACGCTGTTTTGTTTGTTAATTGTGACTAGCTTTGCCTTCAGAAGGGTAGGAGCCCAATAAATCAGTTATCTCCGGGAAGAATTTATTTAAAGTTGTTAACATTGTAAACCCGAGTACTTGGCAAGAGATTCTACGAAAACGGATGTGTTTATACATTGGCATTTGGATGGCAGAACACACAGCGTGACTCAGCACCCGGGCTTCAACAAGGCTGTCTCTAAGCAAGACTTTGACGGGTCTAGGCAGGCTTTTGCCCACCAGAACAGGCCAACTCTCGCGCTTGTTTCTCACCTCCCACGTGGGGCTGTGCGGGGCAGCTGTGCACCACGGGGCTCAGGCTCACAGCACCCCAACTGCCCACAGCAGCTCAGGGGATTCACAAAAGCAAGAGGGAACCAAGCCCGTCCCAGCTTCAGGCACACGTAACTGAGCTGGGGCTCGCCCTCCGCCCTCGGCCCTCCAGCACACCCAGCGAGGCACGCTGCCCAGCTCTGTGCTACCAACCACGCTGCAACCATGGTGCAGTTCATCCTCCGCACAGGCCCATCACAGCTCCCTGTCCAAAGTGGGGATTCAGGGAAAAGAAGTGCATGACACGGAAATGGAGGCTCCAGAACAAGAGGCAGAGAGCCAGCAAACCACAGCAGAGCTCCAAGGCTCCCCGCTCCCTCTCAGCCGTGCGTGCAGACAGTCTGCACGTCGCACCCAGCAACGCCTCCAGCTCTGAGCCCACCCGACCCCAGGAGGTCTCACTTCAGAGACGTGCTCGTCCACTCTCCAGTAAGATCAGCAAGAATGAACTCCCTGCACATCATGACAGCAAAGCCACGGGTATTCCTGCACTGCACCTCTCTCTGTTCCCAAACGCGAGGCTCACCTTGTTCCAGCACTCTTAATCCACTATCTGTGCCAAATTTTAAGAAAATTGTTGTCATGTTGACAGTCCTGTCATTTCTTTTTCTCCCTAGGGCTGCAAGACTTGCAGAGCTCGAAGAAATCACTGAATTGTGGCATTTCGGTCACTAGCTCAGCCTCCTGCCTACTGAAGGATAAGGAGAGGGGCTCCTGGTTTCTTCCTTCCCCACCAAGGCTCAGAGGCACAGTGCTGTGCTGCGTGTCTTACTGGCTCCCAGAGCAACGCCTGCTACCATGAAGGGACTCATTCTTACCCCATCTATAATACCAACAGGTCTCTAATAATAACGATGTTACTGAAAATAAGCATTTGGCTGGAAATACACTCCTTCCCCCTCTTCCCCAGCACAACAACTCTGCCAATATCAGAGACTATCACATCTCAATACATTTACAGACTTGAAAGATCATTACAACACTGCCAAAAATCTCACAGAAAAAGGCCAAGTCACTGAGATGACTGGATTGCCAGGTCTGGCAGGACATGAAAAGTGGGGACAACTTCCCATGAACAGCCACTTGAGTAGTTTGACTCAAGCCAAATCCGAATGCCATTAACATCTGCCTCCTGCCCGATGTGTGGGGATTGAGCTGAAGATGTCTAAAGCTACCTTCTGCAATTGGAGCTTAAACTCTACCGCAGGAGAAGAGATATTCAGAGGATACAGTACTGGGAGGAAAGCAGCAACAAAGGTGGCAGGAGGTTTCATTCCTCCCAAGGAATCACGAGGTCTACAACTCTGCTGGAAATTTTAACATAAGACTAGGAGCTCCATGCCTCAACTTGCCTAGCTGGACACAGGGCTAAAGACCACCCCAATATTTGTAAGAAACAACCTATGAACCACGTGAGCATCTATAAGCTACACATGCGATGCCGTATATCAAAATAGTTCATACAGGCTCAACAACGAAATCTTTCATAGAGGGTTACATCCCACCTCTCCAGCCTCGTACCTTTAAAGCGATATAAAGCACAGAAGTGAGCTGCCCAGACTGAACTGATGCATGGGAAATGTTTTCCTTTCACGTGACGGCTAACACCATCAAAAGGAGGCCAGCACAAGCTGCACCCACAGCCACACGAAGCTCGCAGTAAGTCAGGACCAACTCCCTCCCATCCTCCAAGAGGACTTACAGCCCTAACGCAACACCCAAGAACAGCGTGGCAGCCAGACACCTTTCTTGCCTCTTTTTGATAGTGATTTGCTTTCCATTTTTATGAACCGCAGTCTGCCAGTCTTTCCAGCTCCAAAGTTCTGCCCTGAAGGCAAATACGCCGCCAGTTGTGGCAAGGTTTTGATGGATCTTCTCCAGGAAGAAGGGGAGAGGAGAAAGCAAAGGGGCTGCAGGTTTGAAAATTTGAGGTTATACATTCAGCTCAAGTTCAGCAATCCTTCATCCATTGTTAAATCACAGACCACGCGCTGAGAGTTAAAGACCTATATAGGACTCCAGGGACTAATCGAGGAATGATTTCAGCTTCTAACTGTGCTCTAACCAGGCGCTTAGGATGCAAAGCACAAGTTTGTGATACTATTGTACACTGCATCAAAATGACTATTTGATACATTTCTGCAAATAACTAATAAGGAAAAAAAAAAACATCACCTTGGCATTTAACATAATTCTCCCCCTCCGTCTCCCATCCTTATGTTCACATTTGCAACAAACAGCCTGTGTCTCCAATTAGGTAAACTTTATGCATGCGTGAAGCCCCCAACGTATGAAAGAGCTTTTATGCAACACCAGATTATCTAATGGGCACATATTTTGCAGAAGAGCACTTTTAACATACCTAGTCACAGAGAAGGGGAAAAAAATGCATTCCATTCAGTAAGAGAGAAAGGGGAAAAAAAAAACACATAGAAGCTGCAAAAAAGGAACTGAATGCATTTTTATATTAAGCAATCAAGTGCTGTCACACATTGAAAACACAAAGCACTGGAAGTTTAAGTGGGCATACACTCAGGGCCTTACCATGGGACACACTTTTTCAGCAATACAGAAAGCACTCCCTTATCAACGGAGCACAGTGAGAAGCAGGGTCTCTGCCTAGTTAAAAAAAAAAACCCAGAGAAATAACTTCTCCTGACAGCTGACATTCTTAACTGAAAAAGCTATGTGCCAAGAATTATCAGGCCTGGCTTTTCTCTCCCTGATAGATGACAGAGCAAAAAACAACAGCGGCCACACACATCTCATAAATCACAACTTTTATTGAATGCCTCGCCACATAATAGCAACAGTCAAACCGAATAAAGACGCTTTTCAGTGCTCATCTGTAAAATACTGGGGGAGAATAGAGATCATTTCCAGCACTAACAGCCTATCCCAGATAGAACAGGTATTAATATCAAGGCTGCCATATTTCTTATGGAGTTTGGAGGGTTTTTTTATCTTTCATTGTTTTTCTAAGCAGCACAAAAGAGAAGAAAAAGAGAAATTACATGCATGAGGGACAGAGGCAGACGGAAAGACCAGAAGCTCTGGACAGGTAAAGAGAGGAAGTCCTGCTGCTGACAGTGATGTCCACACTGAGAAATAAAACCTCACCTTCAGGATAAAGTCAGTCCACAGAGGCACAGCCACTTGTTGCAGGAACTGCTATCACGTGCCTGGGTTCTTCTCTCTGAAGCACAAGGAATCTGTCTACAGACCTTCAGGAGCTGAAGGAACAGGGTATGTGCGTGCTACATGAGGAGAAAGCAAAGGTGGCAGCTCCAATCAAGAAAAATTAGCATGATCTCCCAAGTCAATTAACTGGGAGGAAGACTGAAATGACAGCAAAAGGAGTGGGACTGGAGATGAATACTAGATGGGCCAGGAAAGAGGACGGGGGAGGCAAAGGATAATTTACTGAAACAGAACTTTGTTTGTGACAGGTCCTGATTCAGGAGAGCAGCCCCCCGACTCCCACCCCAGCCTGCCAGAGCACAGTCCCGCTGACACGAGCTGTCAGGGCGGCTCCCCTGTGAAAGAGCTCTCCAGGACCAGCGCCATCCCTCAAACCATCAAAGACAACACACCTCCTGATCCCAAAAGGGACTTTCTGGGCACTCTGGAACACAAGCAGCTTAATTAATGGCCCTTCATAAAAACACATGGGCTAGAGCAGGTCAGATTCCTTTCTGGCAAGGCCCCAAGGTGGGCTTGGGGCTTTTCTGATTTTTGATGTTTTCTTTTTTTCCAAGAAAAAATGCCATTCTTTACAAGAAATTTTGTTGGGAAGTAACAATAAAAGCAAATCCCGTAATGTTTTGAAGGAGGAAAAAGGGAAGAGGATGATTAACTTCTGCAACTAGTTGCAGGTTAAACACATGTCAGCTTTGGGATCTTCCTGCAGACGACAGCTGAGCAGCGTCGCGCTGGGCACCATGCGAAGGAGGACAACGCACCAAACAAGATGACAGCTAAAGCTAACTCCCCTTCAAAAGCGATGTACGTTGGCTACAGGAGCCCTTTACAACACACACAAAATAGCTCCAGGTTTAAAGATATGAAATACAGGTGGTGGGTTTTTTTACTGTTTTAGTACCAGCTCTGAAACGTCCATTCCTGGAGCAGTTCAATTTTGCTCTCTGACAACAGTCTGACTTTTTTAAGTTTCCACATTTGATGGTGAAAGCACCTTATCAGAAACCACAAAGACTCACTCTGTTACCCTGTGCACTGTCCCTCGAGGGACACAGGGCATAAAACCCGGTAAATATATTAACTACCAGCAAAACCACCCAGCAACACATGACCGTAGTGACACTAGCACCGTCTGGTCATTCTGGATGTCCCTCAGAAGACACATTATTGACAGCACCAACACCTACTTCGATCACTTTTCAGCAGTCACTCTAGACATCACCAGGAGAGCCGTGCTCCTGCGTGGCTCTCGGGCACGGGGAACGGCTGCGGCAGTCAGGCTGCATTTCACAAACAGGACGCTACAGCCATTAACTCCTGTTGCATGCAGAAGATGATAACGCTTTATATCCCTCTCTAATAAAACACGAGCTGTAACTTTCATGGCAAGAGGATTGTGCTTTGCGACTGGCTGAACCAAAGAGCACTCGGATTTGTTGAGTCACCTCCGACTGCGTGAATTCCACCACCAGTGACTGGTTCCATTAAGCTAATAAAAATAATAATATTTTTCTCTTTTTATCTGAAATAGTGAAATATCAATCGTACCTTTCATCTGAATAGTTTAGAGGCACTTAACTTTTTGATTTCAAGGAAATCCTAAAAATGCATTTTAATCTCCCCCGTAATAGAAAATTTCTAATACAATCTTTCCAGCACATAAACCAAAGAAAGCAGAGGGGCATTTGTATATTAAATCAATTACCAGAACCTCCCTTCCCTTCACCCGAGCTAATTAAAATTTCATGTGATCCATACCAATAATAGTATAGAGGATCACAGCTGGTGTTTTCAAAGTCAAATAAAATAAAAATACAAGGGGATCTTGGTCCACAACCCTACTGCTAGAAGACAAAAATAGACACCGAGCTCCTGCTGAAATTCAAGTCAGTGTAAGTTTGACACCCAACTCCTTTGAAACTTTAAACTTGAGCATAATTTGAGAGTCCCTCAACCCACTAGACCAGAGTCCACAATTCCCACCACAACAAGGAGCCTCCGAGGACCCATGGCCAGGTTTACGCAAGTAATCTGGGCTGCAGGACTCTCCAAGTCTTGTTTCTTTCCTGTATCTGCATTTAAGTGGCTGTAATACACACAAGTACAAAATATTTTCCAGTAAGAGAAAGCCTGACAGAAGAGCCTGCTCAAGGCTTTGCAGGAACAACGAGAATCAGCGAGATCACTGAGGTTTACCTGTCTTCTCCTCACGGCTTCAACACGGAGCACAAAGACCACTTGTCTGGTTTTGTCCTGCGCCCCAGCTTTATCTGCTGCCTGTCCACCCCACGGTGACTTCTGCGACCTGCCCAGGGAGCCTTCAAACTGGGCCGCTGAACCAGTTCTGTGTTTTTCAAACCACACGCCCTCACCTCAAAGTTTATTAAGTTCAAACCCCCTCCTGTGTCTGTTTCCAATATTATCTTTTCTGAGAAAGCACGCTGAGCATATGTTCCTGAAGCTTTTGCCCACACAGTGGGTGGGTGTTATGATAAACATCTACGCAACATGGCTACCAAATGTGCCTACATACATGAGGTGAGGGTCTGCTTGCTTGTTAGCTTTGTTAAACTCAGGATTAATAGAATTAGGCCGCTACCAAAGTTAATAAAACAACTTCCAGGCTAAATCTGAGCCCAAATTCCCAAGCGAGCCCATTTTCCCTGCATCAGCCCCGAAGTTACACAAAGGCCCCGCGCTCCTCCCCATGCCCGTTCCTGCCCCCTGACATCGTCCAGGCCGTGCTGCCACGCGCGCCCACCACGCTGCACCCCAGCAGCTGCTGCTTCCCAACGGCAGGAACAATTCCTGCAGGTTACGCTGGAAGATTTGCAAAGAGGAACGCTGCGAGAAGTGCTTTTATTTCTTTCAGAAGCGCAAGAAGGCCAAGGGAGGGGGCGGGGATTTTGTTTCCAATATCCATCTGCTCCTGCTGCTGTTCTGCATGTAAAATCTCACTTCTGAATTCGTGACATCCTGCCTGGTTGCTGTGGAAATAGCTATGCCGTCACCAAAGGCCAGTGCCTTCAGTTTGGGAAGGAGCACTAACAAAGATAATGTGTTCACTTAAGTGCTGCTCTTAAACAGCCAACCAGCCAACAAGCCTAGATAAGGAGGAAAAAAAAATAAGAAAGAAAATGACAACCACAGCAGATTTGCCTCTAAACCAAATGTTTTCTAAGTTTCCCATGAAAGCATTAGCATTTCTTGAATTTCTTTAATTTCCACTGTTTTCTTCTTTGTTCCATTAAGAACTACAAAATCCACCATTAATGAAAATTCAAAAACGTCTCTGTTCACTAAGCGTGCAGCCATGAACACCAGCATGTATTGTATTATTTCTAATCTGCTTCATGGGAAGGAGGCATGTATTTGTCTAAAGTGCTGCATCATTCTTTCTATACAAGGGCCCCGTTACCAGACTGTACTTATTTGCAAGTCAAATTATGATGCCACTATTTGAATACATTTTCAAGCCCCCAAAAAAACAAGCCAGTAGTTTAGGCCATCCACAGCTAACTCAACCTGACAGCCATAGCATCGATGCCTGCCAGTGCTGATTGACTGCTTGGATATATTTAGGCACAGGAGGGGAGACGGGGGGGAAGGGAGCAGTCGAGTTACTGAATTCACGTATACTGTTAGTAACCAAAATAACAAGCACTGATTCAGCTCCATCACTCAGACAGATTCAGCTCTATCACGCAGAATCAGGGTAACGGTGAATTTACTATCACAAGGGCAATGCCAAAAACGACACATAACGCATTCAGAAGAGCAATTAGGGACTCTGCGCCCTGGGTTAACAATGTATATAATGAAATGGTCATTTCCCTCTTGCACCCATCTTCTAACATTGCCTAAATAAAGTATGAAGTTGGAAGATCAAAAATTTTCTTCTTTTTTTTAGCAAGGGACAAATGAATATTGTATATACAGGTATGTATATACATATATACTACATGTATCTGTTATGTAGTCTGATGCTCTTTCTCTCTCTCAACTCCCATCCTTGTTCAAAACACTTACTTTGAGAGGGAAAGTGCCACTAGCTTAGGGAAAAGGCCCTCTCCAGCATTAAAGGACAACAGGCAGAGCGTATCTGAAGAGCTGGATTCAATCTTTTCTGCCCTCTTCTCTGAAGTGCTGTGCTAAACCTTGGGAAGTGAACTGTATTTACACATGGAAATCAAAAACACACACAGACAAAATATCCCTGATACATCTTCAGTGTAAAAAGGGGGGACACAGGGCCTGTTTGTTTGCTTTACTAAACTCTACAGGCACCTGGAATGTCACATGAAGCTTTTCTCAGGTCTGCTGCAGGAGCCCTGGGTTCCCTCACACCAACGCAAAGTGGTGGGGAGCTCTTGGCAACACCCAAGCAAGGGGGCAAACATAAAACCAGCCCAGAACCACCTAAAATGGAGGAAAAAAAAAAAAAAAAAAAAGGAAAAAAAAGAAGAGACTTGCACTTGCAATGCATGCAAGTGACCACATCAATGAGATGTTAGTCTCTGTCCTTCCAGGCTTGGTCCCCTAGGTTGGCCAGCCTAGTGCTAGAGAGGACCTGCAAAGCAGGGTATCAAGCTCTGCGGGATTTGTATTTGCTGATAATGAGGTCCAGAAGTGGACAGACAGCTTTAAGGTATAGAGAAGCAAGCTGAAAAGCTTTTAAAAGCTGAGAGAGATTACTTGACTACCTGCCCCAGCACATCGGGGAGGTCCACGGGCGCTGAGCATTAAATACCCGAGATTCCGGTTAAGTTCCTTACCAACAACACACCACAGCTTTCCTGGAAAGACAGACAAGGAAAATATAAACCAAACACCTTCTCCTTTTAACACAAAAAGTGTGCATTTCTCAATCCAAAAAACACAGGGCAGCTCGTTATGTTTCCAGAACAGTGATGCAGCCTTAAAATGTTAAGGTTTTGTTTAAGAAAAGAGAACCTTTAAATGTAAGTGGAATCAGGCACCAGAACCTTAATTTATCAATTAGATGCCATCTGTGGATTGTGTTCCTTGAAATAATTGTTGAATTTGACAATGCACTGCTGCTTTACAAAGTTTCTGCCAGCCTTGCTACCATTTAATTAAATTTCTGCACTTAACTTTGATTGCAGTGAAAGCACTGCTGGTTTCTGCCGATCGAGTCCCTTAGCCACCTGCTGTGTTAGAACTAACCATGTTTCCACAGTTATATCAAAAATTATGGGGTTTTTATTTTTAGCCTTCGTCTTTTTTCAGTCTTCACCAAAAGGAAAAATAATAATAATAAAACCTCCAATGATTCCAGCATGCTAAAGCCATAACACCCCATACGCAAAGAAGCGGCAACTTTCCTGTCTCCCAACAACACCCAGACGCTTCCCTTTTTGTTTTCCACTTTGGAACAAATGTCAGGGCATGACGGCTTAATGTGCTGTGTTTTGCTTAAACAAAACGAGCTTCCTGTGCCTCCTCATTGTATTTGTATACATCTCTTGTATTTATATCTAGAGATAAAGGCAAACATACTAGTAATTTACATACATAAATATTGCACACACAAATAAAGATCAAGCTGCCATTCTCTCCTTAACCCACAGCACAGTTTGGGAAACAGAACTTCAATAGTGTCCAATTAGCAGAATGAAGAGCCCTGAAAGCCCACAAGTACCACACGGCCTGCTGCGGGATCTGGATCTGTGCTTCGAGGCTGTAACAAACCCGTGACTTCAGCCACTGCCCGAGGGGGTTCAGGCCTAAGGACATGCGGGCAGCCCTGCCGTGGTACAGCAACGTGAGGCACCCCCCGGGGATAAAAGGGGATTTACGTGTATTTAATTGGTGTAGGTTCACTCTGGGGAAAAAAAAATTGTAGGGAATTAATGGCATGCTTGCCCATTCTCTCAGCTATGACGATTGCTGTGTCAGCCTCTCGCTCTTCCCCGTCTAATTTCTTATTTGTTGTGTCAATGGGAGGGATAAAACACACTGCAAGAATTGAGGCAGGTGGAAACCCGGGTTCTCCTCCCACCCTTCTGACTGTTAAAATGAGAAAAGCATTTCCTCAGCTCTGCTGAAGGAGTTCATGCTAAATTAATGCACGCTAGATATTTTTAAATCCATCACTGTAAATGTTGTGGAAGTACAAATATGTATTTTACCACTGTTAAAAAAAAAAAAAAAATCTGATTTAATGGCAGGAGAAACTCAAAGCCAATAAGAAAAAGCCAGGTTTATGTAGGGTCTACACTTTAGGGCATTCTAGTGGCATGCCAAGAGATACCACAGAAATGAACCAAAGCGCGCTTCTGGGCTTTGCTTGGGCCAAGGAGAGCCAGTCATTTAGATATTTCAATTATTTTAATAATCCTTCATAGAAGGTTATGAAATATTTATTAGCAACCTGTGGGGCTGATCAGCATTGCTCCAAGAAAAACACAGATTTAGGCTATTTCCTAAAGTGTGCATTCTACAGCTGGAGAGGCTGGAATAACTCTTTCAAGCCAATATAAGGCATGAATAGGTTTTATGACGCATTTTATAGAAAATTACAATTGCATAATTAAGCCTCAGTAGCAACCCTCCAGTTGCCACCTCTGATTAAGACCACGCAGCTAATGTAGCGCTGAGGGACGCAGCCAGGTGCCTTCTCTAGAGCCTCAGCTCTAACTTGGAGGGATGGAGGATGCCCGTGACTCCTTCGGCCCAGTGCTTGCAGAAAGACTTTGGAGAGACATTCCAGTTAATGCTGCCGGGGAGGAAGGGAACTGTGAGGAATATGGCAAAGTTGTATTTTCTCTTCCACAAGGCTGAGACCATCCCGGATCTCTCCTACCTATGTATTTATACAAACCTATTCTCCTCTCCAGCTCCACGGTACCAAAGGCTTTCATCAATCTCAGCAGCGACAAGAGCTGTCCTAGGGAAAATCTTGTTTCCATGACCACAATCTGAATTAATTTGTCATTTTTAACAGTCTGCTATGCCTAAAGTCAGCACGAGACCAGAGTACTCCTGTAAGTGACGAGGACACAAACAAACTCAGGGCTAAGACCTGGCACCAGCACGAGTTATGCCTTCCAAATCCCACCTCATCCCACGTGGCCAAAGGCACTGCCACGGTGCCAAACGCACCCTTCCCCGTCACCTCCGGCTGTTCACTTGCTGCCCAAGTCTGGTACCACAAGCCTGGCTTTAGACTAGAACGTGCTTTAACAGATCTCCTCCAAAACCCTTGAACACACCAAGTTTAATTCCGGTCGGGCAAACATTAGCCCTGTGCCCTGGGCAGTCAGTTTGCACTGCCCGAGTGCCACGTCTTGCAGAGGTATTAGGGGTCAATCACATTACAAGGAGGTACAGGAAAAGACAAGACACTTTTCTTGGTCTTCAGTTCTGCCCTAAATTAACTTTTAATACAGAACAGAATGTCACATTTGCTTCTCCCCATAATCTAAAAATTTCTCCTAATGCAGCAGCAATAAGGAGGGCTTTTAAAAAATTAAAAAGACCTGAAAATCACACAAGGGTGTATTTCATGGCTATAAAAAAGCATTTAAAACGTAGAGTTAAAAAGGTGTTTCAAGTGTTTGCATCAAAGGAGGGCGAAAATGGAAGGAAAATAGGATTTTAAAATTGCCCATTTTCTTTAAAATCGGCTTCCTGAGTCAGAGCACGCAGAAACCTTTTTGCTGCTGTGAGGATGCTGTATTTAAATCCAGCCAGCACTGCATCCAGTTTGTTTGTTGAGACTAACACGGCAATTATCAGCGATGCGCTGCTCCTGGCACAGCCCTGCCTGCTGCGTTTGCCACGGGTCAGCAGTGGAAACCTCTTCCGTGGGCTGGCTCACCTGGGCAGGTCTCAGTTTGACATTTTCCAAGAACCTTCCGCAGGAGTGAGACTGCACAGAGCAAACGCTCGGGGAAGGTGATGGTCCAGTGCAAAGCAGAAAGGCTTTATATTACATACTGCCTGGACACTGCCTCGGTGTCCAACCCTCCAAGCTCAGACACGACTCCTCTGTCAACCAGTAGCTGGGAAACAGCAGACTGGAATTTATTAATCTCCTCTCCCAGTATCTTTCCCCCTCCAATCTTGATTTTGTTATAAAACACAAAGACTAACCAGCACGATCCCATACCTGGAAACATGTACATTTAAAACAAACAGACCTCTGGGATCTGATGGCAAGCCTTCATCGCTGGCCACCACAGGCACGGGTTGCCATGCAGGGGAGCTCTGGAGATGTCTGCTAAAGGCTGAAACACCAAATGACACATCATGCTGCCACTCAACAGTGCCCTGCAGTGTTTCTTCCCTTTATTATTTTCAGTTAGCGAACCGCAAAGTTTATTTTCCTAAGTTTTTGCAACAACTCTTAAAGTAATCCCCTTCAGCTCACCGTTTTTTGATCACACCCTCCAAGCATCTCAGAGCTTTACCACCAAACCTCAAACCAAGATTCCAGCTGTAAATCAAGCAGAGCAAGCTCCGATTTACCTCTCACCTTAAACCAACAGGATATTACAACAACAATATCCTGGTTGGTTGCCTGAAGGAAGCCAAGCATCCACGTTACAATTAGCTAGTACTGGCAACGTATGCAAATCAGCATATGCTACCACATGGACCTTCCCTCCCTTGAACTGAGCAAAGTGCAGCTGAGCAGTGCTGAAATGCAAATTACCCATAAGAGAGTTTGGGGACATGACGGAAACAGAAGGACTTGGCGTCTGGATGCATTCCAGTTCGAGTAGCTGCAATCTAAAACAACACTCAAGAATGCGTTTGAGGAAGCTTTTATTAAAAAAAGAATCTGCTCTCTTAATAGTGGGAGTGATGCAATTACAAGAGGGAGCCAGGATACCCCCAGGCCCCAAATTCTATTCTAACTACAGAGAGAGGAGAACGGAGGAAGCAGAATTGTTCTGGTCGTTCCTGAGCACCGCATGGACCGAGTCCAGCAGCCGCTCGGGCTCTGGGCACGGAGGGAAGCGACACTCACACACGCCGAAAGTGCAGGGCAAACAGAAGAGCTCCGTTGTGCGAACGACCATGAAGAAACTCCACCAGCCAACACCCATCAGACCCCATAAATCCACGCACCGCAGCCCAACGCCACACGGATGCTCAGAGCTCGGACGCGCTAACGTGATTCCAAACGTCTCCCCTACCAGTTAACTGCGTAAACGGGGTTATCTGTGGTTCCACAGCCCAGATTTCTTCATCAGCAAGTGGCCACCAAACTACGTAGGGATGGATTAAGAACAGGAGGGACTGTGATGAACTCTACTGCTTTTGAAAGCAATCCGGTAACGATTGCAGCAGCAGGGCTGTCCAAGGGAAGGGTGAATCAGGAACGCTTCACGCATTAAATATAATGGTAACCGTAATTTCTGACCTACACTGAAATGAATTTGCAAATGATTAGTAACACACGAAATGGAAAGACAGGGCCTCAACTGACTGCTAATCTTCACTAAATAATTACATTTACATATAAATGTAAACAAATCTACACCAATAAAAAGCTTTTAACAATATAACTGGAAAGCTCTGTCATTCCTTTTAAAAAATGAAGTCAAATTCCTCGTTAAAGGAACAACTAAATACTGCAGCATATCTAATACAAACAGTGCAAAGTGACTTCAGCGCAGGGTATCACTCGCTGGACATTAACACGTGCTTTTTTTCCCTTTATAAATCATTTGTGTATTGAGACACGCAGCTCAATCAGTTAAAGCACAGACCTAATTAAAGAACCTGGAAACTGATTACTGAACTATGTAACACATCCAGGGGTTTTTTCTTCTTTTTTTTTTTCTTTAAAAGAGATCTGGCCTGAAATCTTATCAATCCCACACACGCCAGAATTAGCCCCTGCCTTTGTGTCAGACGGAAGCTCTATCTACAAATCGTCAAGCAGAACTCATGCTTGAGAGGAACAAAATGCAGCTGTCTTAATCTGTTAGATTATATTCTGTGCCTGCCACTATCAGGAGACAGGCTGCAGGTGTAGTGCTCTTCAAAGGCAGATACTAAGAACTAAAATAGAAATACAAGTGGTTAAACTGAAAAATGTTACGTGCCTGTTTCTCTAGGCCAGGTGTGAAGACATGGGAGCCTCGCTGACGGCGCGGCAGGAGCACAGAGCCAGACCGCGGCTGTAGGACACCGGAGGCAGCTCGCCCTGCCTCCCTGCTCTGCTGGCTCCCCAGGCTTCACAAGGCTGCAGCAGAGCAGAGGTCTTCTGCCCGTGTGCCACCGCACCCCTGGCTCTAGCCTTTGACAGCCCTCACCCTGGGCAAGCGCTAAATAAAGTTCCAGTCACACTGGCCTCACCTTAAAAGAAGGTGAAGACAGGCTGAGAGAGCTGGGGCTGTTCAGCCTGGAGAAGAGAAGGCTCCGGGCAGACCTTCTAGCACCTTCCAGTACCTGAAGGGGCTACAGGAAAGCTGGAGAGGGGCTTTACAAGGGCCTGGAGTGACAGGACGAGGGGGAATGGTTTTGAACTGAAAGAGGGGAGATGTAGACTAGATAGTAGGAAGAAATTCTTCCCTGTGAGCGTGATGAGACACCGGAACAGAGAAGCTGTGGCTGCCCCACATAAATACAATAAATAAATAAATATATTTGCCATAACATCAATTTGTCCTGAAGGACCGAAAAGAAATACTAAAGCAAAGCTCCTTTCATAGCCACATGCACTCTGTTTCCACTTCTCCCTGTGCTGGAACCACCCAGGGGTGACAGAGGAGGTTTGGCAGCAGCATCTGCAAGCCCAGCACCAGAGATCAACAGGATCCAAATCCCTCCCAGATAAAACCCCTCCTTCATCCGGCTGCTGCTCTTAACTACAGCACCGGGGTAAAGAACCTGTTCGCTTCTGATCAAGGAAAAAATCAATGGGTTTATGGCCCCTCTTCTTCTCAATTAGATACTTTTGATTCATCTGCTCCAGGCTGGCTGAGCACAAAAGCTGACGATGACGGCCGTTAGGTCAGACACACTTTAACACCATATATTGCTATTTTAAAACATGTTGATGCTGCTCTGAAATAACATTTTATACTTACACCCTAATCATCATTATGGTTTCTGACAGGTTTTAAATACAATAGTGTTAACTGCAATTAATTCGTTTGAAATTAACGCGGATATTGCAAGCACTTCAGCAAGGTCTCCACTGCAATCCACCATTCATTACTGCACTATTATTTTTTAAGTGTTATCCATAAAGCAGGCTGCCAGTGCATTTGCATTTAGGTGACAGAAGTAGGAATACAGAGGAGCAATGAATTAGCAGAAAAATTAAGCAGAAGGAGGCAGGAGAATTACCACAGCCCTTTGTCTGAAGTTTTAATATTCCCGAGCCCAAAGCCGTTACAGTCATGAGCAGGCAGAAAATAAACAGGTTTTTTCCAACACGGCCATTAAAAAAGCTAGCATATCCGGCAGGTAAGGCAGAAATAAAACGTGTTAGACCATTAAATATGGTGCACAGCAGCATTCCTCCCTGGGCAAAAAAAAAAATGTCTTTAGTGCAGTTAACAGCCATTTTTAGAGCATTAATGACCTCAGGTGAAAACAAACTGGTCATTAAAAACATGTTTTAAGGGGATTAGTTATCATCAGAACATACAAGTTACTTAAACTGAAGTAGTTCCATATGGTTAATTTATAATTTCCAAGGTATTAATCAGCGAACAAGTTCTGATGGCTCCTAGATAAAGCGCAGAAAGGGGAGATTCACACGGCTTCCTCGGAGCACTCCTGACTGGAAGTAGCACTGGCAGAACAGTTTCATTTTTCAATTTGCTGGCTAAACTGAAAACAAAACAGAACCAAAAAAGACAGGAGGATAAATTTGCCTATGATTAAACAAACATGTTTTCAGTTTGTTGGCAAAACTTAAAAGAAAAAAAAAAAGAAAAATTTCATTTTGAGTCAATCCACAACATCTTGTTTTAACTCTGAACGGAAATACACTGTGGGGTTTTTTCGGTTTATTTAACCCCTTAAAACCTTTTGTCTTTCAGGCCCACTTCTAAATAAGGAGAACCCATAAGAAAAAAAAAAAAAGGAAGTTTGTTTTAGAAAATATCAACATTGTGGCCTCCAATTTACATCTGGTCTTTCAAGTTTCTCTTCCTACCCTTTTCCTCCGAGCTCCAGCTTATGGAGATCCTATTTATTTTATTATGGTCCCCGAGCAGGGTTAGCTGTACGGACCGAGCGAAATGCTGAACAGCGGAGCTCCAAGGGACACCAGTAAAACACCACTCTGAGCAGTGGAGCTCACTGGGACACAGATGCAGCCAGGCCTCAGGGGCCATCAGTCCTCACCCAGGATTTTAAGACTTGCACCACAGTTCAGTGTCACCTACTGATATCTAAAGATCAGAGATCTAAGACATCTAGATGCCTACGGTACCTTGAGATGCTGAAGGGCACTGAAGTTGTAGTACAATAAACACACAAACAAATCTCAAAGCAGGATCCCAACTTTAATATTGACTTGACACACACTTGTAAGCAGCCAAACAAAAACACTGAGAAAAGGGACGTGCCTACCCACCACGAGAAGGGAGAAAAGACGTACCTGAAAAGTAAAGCAAAGCAAACCTTTGTTCATCGCAAGACTGAACCCATTTAAATAACAAACACACTGCTAAATACACACTCCCTAGAACCTAAAGTCATTTTTAGAAGTGTTTTTATCACTGAAACCTCGGGGCAAATTTTAGAAGTTCACTTCACCGTCATAAAATAACAACTCCACCAGACTGTAATACTTTATTAAGATGATTTTATAGGGCTCTGCAGAGAACCAACAACAGGTTTGAAACTTCAATTTGCACCACAAAACAGCAGCATTATCAAATAAAACACAAATTCTGTACAGCTGAATCTTCACTGGTAAGTTCCTCTCTCGGTCTAAGAAATGTTATCTTCCTTCTCTGAATTTCCTAGTACCTCCAGCCCTCCCAAATCCATCGCACACATGCAGGATACAGATCAAGAGGCCATCCAGTGGGCTGGTCCAAAGCAAAGACTCCCTCAGCAACCCAAGAGATCCAAAAAATGCTTCTGAAGTTTCAAAGTTTTCAGATTAAAGCGACTCCATTTCAGAATCCAAGGAAGGGATCTACAGAAGCAAACGTTATCTCCCTAACGTCTTCACCATCAGAGACAGGTCTAAAGATGAGCACAAACACTGCCCCAAGAAAGCCTCCTGCATGTTTCCAGACCTGTCTTTTATTCCGGTCTGCTCAAAAACTACACTTGTTTTAATCTTTTTGTCAAAACAAAAGAACAACAACCAACGAACCAACAACAAAACCTTCCCAAGAATGCAGAAAGGCAGAAATCCAAAACCAGTTTAGCTCAAATCTCTGCTTTACTAAGGTCTGAACCAAGCACTTACTTGGGAAAAGAGAAGCTCATCTCTTTGCAAGGTCATTTCAAGGTTTTCCTACCAATGAGCTTATTTACATGTGGCAATGTCTCCTGGGTATTCAATGGGGAAGGTAAATATGGCTTTAATAAACTAAAAAAACCCTAAAAGACAAATCCCTGCCTCAAAGTACCTCTTTCTGCAGTCAAATGGGAGTACAGGATGTCCATGTCCCAAGAAGGTGTTGTGCCAACATCCCTTAGAGCTACATCAAATATAATTTTCAAACCAATTAGCTCAAAAAGCATCAACACCAAAGCAATGCCTTCCACATTCTAATTACTAGGCCATCCTATTCAATTCTTAATGAGAGAAGAGACAAAGGCAGTATATGTATTAGGGTCTACTTCAAGAATTCTTTCTCTTTTAGCAAACAGATCCTCTTTTGTTCTGGTTAAACACCAATTACTTCGTTCTCTCTAACATGCAAATCAGCTGAAAATAGGGCATGATGTATCTCGATCCTGCACCGCTACAAGTTTGAATGAAGGGGGAAAATAAAGCAACCCTCTAGGGCCTTTCAATTCCAAGTACTTTGTACTCTGATAAAGCTCTTTTCAAAGAGCTTTTTGTATTATCTACGGCAGTTCCCATAAGCAGCGATTTTGCCATTATTCCAAAAGAAATAGCACATTTAAGGTGTACAATATAAGCAAGGAAAGTAAAAGTAGCCAACAAAGCTGTTTACATGTAGCTTTTAGTTGTCACGTCCCCACTGCAAACAGCAAAACTCGGCAGCATTATGAGCTTTACTCCACCTAGGGAAAGAGTTATAGCAGAGAGGAAAATAAACGTGAGAGTGGGAGCCCAGCCCTACAGCGCGTTGCTCTGTACAACGCGGAGCACCACGAAGATGCCGCCCCGACAGCCCTGGGAAGGGGGGGCCGTTTTGGTCAGACCCCAGGCTCAACCCCAGCCTTCCCTCTGCCACCTCCTCCCCACGGCACCTGGCCTCGCAGGTATTAACCGCTCTGCTTACGTTCTACCGGAGAAGTTTTAAGTTAAGTCGCTGCTATTTTGGCGTCCGTTCGTTTACCACGCTGGATGGTTTCCAGAGAGTCCGCGCTGACCTGCTGACACCCCGAAGCCTCTGCAGGCAGCAGGTGGGAGGCTTCATCTTCTGCAGAGCCGTCGCTTCCAAACCCAACAGCCGTGCCCGGAGGGTCAGCCTGAAGATTTACTTTGGAAACCAAACCCAAAACTGTTCTCTCATCTCTTGTCATTGCTCTAGTCATTTCTAATTCACAGTTTGTAAGCGTTGCCCTCTCTTTGTAAACACTTGAAGCAGCGTCAATAACAATTTAGGAACTGTTACATACACAGCCACGCGAGCACTTCTACATGGAAAGATGTACTTCTAAAAATGAAAATCTGTGATCTCTCTAAGAAGACCTGAGCTCTAAGTTTGCAGTTGAGTTTAGAAGCGCAAACTGTGCCAGACAGCGTCACTGAAGTGACCAGGGTCTGAGGGTTCAAATCTCTTCCCCTGCAAAACTTCAGTCTCCTTTTAGGGAGAAGAAGGGAAAAAGGGTATCCGTGTTGTAAAACGTGTAGCACAGCGTGTATCACGGGGCACTGACCGTACCAGGCTCCCAGCCTAGGAGGAAGGGTTACAGAAACTTTTGAATCGAAACAACCTCCCTAGATCAAAAGTAAACTGGCACGAGCAGTCCAGAGGGTGACAGCCCTTGCTTAAAGAGTCAGAAACATCCTAGAAATCAGAGGCAGAAGGGCCAGAGCATCAGAGGAGGAAGCAGTGGCTTTAACTGATCATCCCACACTACGTCCTTTGCGGTGTGGCTTGGTTACACAGAACACAACCACATAACTAAATTTAAAAACGCATTAAAAGGGGAAGAAACATGTCATAAAAAAGTTTACTGAAGAGCAAACACACACAAAGCCAACTCATTCTGATCCTCTTGGCCTGATTGCTTCCATCCGGCTGCTACGAGACGCAAGGCAAGCCTCAAAACCTCCTCACGAGTCTGCAAATACTGGATGGTGCAGTCCATCACAGAAGGGCTGAGCACATACATGCAGTAACCTACTTGTAATAAAGCATATCTACAGATGTGTGTACATGTATCGGAGAGAAATTAATCTACACTAAAAAATTATGTTCTGCCAGCCCTGCAGTCAACAAGAGGGCACAGAATTTCTTGGCTAAGATATCTAGTGAGTGTTTGCACTACAAAAGTAATTTTATAATTCAATATTCTATATAGAGTTGTAATTGTATTTATAGAATGTAGTATATATACTTAACATAAATTACACACGCGGTAGTACATACATTATATACACACACACACAAGTCACCTCTGCTGGGTTTTTTACATAGATGGATAAAATACATAAAAATAGCTCATTCCAAGGAGATGGACCCTAGAGTATTTCACATTTATAAACCCAGCCAAAAACCACAGCACATTACTCTCTTCTGCCAAATATTATAGACAATCTTCCAAAAAAGTTTTCATCTGTTTTGTTGGCCTTTAATATATTTTTGATTTATGTCATTTTGGAATTTTTTCCCTTCTGCAGCTTAAGAGGAAAAAAAGCATTCTTCTGATTCCAGATTCAGGATTTCTTTAAAGAGAAACCAAAAGTAATAAATCTGAAGTGTCACGCTGCTACTGTATCACACGAGCGAGAAGTACTACAGCATGTGTTGACTATAGCTTCCAAGCAAAAAAATGTATTAAGTAACAGTGGTTTTTTACATTACACATTCTTTTTCTTGCCTGAAGAGTCTATTTCTTCAACTTTTCACCCAGCTGTTCTTCATACACCAATATTATACACATGCAGCAAGTTGCTAACGCTCAGGCTGTCTTCCATCTCCTCCTTTCCCCATAAACAAGTGGGAAAGCTCAGGGGCAAGACGTGGTAGCCTTGACTTGGGAAGCACCAACAGCCACGCTCTTACCTGTTTCTTGGTTGCCACAACCAAAACAAGCTCCTCGGCGTGCTACTCTCTGTACGGTTTCTACCCTAAACTTACTGCAAGTTACAGTCCAAGACAAAGTGTGGGAGAGCAATGCGGTATAATTCGTACCTTTTAAACGGGAAAGAAACTAAACTGGCATTAATGCTTTTACAAGTCCCAAGAAAGTCAGTTTCTTACTGAAAATTATTATGCCAGTCCAAACCTGTATACGTATGTACTAATATCACAGAGCTACCTCATCCTTCTGAGTGGGGCACAGCGTGCTGCTATAAACAGATTTATTTGTACCATCAAGTGGGACAATCCCCTCATTGAAGGAAGACTTGGGACATAGTGAGATGAAGACCTGACCAAGTGCATGAGCAGCTCCAACAAAGCTAGTAGAACTCCCCTGAGCTCAAAGCAAGACACGCACTTAGACACTTGTGAGCCAGTGAACTCTCTGCAAACCACACCTTTTACCCCTCCAAGGGAACAGGCTCTCAGCCACCTCCAGTCCCTGCAGCAGGGTAATATGGTCAAACGCCGAGTTGTACCGACTGTGTACAAGAACTCAGCGGTGTCAAAAATCAGCTGCACTAACTATATTCTTCTTCTTTGGGGGTCACTACGAAAGGGGAAGGAGAGTAGCCTGAGAGAAGCCTGGAAATGGAAGAAAAAATGAGCAATAAACCATGTAATGTAATAAAAATGGCAGTTAGTCTAGTGAGTGCATAGATACCAGGCTTATTTCAGTTTACCACTGAGGACTAAGCATAACTGCAGGGCACTGTAAAATGTTCATTCCTTTGCGTTAATTGCTGTTGGAGTCATGGTTTAGTCTATTATACCAGCCTCAGCTTGCTTTAATTCCTTATCCTATTTGCTTTGGCCAGGATACTTAAAAAAAAAAAAAAGAAAAAAAAAGGAGAAAATGCTTTTAATGATTATTCAAGGAGGTACGTGAAAAGGTATTACTAAGATGTTCTGCAAGACACAAGGACACTCCTAAAGGCATCCTCCTTTCACTCTGTAAGACATACAGCCAACAGCACAGCTTTCACGTGCTCGCAGCGAAGTGAGAAGAGCTGTCTCCCACCCACCACAGGTAAAGACACGTCGGGCAAACGACCCGCAAACGGCACACAAGCAAGCGCCCGTCCCACGGCAGTGCCAGAGGAGCAGAGCACCGTGCCTGGGCCCCTGGGACACGCTGCTGCACCGACGGTTTCCGCTACCCTTGAAAATGTGCGCAAGCCTGTACCCGCACACCTACAGCCGAGCAGAACGGCCACGTTCCGGGTCCCCCTGGGGCTGAGCACCGCGGAGGGTTTGCCTCTCAGAAGCAGCTCTGCAGAGCTACCAAACTCCTTGACACAGATCCAGGATACAGAAAGAAACAATGGCAATTAGGCCTCAAAATGAGTATTTGAATTTTAAAACAAACAAACAAACTAGTCCACACAACAACAAACCACACACGCACACACAGAAAACCCCATCTGGAAAATCAGATCTAGGCAGCGCCGATCGTATCATCCCTGGCTTCGTGATTGACACCCATCAAGTCTCTCCGTGTTCCTGGAGAGGAAATACTTGAGAAGAGAAAACCTAGACACACAAACGCCAAGGAACCTGCTTTAAAAGAGAAGGCAGAGGCAAAAGCCAGCCCCATTTCAATCACGAGTTATTAATACCCAATACAATACATAAGAGCTGGCACGGCTTCCTCAAATCCGTGCTGCCAAACTCCAGCAAGAGCCTCATTACCAAATAATCAAAAAACAAAGCTCTGCCATCTCCTCCTCCTCCGAGGGCAGCCCCCGGCACTAGCTCACCTGCCTCCCCGGAGGGCACGGCTTTGCTGCGTGGTTTTATTTGCATCAGTTTTCAGCAGAGCAGGAACCCTCTGACCACAGGTCAGGGCACACACGTGGGGCCGTGCCAGCGTGTAGCAACCCAGTTCAGCACGCTGCCTGCTGCTGAGCGCGTGGAAGGGAAAATAACTGACGTTGTCAATACAACTTCAAACCTATATTAATTTAATGTACATAATTATACAATTACTTAATAACTGCATTATATTTACCTACACACAAATCATTAAGAATCAGAAAAGCACTAACTAAAAAAAAGTAAGTAAAAGCTTTTACAAAGCCATAAAAGTTAAGTCACAACTCCACAGAGAAGTTTGCTACCTCGAGACTAGAATTACAATGCACATTCATTTTGTGTCCTTTTATACGAAGGATATCTCTGAACACTTTATGATGTTAAATAACACACAGCTGCAAAATTTAATGAGCTACAGCAAGAGGGAAAAGCTGTACAAGGAAGTAAAAAGAAAAGATAGGGAAGCATCTGATTTTCAAGTGAAAGTTAGTGAAATGAAACAGCACTGAAGCAAGCATTATGCAGGGAAATTGTTCAAGATGGCAGGGTCTTCTAAGGTAAAAGCTCTGGGAAAACAGAGCAACAAAGGAAGCAGATTCACTCCCTGGGTGGTTAAAACCAAGAGGGTTTTTGAACTTCCAGTAAAGGATGACATCTCAGTTAAAGGACTGGATGCTGAAAAACAAGAGTTTCAGACCCCGGCTTCGTCGCAGACCTCCTGGGTGACCTCAGGCAGATTTCTTCACCTTTCCCTAGATTTCACCTCTCCCTTTTCTAAGGAAATATGATCTTGTTGATCCCTTTCCCCAAAACATCTCCTGCCCATTCTATGTACCTCCAAAATCTCTCCAGCTCTACAAGTAGCCATATGGACAGCAAGGTCCCATGCCTGGCAGCTGACACGTACCAGGCAAAAAGGGAATGAAAAGGCACTACATCCCAAGGGCAAAAATGAGCCTGAGGTTTCATCTTAGGGAGCTTTTAACGACAGACTTTCAACAGAATATTCTACAAATAAATCAACAAGTAAATTGTGTCAGTGCTCAGCACTATCAACTGGACTGAATGTCCATTACAGGTCTCATTTAGAGTATATAGCTCCTGCACTGCTCACGCCCTGCGAGGAGCTGGAAACTCTAGCATCCACCCTCTAAAGTTATTATTCAACAACAAACGAGTACTATATTTAGAACTTTTTCCATGAAGTAGCAGTATCCAAGGGCCATTGAGCCAAGAGGCATTCAAAGGTTAAACAAGTCTATCAGGCTCTCCTCCCAGCCCCAAGTTTCTGTAAGCAGGTTACGCTTCAGTTCTCTCTTACACACGTATCTCAGTTTTATAAAATATCTTTGATACAAGGAGTGAGATACTGCACCAAAAATTATCCTCTCTGGTGCCTGTATCTGGCTAGCGACCTTACCATTACAGGAGCACATATACACAATTACTTTGGCTTAATTTAAAAGGCTTTGCTAGCAGAGATAAATTTAACACATTAAACAGTCTAGAAAAAACCCATTAAAAATCCCTACTTTCTTTTCTCTCAGCTACTTCAGTCAATATTTCAGCTTCTCAAGCTGCTCTGAACAACAAACATTCTTCATTCTTTGATTTTGTTCACATTTTAGGAAACAACTGTTAGATCATGTAGAGATTTAGATTTCCTTCTCTGCAAGGAAGTGTGGCCTGGCTACAGAAACAAGTGGAGAACAACTCTTAGGCCCACTGGAGTTATATGTAGTCTTCAGGAAATTAAAACTACCTCCAGCACCAGTCATCAGCAGGGTTTGAAAACTGGGACTTGCAGCTCCTTAACACAACACCCCACCACTTGAGCTAAAAGAGCAGCATGACTCCATCGCCGTAGGAGTGTGCTGCTGTCCGTGTACAGAAGCCACGTGGGAGGAAGGGGCATAACGCAACACATTTCACAAGTGTGCTACAAGGACAACTCCTCTGTGCATCATTCCTCCACCTCCCCCTGCCTTCAAAAGGATAAGGCGCTGTTACTTGTCTTCCAAAGACGACACAAGGCTTGAACTGGGTTTGTAAAGCTCTTTTGCATCCTGCAATAACCAACACAAAGACATCTAAAAGCTCAAAACAAACACACAGAAGTGCAACAACAGCTGTGGTCTGCTAAACTGAAGGAACAGATAAACCACTCCCATCACGTTAATAACCCACCTTGCTAAGCAGACCAAGCTAGGAAAGCAGTCTTGACCAATCAGTAACATCAGTGTCTTACAACTGTTGATTACGTTTCCTCCCAAGCTCTCAGGAAGCACGACCAGCGTGGCTGGAAGACTCAGCATCCAAGGACAAAGAATCAGCAGGCATGTAAGCACCAATATTTATGTAATGGCCGTCATGTTCACGGCCACAATGAAATCATTGTCTTCCAAGGGGGTTGGTATGTTTGGAGCATTTGTCTGTTATTTCTAAAGATGCAGGAGGCAAAGCAGTTAAAGAGGTCGCTGCATGCAAAATTAATCTTTAACTGCCTACACTGCTTTAAATGACTTGCAAGGATTACAGTGCACTCCCCAAGCTGAGAGCACCTTTGTTAACAAACAACTCCTCAAGAGGTGGTGGAGGGCAGGCCACTAATAAAAGCCAGCTGGCAAGTTCCATCAGCTTTGTGCACTCCCAGTGGCTACTCCTTCACTGGGGTCATTTGGTGGGAGCTCTGCCCCCACACACCGCAGAGAGCACGAGGACAGGTGCGCCCTGGGAGAGCCCCTCAACGCTGGCACAAGCGGCGGTGCTTGAGGGGCAGACAAGGCACAGCCTTACCTGGTCTCACAGCCTTGCCTAAGCTCATGCTTAAAATGGAAGGAACTGAGTTTTAGATTAATCTCATTCCTCCCGTGAGGAGACAGCAGAGGATTCCTTTAAAAAGGAACCTGTGGCAATGAGAGTTGTTAAATGCTTAACATGATGTTATGTGCAACACGACTTTAATGCTACATGCGTAACCCAGCCCTGAAGAAAAGCAAGAAGAGGCACAGAGCAGAGATGTTGTTTTTTCCCCATATAGCAGCGGATGGCTGTTTAGCACTTGGCTATTGGCAAAGAAACTTCAGCATTAGTTATGAAGGTTTATTACAAAAAAAAATTTTCACTTAAAAGAAGAACTAAAAAACTGAACCTACACTTGGCACCTCCAAAGAGGATTCACCCAGCTCAGATTCACGACCTGCAGTATAAATCCACAGTGGACAGCCTAGAGAACCCTCTTAAAGGGAGGTATTATAAATATATGTTAATATAAACACAGAAGTCTGTCTTTAGTCTAGGAGGCGATCCCTGGATGGCCTCTGGCAGTTTTGCCCCAGTCGCAGTGCCACGTCTCAGTTTACCTATCTGAGAAACAGGAACAGCACCTTCCTATCTCCCCGCACCTTCTGAAGATTCATGTTTCTAGAAGCACTTCTAAATCAGGACAACCCTCTTCACGTCACCTTCTCGAGCAGGGAGAGACAAAGCAGATAACTGCTGCAAAATTCACCAATTCAAAGCAGCCTCGTCACAGATTCAACAGTTGGAAACTGATTTTTCTGAGACACGGACTAAGGATACAGCTACCCATTTTGTTCACTAAAGTGCCTAAACCATGTCAGCTGTACGCGAAGTGGCTTGCTGCACTCCAGACAACTGGCAGGGTAACAAACTGTCACCTAGGTGACAAAATAATGACCCTTCTGCGAAGCTCTTGCAGCGTCTCCTGGCCATAATTGGACACCGCTGTTCAAAACGCTAAGTGTGGGAGGGAACGAGACGGTACGGTCATGGATTTGGAGAGGCCGCAAGCTAACCTTTGGCTCAGCAGGCTGAAAGGGACTGCTGCACCATGCTGTACTCAAGACCGTGACGAGGGCAACGGAGAGTCTTGCTGCATTGGCAGGTCTGGAAAGTGCTGGGCAGAATCAGATGGCGCAAACAGGGCAGGTCTTGCCTCTACCAATTCTCAGTCATCAGCTCGGCCTCCTTCTACACCAATGCTGCCCATTGACACACCTGCTACGTTTGTCCCTAAAACCAACGAAAGCATTAAACATGAGACACCACTAAGTATTTTTCCTGCTCTGTAAAACACTCTTCACATATTTAGCATCTTGTAAGCGTTATATCCATCTGGGAATGGCCTACACGAGCTCCACAGCAACAGGAATGTTGCTCTGCAAGATCTCAGAAGCTATACAGGCCTATCTCTAAACACAACAGCGTGAAGGAGGGGGCTAGAGAATTTGAAGAAGGCAACAGAAGCCTTTGAACTCCATAAATTTTTAATTTTCCAGCATACAGTCCTCTAAAAACAGCACAGCTTTAGCTGGCATGGCATATGCTACATTGATTTCCATCTAAAGAACGAAGGGCTTTGCCAGTCCAGCAACATTGCAAGGAATAAAAGAGCAAGTATGCCCTAAAGGCTCCTGCCTAGGGCAAGAGGGGTGTATCCGGTGTCAGCAGGGTGAACAAAATTGAGCTCTTCAAGAACTTGGAGGAAAAGTATTCAAGAAAGCAGAGACAGATATAGATGACATATCCATGCTCAAAAAAATCAGTGTAGGTGAAACACAAGTTGCAGCCCAGTGTGTGGTGGCAGAGGGTCTCATGCCTCTGGCCCCAAAGGCGAACAATCAACAAGACAGAAGAAAGCTGGCTCAATTTAATGGATCCTAATTCACGGTAAAACAAACAGCGGTAAGACTTCACGGGTTTTGTTATCAAATGAGCCTTACGCACACACACACACAGTCTTCCTGAGGAATAGGCAAATTCAATCAAGAAATCAAGAGGCATTACTGTCCTCTGATGGAGAGGCCACAGCCTGCCAAAGCCAAGGACCAAGGCCACCAAGTCTTGCATGGATAACCAGTTGCAGATGAAAAGTCATTCCCAACAGGTCTGGCCTGGAAAGGATTACAGACCACGTAGCTGCTGTTCGAGAGGCTGCACAGAATGAACTTACCAGCTACCTATGAATTCCCTGATGCAATGAGAGGAGGAAAACACAGTATACAATTCATGTGTTTGAAAGAATCGGGTTTACATACAGGTTGGCTGTACCAGCAGACTTGCTACAACTTCACGTCAAGTATGTCTTCACGTCAGGTCCATTAAATTGGTTGTAACAATTTAAAGTGCTGCAATACATTTGCTAAGGCCATGTAATGCACATACTTGAACCTCTACTTTCTCCAGCTCCCTTCCAGCAGCTGGTGCCTGAACTCGTCACGCTTCATTAGAGTTAACTTAAGAAGATAAGCAACCTGGCTGTAAAGACAGCTTGGTCAAGCAGGCCAGGCATTGCTACCCTCATCTGAGGAAGAGAGACAAAATGAAAGCCCAAGAACACAAGTCTGGGCTCATTAACCTGGAATGCAGCGGAGCAGCCATCACACTGGACTCTGCCTGCCCCAGAGAGCACAGGAACACACACGGGCCTCGAGCCAGCGGTGGTACACAGCCATGTCAGGTGAGGAGGAAAGTGAAAAGCAATAAAATAACACTAGATGATAAAATAATTTAGAATAAAAGTGTTGCTTTCTGTGGCCCCACTAAAGCAGCACTTCACAAGAAGTAGGGCCGTTGCTTTTCACACCCCTTGGCGGCACATCACACATCCATAGTAAATATCAGACACATGCAAAGAAAAAGCATTTGCTTAGTCGAAACTCACTGCAGTTCAGGACCAGGAAAGGCCTAGAAGTCTGACTAAAGAAGAAAAAGTGAACTGAGTACACTCACTTGTGTTCCTCTTGGCTTACTCCTGTACATCAGCTTCTACACAGCCAGGAATAGTTTCCATTGTATTTCCCCATAAATTCTGCTTTGATCATTCAGATAAACGCTTGTTGCCTTTCCCCTGAAACAAGAATAAACTTTTCCATTCGTGCTCATACCAAACCCAAATGTCTGACAAATGAAGGCAAAGAATAGAAAATATTTACATACCCAGGAGTAGGTACGGCTCCTCGCTGCCGTCGGGGTAATGCAGTAATAGGGTTACATCAGGAGTTTAAGGAGGCAAGCTATGTCTTGAAATGAGCCATAGAAGCCCAATATAAATCAAGATGAAATGGAAATCACCTTCTGACTAAGAAGTTTAACCAAGATTAAAATGGCAAAATAGAAAAAAAAAAAACATTGCTCAGCTAACCTTGCAACTCTTCAAGTCCTACCACACCTGCACTGGCACACTTGTACATACCATTACACCGGCTCAAGCCAGGTGAGCTAAAGCAAGATAAAAGCAGATGCAGGAGGTAAAAAAAAGAGTCCATGTGTGTAAGGGCTTCCTGCGCTCAGGTCAAGCGAAGATGAGACACACAATGCTGGGAGGACTACGCTCCTTTCTGTAAAGGGGATATTTCCATAACTAACATTTGAGAAGAGTGTTTGGCTTGTTAGGAGATGACAAATGGTTGGTTCCTTCTGATCCTTCCCTTTATCCTCCCTCAACAGAATCTTTGAAGTCATTTTCTTTGGTGAGCTACAGATCTAGCTGTGAACTACATTCCTAGGCGCTAGCATATGAACTCATACCCTCAACAGGGCTACATAACATCCCAGGTGGGTACGGCGGAGACAGACACTCTATGATGCACAGCGTTTCTAATCCAGGTTGTAGGTAAAAATAATAATAGATGCCTTGGGTTTCCTGTACCTGTAATGCATGACATGCCACTAACGAAGAGACACGTTTACACAGATCTCCTGCCTACCTCCTGTGACAACTCAGTAAACATTAGAAAATTTACATTTAACAAATCAGCATCTAAATTTTAACCAGAGCAGGTGTTCCAGCCTGTAAGCACCCTCTTGAAAGCCTCACTGAAGTCTTAATCCTCCACGTCATGCTCTCCTGAGGTGATGAGACAGAAGCTTGTGGAGTTGGCAGCTCGAAGGTGTGGCTGCAGACGGGGTTAGCGAAACAACCCTCCGACCGCAGCAGCGATGCACAGGCACAGGTACGCCACGGAACGGGTGATGTTCTGCACCGGGTTCACGGCACCTCCTTGCTGCCAGTAATTTATTCACATGCCCCAGCTCTTAATTTCTAACGAGGCACCTTTCAAAAAGATTTAGCAACGCCTCGGTTATTTTGAGGCTCCAAAAAGGAGACTCACTAAAGCAGATAAGCCGCCTTTGTTTATTTTTAAAAAGCTGTTTTCTTAACCTTGGATTTGAGTGGAAGATTTGACTCCTGGAAAGCCCATGAAATGAACAAACACACACACCCCACCCAATGCTACAACCAGCCTCGGAGAGCAATAGCTACAATCAGGCCACCTTCCGATGGAAAGCCACAGCTTCTGCATCCCTTGTTCTTGCAAACCCCTGCAGTTAACTACCGAAATACAGACATCATTATTGTCTCTGGACTCATGGCAAAGACTTAGCTCTGACAGAGCCCAACTGGCAGAGTTAGCCAAGTCCTCCGAGTGCCAGAAATCTAATTAGATAGACTAGAAATCACAAAAGCCTCAAAATACTCCAAGCAAAGGAATTTTAGAAAAACTGCAGTGAAGTAAATGCTGTATAACCTTTTGGACCCAAACTGTATACCCAAAACTGGATTTATTTTTTCTTTTTAACAATCACCAATTAGAAACCCAACATCCAAGGGTAGGTAGCAGAAAACATCTTCAGAATGTTATCAGACTACAAACTTTTATTGCACATCTAATGGAGAACCTTCAAATTATGAGGATGCTGATAGAAGTCAGAAGGACACATCTCTAAAATCCCATTTAGGTGCAACATTCACAGCAAGCTGCAGACTTGATCAAAATTTTTCTACTCTGCTTTTTGGACATACACTCAGGTTCTAGAACACAGAGGGACAATTCTGTCTCCAAGGGCTTGGCGGTCAGAGGGTGACATTTCTCAGAAACTGTTCTACCAGCCAACCGCCCAGCCAAGCTCACCTTGCCATCCACACACTCCTTGTGAGTTTTTCTTAACTCCTCCTGCCCCAAGTTTTCTGATCTTGTCCTAGGGCAGGAGACGCAGGGGATGAGAATCCCACGTGCTTGGGGACACAGAGCAGAGGGATCAACGTCTGCTGCTGCTGCGGGCTGTTTTGTTTCTCCACAGCTAGTGAAGAACTGAGCCTTGCCTCAAACCCAGAGCCGTTCCTCTCAGGAACCACATCAGGGTTAACTGGGAATGGAAACAAGATGGTGGCAGTACCTCAAGACACTAGTTTAAAAGGTTTCATTATCTTTCAAATCAAGTTTACACAGGAAACCTGACTTTCAGTTTCTTTGGAGACCCCTGCCACCCTCTTTAAGAGACGAAAAACAATTCTCTACGTCTACTGACCCATCCTCCATTCATTTACGCAAGTGTGGATTTTCTCTCCCCTGCATTCTGGAGAGGATCCAAGTCAACAGGGTTTTCATACACTCCCCTCCCCGCGTGCCAGAACCTCCCAGGGTGCGCAGAAGGGAGAACTGAACACACAGCAGGGCTGCTCGGAGGGTCTCTGGGGCTTGTCATCGCCGACCACAGCCAACATAGCTTTCCTCGCCGGCGAAGGATTGGCTCAGATGTTCGTTACTTTACAGCCAATTAACGAACCAGGATTTACAGGAACATAAAAATTCACAAGGAAACTTGACAAATCTCAGATAGTGTGTAAATTTACATCAATATGTTTGGAACATGTCAATAAAATATTTGTCATTACATTGTGCCTCTCCCAACTGTTGTGTTTTCCTCTTGGCAGAGGTTAAAACGACTCCCCCTCACCATCCTGTGTGTATGTTATAGACACGCTTTCAAAACCGACTGCCAGGGGGGAACAGCAAATTTGGTTCAGGAGCATACTCCTTAAAATTAAACTTGCACAGAACAATTCAGATTAGGAGAGCAAGACTAAGTGTTTAATCTTCCTCTGCAATTCTCGACAATGTTCCTTCAGGGGGAAGAGAAGTGCACAGCAAATGACTTTTTCTAGTAAGCATTTCCTATCACCAAAACCAATTCAGGACATGGAAACCCGACCGCTGAAATCAGAATCCAGCTTAAGAGTAATGGAAATACGTATCAATAGAAACCACCTGCACCTCTGTGAGCGTTCCAGGTTTGGCTGGTAACACTCACCCACAACAGCTTGCTACTTGAATGCTAAAAACCACTCAGAGAAGAAACAGGGCATACACACCAGCACCACGCTCCCAGCACCAGCCTCATTCTCTGAAAGGCCCCTTAAAAAACCTTGAAACCACAATGTATGCATTTGTTAAAAAAAAAGTACAAATATACACACAGGCTTACACGCACAAGTACACACACATGCACAAAACCAGCAAATCCCATTCGTTCACGCAGACTTTTAACCCTAAAGGATCCCAGTTGCTTTCCAAAGTGAGTAAATGTATCAGCTGCAGCACGATCAGATCTACACAATCATCTCCAGAGCAAAACACAACCACTGCTTTAATCACACACCAAACAACCAGAAGCCAAGAAAGAAAAGACAATAAGGAGGAATTTCAGGTAGGCAGATTATTTTATTGAAAAAATAAAATGAAAGAAGGCCTGAGCTTTAACTGCCAGGGAACCCTCGGCAGCTGGGAGCTTACATCTTAACCTCGCACTTCAGTAGCACCAGAATTAATATTCTTCACTTATCTCCTCTGGCTAATGTTATCAGAGGATGTACAAAACAAAGAGGAGGGCAAATAGCCTCTTTCACCATCACTGTTTTCCAGACACTGTTGTTTGTGGGAAGAGACAGATCTCCTGATTCACTTCTCTCTTAAATAAGGCTTATGCCTCTCCTCCTTCCCCCCAAGTGCCCTGTTCAGAAGGAATTCCCCTTATGGGCTTAAAAAAACAAAAAAAAATCTGCTTGATACGACTTGAACTTAATTTTCTTTGGGCAATTTTCCTGAAAGAAAATAATAGTAATATGGGAGTGTCCTGCTGAGGTTAACCACTAACGCAGTAAAATAAGATGGAAGGCAAATGGTGTAAACCTACTTTGAATTCTGATCAGAAGCTGGGGGAGTATTAGCTGTCAAGCAGCCTGTGGCACTTACATTGCTCCTTCCCTTTTTTAACTGCTACCATAAGAGAGCAACAAGCTTTTACTATTCTGCATACGGCTTCAAATACATACGTAACAAAGCCTGAAAAATGAGAGGCAGATGAGCCGTCTTAGCCCAGAGGTAGGAGGTTAAAATGACCTCAAATCATAAAGTCCAGTACAATATTTAATCTTTGAAACTAGAAATGCTCTAAAAAAAGTCAGTATTGATCGGTTCTTCCTGCCAGCTGCCCTCCTGCTGCCACGGAAGTGCTCTGCTCCAAAGCGAAACCAATGATCAAAGGCTTATCTATGGAAGAGGAGGAGACCGCTGCTTATGGAGACATGATTTATAAAAGTCAACAGAAGAGAAACACCATCCAAGTTTTCACGATAGAAAAGAAAATATTAGTTTTATGGGGCAGGTAGGAAGACTTGCTTTAATCTCTTCCATTTCACGCTGGTTAGACTTGGATCTCCCCTTCGCTAACAAACGCGTGCGATATGCCATGTTCTGGCAGCGCACGATCTCTGTCACTGAGACTTTGGTGCTGAGCACAGCTGAAGCGAGAAGAGTACAACCACCAAGCTCCTGCATTTTCACTGGTGATCCCATCTAAAGAAAGCACTAAAGTTGCTCCTCACATTTCATTAAAAGCAGCTCAAGAGATTCCTTTCCGTGAGAACTCCCCTTCAGATTTCATTAACAGGAGATTGCCTTTATGCTGCAACATGTTTAACAACATTCCCCTCCCCATCCAGGAAGCAAACTTTTCCTCTTTTGGACTACACAGCTCGTACATCAAGGAACACCCTTAAAAAGTGAGGCAGGATCCTAAAGCTCGTGCTACAAAGAGCTCCGACAGTGCCTGCTGCTGCACGCTCTGCTGTGCGCAGCCACAGCCAACAGCTCAGCACAGACCTTGTCCTCCCTGGCTCCTCGAATACGGGCTCCAAATCCCAACGTCACTGATGTTTGTATTTTGGCAAATATTCAGATCTCCCAGCAAACCAGGATTTCAGTAAATATTTAGTTCATGTATCCATTCTTAACCAAGGAAAAAGCCACAAAAAGCAGCAAGCAGAAGAGAAGTCATTTGCTTACCATCATACATACAAACAGCAAGCCTCAGCATCGGTGCAGCCCTGCCTTCCCCCAGGAGCCCACCCTCCAGCACTGCCCAGCTAAGCTCGCAGGTCTGGGAGTTGCCTTTTTATTTGTATGCTTCAAACCTGAAATTCTGTCTTCGGGTTCAGACCGTTACGGAACAAAGTCTCTGAACTTTCTAAACATCAGGGCACATTTGAAACTTCCCAGGTTGAGCTTCCAAAATTACAGCCACTTGAAAGAGCCTGCCCACAGCCCTCAGCAGCTCTGAAATGGGGACCACAAGCTACGCCCAGCCCAGGCAGCAGCCAGGCAAGGCCCTCACCTTGCATCACCAGCATCCAGCACGACTTCAGGGGACTGACTCCGCCATGGAGTCAAAATGCATCCTCCCCCTCACCGAGGGACTTGGTCTTTGCTCTTTTTCTGGAGATTGCCCTTAACAGTAAGCACTTGCCCCTGCTCTTCCCAAGACACGACTCTTACATGAAATACTTCACCATGCCAAGGGCACTACACAAACACACGCAGAACAGGCCCCCTACCCACCATCACCACTCCTCAGGGTACCCCCAGGGTCCTCGGACCTCACCCCCAGGGACAGAGGCATTCTCAGCACCTGGAAAAGGGAACACGTTTTCCAACAGCAGTTCTGCTGGCTCAGGAAACAAGTTTTTACCTGTAGGATGGCAGCTGCAAGCAATGTTTCAAGATGCCATCACTGTCATTCCTTTGCATTAAAGCTACTTTGCCCCACAAACTTTAAACTCTGTCAGGGAGGAGACTGGAAGGACAGAAAACAACATTAACATGCGCTTCAGATTCATTTTTCAGGGAAAGCAAGCTTCCTCTCCCTTCAGTATCACCCAAATATATCAAAGTGATGGAAATCGTATTATGATAGATAGATCAGTCACTATGATATATATGTTTATCATGTAAGTAGCTAATTGCAAACATTCCCTTCTCTACCCTTAACTTCCTCTCCTGGATCAAGACGACTCTGCTAAACCTGAAATGACATCAGCAGGTGACCTAAGCAAAACCCCAAAAATAAACAAATAAACAAACAAAAAAGATGTGAATCAAACTACACACAACTCCTCTCAATCCCAACGTTTCCACACATCTGGAACCAGGGGCTCTTCATTGCAATATTTTTAAAACTCCCTGCCATTTCCCTGCGTTATGGATTAAATTGCCTACAATATCTTCCTTTGGCGTAAGTGGAATCTGAGTCACAGGCGTGTCAAAAGGCATTTAAGGACGCTTTCATCACCACTTATTCTCCTCGTGTTACGCCAGCACCACGGAGGTCCAGGGGAGAGCAGGGCCCTGCCCCATTAAGGCACCGCACGTAGACAGAACAAGACTCTGCTCCAGAAAGCTCACGACGAGAGCAGACAAGATAAACAGCGACAGGGAAGAACTGGAGGCACCGAGAGGGCACATGACAAGCCCAAACCCCTGCAGAGGAAGGAGCTGAGCGCAGGTTGGACACGCAGCACAGCAGGCTGACCACTGCCTGCTTTTTCTTGCTTAGGCTCCTTTGACAGCTGAGTCTTGTTGGCAAAGGAGCCTGAAAGCCCCAGAATCCGAGGTGCTGTACACAGGAAAGGAAAAACTCCAAAGTGGAAAGCCACGACTATCAATACACACAAAAAAACACAGCAGCTATTCAGCGTGACGGAGAGCATGCCACGTGTTTCTTCCACCATCAGGAAGTTTCAGCACAACCCAAAGCATGTCAATGCACACAGCTGTCACAGCCAGGTCTTCCCCAAGATTTAAAAACACCTATCAAAGATACAGGATTGCACAAACATACTCCCACGTCCAATTTTTTCCCCTTGCATACCAATTATATAAAATTTTGAATCTCAACAACTGAAGGTAACGGGCAGCAGAACACAAGTATTTTTTTATTGTCTAAAATCCTGCTTTGGTCAGTAGAAGCTTAAAATAACCGCTGCCTTCTACCCTGCTCAGTGCCCTTGCAAATGGAGTCTGAACAACCTAACGCTTTTCCCAAGGGATGGGTGAGGCCGGCCAGAAACACCAGCTGGAACCTTCAAAGACACCAAAGACAAAATAGTCTGCAAAGCAGCATTTCTGTGTTGACTTCAAGGCTCTGCCATTCCCTCAGCTATCGAGCTGCCAGAAAAAGTAAGGTCAAACTGGGGATGCCCAGGTTATTCCCACCCTGTCAATAAAATGAAAGGTCTTTGGGAAAGGAGACCACCTTTCATTTCTGGGCATGTTCCTCCTCTAGTGCCGAGTCCGTAACAGCAGCTCCTCGCCACTACCACAGCACGAGTAAATGACATAAAACTTCCTCCTAGCTTCCCACCCTACTAACCAGTGCACTCAGCATTCGTTTCCATGACCGATTTCACATGGCTTCCTGTGCACAGAGGACCTCAATGTCTTCTGACCCCATGAAAGCGTGAAAAGGAACACAGAAAAGAGAAAAGTACCAAAACATCAGGCGTTGGGGAAGTATGCAGCTGTCTGCAGTCCTCCGAGAGAGGATGGGAAGAGGGCTGTATCATGCTTCATTAGCATACTAAGACATCTGAATCATCTACCCCTTACTTGTTGCCTTCAACTCTGACCAAAAAATCATTGCTTCAAAAAAGGCAACTGAAGTTTCATATATGCACCTACACAATACCCATTAATCCATTTCTGCAAGAAGCTCTTCCTGTTTTCTGCTGTGGATTAGCACATTTCAGCTTCAACTCTGCATGTTGGACTTTTAGCAAATAATGTTAGGGAACATGAATTTATACATGACTGGGAGGGAGAGAAGATGGTTTGAGCTCAGCACTGGTCTCAAGCTCTCACAGCAATAACTTTCAGCCTGTCCCTCTCTGAGCAAAGAGCAGGTCTTTGGTTTCAATTTTACTATTCTTGAACTTCAAAGTATTTTCCTGCTGTCATCTTCAGTTACAGATCTGAAAAGAAAACAAGAAACCCCTGCGCGGTTTTCAGTAGGCCTGCCATAGTTTTGATTAGCTCAAGTCAGTAATCACGATGAAGTCTAGTTAACACAACTCAGGTTTCAAGACCATGCGTTCATTTAAGCACGGCTCCAGCACAGACTGTCACCCATCTCTCAGCCTCCGTGCCTTCGCTTCCTACATCTGTGGAACATGTAGTGATATTTCCCAATAGAGGACTAAATGATTGCATGTTGCTTTGGAAATTTAAGATGCTAAATGTGCACTCACCATTTTTTAATCCCCCCCCACCCCGATTATTCTAGTCTTCACAACATCCACCCCAGCGACAATCACAACTCTGACTTCCCAATGGACCCTGTACCTCCGCGGCAAGGCAGGCACAACCGTTGTCTCATAACACAAAGCTTCTGACTCCAAATGTTGTTTTTTTTTTCTCATGCTTTTGTAATGACCGCAGGAGGGTGAGGCAGGGACCATCAGCGTACCAACATCCCTGGGTTCCAGGGCTCTTACTCTTCAACAGCTTAATCAACACTGTCATATGTAAATGGCTGCAACTCTGGCCTAGCAACTTCTTGTCAAAGCTGCCTCCCTTCATCGCCCTCAATGAGCAAACAGCCTATCTAGATGAAGAAGTTGCAGCAGACACCCTGCATTATGGAGCACCAACCTCTGAAATTGTAACAGCGACCTGAAGTTAAATATGCTCACACACCGCCAATTAATTATTGCCCCTGCCTGAGGTGACTCCAGACAGGCCACAGGGACACCAGAAGAACCTGACCACATCTGCCTAGCAGGACATCTCCCGATAGATTAATTTACCAAATCCTCCAGGTGACTCCTTAGAGAGCTCTGAAACCACCTCCAGGTGAGCATGTTCCTAGGGAAAACCACACAGCACCATCATTTACCCACCAGTAAGCATCATTCCTGCCTTTCCCACAAAACCTAGTAACAGTCCAAAGACTAGAAAGTAAGACGACAGCATTCCTCAGACATGAAAGGCTACACTGAGAGCAGGAGTCAAAAGAGAGAGCAAGAGGGCAAGCTTAAAGCACCCAAAACTCTCACTGTAGCAACTGGATAATACAAAAAAAAAATATACCAAACCTCACTGAAACATTTTTAGAAGCAGAATTGGTTCAGTCAAGTAAAGATTAAAAAAAAAACAAACACCACAACAAAACCCCAAAACACACCACCCCATGAGACCAAACCTCTTCTACTTTCAAGACCCCTAAAAGAAATTTTACTTTGCAGATAAGCAGTCATTACTCAGACCTATAACAAGTAAACTCCTTTTTAAACAGAAAAACAGCGAGAACAAAAAAATACGTGAATTATTTGTATAGTTTTCTCCCTTTTTCAACTATAGTCTTCCTCTCTCGTCCCCTATCCTTTCAAAACAGCTGAAAAAATTAAAACCATGGCTTTGCATAACACTGCTCCCTCACTAAGCAGAGCTGGCAGCGCTTCCCTCCGGAGCTCGCCATGAAAATTCAGGTTGCAAAGAGCAGAGCACTGTTCACGGCGTGTCCCTGCCACGCGCCCTCCGAAAAAACAAACCCTCCAAGCACGCGCAAAGCAGCGGCCCCTGCCGCCTCGGGCAGCCCCGCCGGCCCCACATCACCAGCCGTGACCGCGAGCGACGCGGTACCCACCGAGCCCGGCACGAGCCGTGAGCAGGAGCCCCCGGCCCCCCAGCCCACCGGTGACCGCCCAGGGAGGCTGCCCACACCCACGCAGGAGAACCGTGGGCTCTTGGGCCCCAGCGGGAAGGCTGCAGGGAGGTGACCAGGATGCAGAGCCCTCCAGCACAGCCCCACGCTTTTTTTGCTTTTTCTATTTTAATTTTTATTTTAAGAGGAAACATTCATGGTCAGTATATTGCTCTCAATCACAATGGGAAAAGACTCCAGCTGGCAGGAACCCAAGAGCTGCGCCGTTAAAGAACACCACAGCCGCTCGTGCTGGCAGCGAAGCACACCCACACCACGGGCTGGAGGATGAGAACATCTGAGCGGGGCTGAGGATGCCTGCCCAGCTGACGAGCGGTGGCAGCCCTGGAGAGCCTGTTGGCTTCCTGTGCCCTCACCTGCAGGACCAGCCCCAGCGCATGCACGGACAGCAGGAGCCCCCGCACCTCCATGGGCGCGGGCTGCCGGACCTCAGCACCCCAGCAGAGAGGGTCTGCCTGCCACCGGGAAAGGCGCCTGGCCACCACCACACAGCATGGCACAACGCTGCCCGGGTTCACACGCCTGCACTGCCTGCAGCTGGAAACCCATCCCTTCTCTAGACAACGCTCTGACACAAACTATGATTAATTGAACAGCTGTCCAACAAAGTCTGCTTTAAACAACCCAGATGGAAGCTTGTAGAGATGATAAATTAAGAATAATCATCTATCCCTCTGTGGTGTGCACAGACAATGCGTGCCCACCTTTCCTTCACACCCCTCTGCACGCCTGTGCACACACCCACAGCCCAGCTCCTACCATCTCAGCAACAGGCCCTTACTTGGCAGGGAAGCATCACAATCTGATTCTTGATAGTCAGGACTCAATAGGTAGCCTTGAAAGAAAGCCACGTTATTCAGGTGGATCTGCCCCAAATGGCCATTTTTAAGCTGTGGAAATAAAGAGACATCTAAAAGAGCTGGTAATTGTCCCCAGAACTCAAAAGACCACTACAGCTGAAAGAAATTCAACCACTGCAACAGCATAATCACCAGCCCCAAGTCAAATTGTTATTCTCTTCCCCTACAACGTGCATGCTAACTGCCCCCACAAGAGCATTTACCAGAGGCTTGTATTTGGCAAGTCAGCGAGCAGCCTTGCTACAGTTCGTTAGCTTTCCTCTTCAGATGGGTTTGGAAAGGTTCTCTTACTCATTTTGGTGCATGTGGCCATCCCATCCAAACCCAGATCTTCAGCAAAAAGACGTCCTCCCTTTCATGGTATGCTTCACTACCTTAACTTCATCATCACACCATCTTGAAAAAGAGAATTTGCAAACAATCATTTTGCAGGTTGTTTTCCCCTTGGAGGAAAAGCAAGAACTGGAAAGGGTGGGAAGAGAGCGGATCCTCATTCCAAATCGCTATAATTTAGTTTAAAACCCTGCCATCACCTCCCCCCGGGACATACAGAGCCCGTCTGTGTTGCACTTGAGGGTTCATCTGCCAGAGGGGTGTGCACTCCCAGCACCTCCCAGGGTAAGGCTGCCACCTCGCCCTGGGCAAACCCGCTTCGCTTCAGGCCACAAGCAGCACAGCCGAGGACTGCAATACTCCTGGCAGGAGCTGAACCGGCTTCTGTCACTGATGGCTTTGGACAAAAGACAGACAAACACAGCAGAAAACGTCTGTGACGAAGGTCCCAGTCCATCAAAGCAACAGAAGTTTAAGCACATGGTTGGACCGACTTCACTGGAACAGCCCAAGCGCTCGACTGCCGCGCACACAAACCCTGGCAAAACCGGGTCTGATTTACACTGGGGGGCGGGCGGGAGGAGCAGCTCCCATCGCTGCCAACAGAAGTGCTGTTATTTCTGTCAGTGCCATCAGAATGGAGTCAAATATCCAAAAAGGCATATTTACATGAAATGAATGGACTGAAAGAAGAATAATTCAAATGCCATTTTAAATAAGCTCCCGAAGTACCTATGCAAAGATTTCAAGACTCCATCACGACACTATCCAACAGAGACAAGGGAACAAATGTTAATCTACCACAAGATGTACGCACAGCATAAATCTCCACATTCATTGTGCAGAGACAATAACATCTTCCCACAGCTTATAACTGTATTTAAAATTCATTTATGTAAATCACAATAGCACACATATGATAAAATTGTTAAAGCAAAATGTGCCCTTTGCTCAGAACAAAAGGACTGACAAAAAAAGGTATTTTTAATAGTAATAAAAAATATCTATTTCTAGTTCAACTTATTTTAAAGTATATGCTCTCAATCATGCACGATTAATTTCCCCAATTTATTATGAAGCCAAAGGCAACAAATTGCTGTTATGGAAGCAATGACAAAAACCCCCATGTCAGAAAAAATAAAAGACAAAAGGCATTAAGCAGGCAGTCAAGTTTGATGAACAACGAGAATGAAGGAAAAGCCTGTGATCGTGTGAACTAGGAAGTGAGAGTTACAGCACTGAAGACAGAAAGCAGAGCAAGTGTTTAAAGCCTTCCCGTAAGAACAGGCACTGTAAGAGAGTGTCTGGGCTTAGGGAAAAAGATCATTTTAAAACTAACATATTGGCCACTTTGTGGTTAGAGCACAGGAAAGCAGAACCCTTACATGAACCAGAGAAGAAAGAATGGACTTTATCGTGGGAGATTTCATTCAACCGTGTTTAAAAATGAAAACGCACCAAGCTCGGGAGATAATGCCAAACTGTATCTGGTTCCAATGAATCTCTGACTCTGAACTCTAAAGCAAGATATTAACGTACAACACACTCACCCACAACATCGAAAATAGAAGCATTACCTAATTAGAACGTGGTCGCATTGGCTAACGATGCCCGAATGCAGGCAGGACACTGATTCCAGCCACTTTTGCAATTAACTCTTCCCTTAGAGCCACAAAAGCTGGCTTGGAACTGAGCAGAGCAGTGGCTTCCTAAGAGCCTGACAGGCTTATCCAAAAACTAAGTAGCTTTTAGGAAAACCCAGTGGGATCCAGTAAACCCCACCGCAGTTTCTGAAGAGACGGTGTGCGTGTGCGACTGCTCACGCCAACGTCCTCCCACTGCGGTCCAATCAGCAAGAGTAGCAGCGTACACGAAAAACGACTCTTACAATATTCCATCCACATGGAGCTGCTTCCCTTCAGACTCTGATTTCAATTACTCTGCATACCATCATGCCGTAAACGCAATTTAAAAACCCCAAGTCAACAATGCCCATCAAGCACTAACTGCTCATTTCTGACGGTACTGGAGGCAGTGACGGGAAGGGAAAGAACATCAGCCAAGCCCAGGCTTCTCGCTAACCTCTTCTCCAAAGTCACATCTCGCTGCAGAACAAGACACGGGGACGTACGCCCCATCACGCAACACCTTCCCTTCCTCCCACCGCTACTCTGAAGACAGACTGGCATGGGGCAGATTAATAATGACAATTACGCTCACCAGATGCTAAGGAGACGCGTATCTGAGTCACCAGACACGCTCCAAGACGAACACGTTTCCTGCAGTACCAGCGGAGGGAACATAATCAGAACTATGAGTACATGAAGAATTAGTACAGCACAGAAGGGCAAGTACTGGACCTAGTTAGAACACAGTGTTAATTTTCCATGGGAAATTAAAATATAAAGTTAATATTTTTCACTCTCAGGAAAATTTTCAGACAATTCTCCCCTCCTGCCCAAACCATAAAAGTACAGGCTTCAAAGTCAAAAAATGCTCCAGTTTTGGCTCCGTGTTCCCAGTTCCCACACCATAACAAAAAAAGTGAATGCAGAGGAGAGCAAAAGACAGAGGGAAACAATACCTTTTGCAATATTTTATCATCAAACATAATGTGGATTAAAAGTAGGTTTTATGGAAGTTCTCAAGCAGGTTTATCAAACGTGACATTTCAGCCCAGATTTCTCAGAAGTACTTCACAGCAGAATCCTTGAGAAGTGAGATGAATTGTTACTCTATCCATTAAACAGATAAGAAACTGAGGCACAGAGACCCCTCCTCCAGAAAGCACACAGAAAAACAGAAATAATAAAAAGAAAAAATAAATAAGGAGTTCTCTTTATGATGGAACCACCACATTACCACCAAAGCGGTTGCTTTCGTATACCCAGGCTGTTGGTACTTGCCACCAGCTGACACTAAAGTTTTGACAACCATGTGAAAACACAATTTCTAGCCATTTGAAATAAAAATCTGTTTGCATTTACATATCTCTCCCCATGCAAGCACCACACAAATACCAGAGGTACAAGACTAGGGGAATTTTCTGTGACACATCCTGGAAGACACATAGGAGAGAGGTTTTTGTTTCCTTTTGCTCAGGGATTTTATTCATTTTGGAAAAGGTTTTAAAATAGCCCATTTTGCCAATCTGCAGAACAGGTATCTCTAGGGCTTTTCTTCCTCCTACACCTTAATTCACACTACCTGACTCCAGAAGCACAGCCATGAGTAACTCACTCTCCACCACCACCAAGCACCGTCGCTGCTCTGCCCACTACCAGGTGGCTGCAGGTACTCGGAGTCCCGTGGAACCCCAACCCGTTCCTCTCCCAACCTCGGCACACGCATTGGTGATCCTGCATCTCTCCACACTTCCCCCACCAGCTTCTGACAACAAGTATCTGTCTAAACCTAAAACCGGAACCCTGTGACTAACCGAAGTGTTGGACCAAAGCAAACAGACTGCAAAGATTTATGACAAAGAGTTGCTGGATTTCTTCCCAGCAGTGAGAGATAAAAAGGTCAAGTAGGTATTTGCTTTGTGCTAGGAGATACCAAGCTTTGCACACCCCCATCTCCAGTCGTGCCCATGGACGCTCCTCATACTCCCCAAGGAGCTTGAACAGCAGCTGCTGCAGAACAGAGAAACTATAGCGCTGAAGAAGAAAACCACAAACTCCCTCATCTGTCTCCAGCAAGCGCTGGAAGAGGTTTGTTTAGCACAGCATGCATCAGGATACATGTGCCCACACACACGCCTGAATTAGAAAAAATTAAGCATTCATATGCATACCCATCTATGCCTAATACGTTTTCCCTCGCTGATTACATATTCCAAATGAAGGCAACAGAGGGAAGAAAAACTTAAAGAGAAAAATTAATCAATCAGCTACTTGAGCCTTTTACGCTTTCACAAATAATCAAGTAATGGTGGCAAAGTATCGCAGAGCATCTTCCCCATCGTATGCAGGGAAAAGTATTCAACCCCGCATCACGACGAGCTGAGAGAGGTGGCATTGCTGGGCAAGCTCACCATGCCCTGCTCACGGGAGAACCACAACCGTGGGGAGCAGAGGGAACTGCGTGAAGCCAGGCTGAAGCTGTATTTTTATGCATACACACACACACACAGAGATACCCACTTCAACTTTTTCTACATTTTTCATTCGAAAAAAGGAGCAGAAGGGGATTTAAAAAAAAAAAACAAACAGAAAAGCAAACCTGCAGACTAGCTAACCCAGAGCACTGCCTGCGTACGGGCTCTTCTACGAGAGTTTCTTTTCACACCGTCCCCTTTTTCAGTCTCGGATGAGGGATGAATAGAAGACAACCCATGAGCAAGCGCAGAGGCTCCAGGGAGCTATGACTTCTGGTTTGTTATTTGCTCGCCTCCCCAGGGTGAGATCCCACACCCCCAGAGCTCCAGCCCTCATCCCTGCACAGCACCCTCCCGTTAGCCAAGGAAATAACAAGCTACACGTGCTGTTTTATGGGAGCTGCCGTTCCACCATAAAGCTGAGACGGGATAACTGGCATCAGTGTATTAAATTGGACTTTGTTATGGCGTAAGTTGACTTAAAGTGGCACTAATGGTTATGGAAAAATACTCCCTCCCCCAAATACATGAGAGGCTGATCAGAGCTACTAGAGCTCTGCTTGTAATGCTGCTTATTTCACTTAAAGCCTTATTACAGTACCACAGTGCTGCTTCGCTTTTAGAGAGGGGGACGCCTTTACAGCATTAAAAAGGTCTTGTGTTTAATTAAATTAGCTGCACCTGTATATATTATGTGCAATAAATCAACTATAATTTGCTACCATAGGCGGCTATTAATCTTCCCTGTGTTATTTATTGCTCAGCATCATTAGCACAAAGGCTCTTCCAGGATACAGTAAGAAATAGCAGTTTAGGGACCAAAAGCTATAACTCATTTTGCTTTACCCTCTCCCTTTTTCAGTGGTGTCAGTCACATTTCTTGCACACTTGAACAAACATGAATATGTAAGAGACTCTGGCATCCATTACGTGTGTGTGTTCATACATATATTATATATAAAATAAAATTAATGTTCCCCACACATCTCGGTCTTAACTTCTGTTTGCACATATCTACCAACAAAATGGCACAGACCAAAATGTTAAGCACATAAATTAAAAATAAAAAAAAAAAAACAAAATAAAACAACAGTCCTGGATTCTTGCTCCTTCATGATACGCAGTGACATGACGCAGTAGTACTCCAGCCATGCCATATACCATCTCTGAATACAATTTAGAGACTTACTCACCTAGGGATCGCAGACTGCAAGCCACCACTTTAGCAAATGGCAGCAGCTGACTGTATTACCAGCACTTTGCAGTTTATTTGGGGTTTTTTAGACATACAGACACACCACTGGATTTTGCACAATTTAGCTCACAGTCAAGATCACGATGGCGTCATCGGTTTTGCTTCATAATTTACTCACAACCAGAGTTTAGGAAGCACTCTCTGGGTACTGCTCTCTGCTTTTCACATTTTTACTGGTTTTTTAAACAGCTGCTACAATGCACTGATGTTCACAACACATTAAATACTTTCCTTGCAATATTTTTTCAACTGCTTTAACTGACACGAGAATGTTACACAACAGCTCATGTAAGAGAAGCCGTCTCAGTGAATGCAAAAGTATCCTGAGTGCCTGAGGTTGCTGCTAAATCACAAGTCAGCTCTAAACACACATATTTTGCGGTTTCTATTTGATTCCTAGACTTAGATCTGAAATAACATCTCAGTTCCTCTTCCCCTCTGCAAACGTATATATACAAGTATGCATACATTTTTTAATTATGTTTTTCTTTCAAATAAAAATAATGGCTGACATGGACATAATCACTGCTAGGGCTTTCAGAAAAACCCCAGCCATCAGGACACACAGAGGATATCAGTGACAATCCCAGCAGGAGCGGAGAATAACTGCAAAAGCACCTACTTATGGAGTTGGAAAAGGGGGAAGAAGCACTGGCATCCTGAATCACACAACCCTTTAGCATCCAAAACCACTGCTGCTGTCGCCACAGAATTGCTGGGTTTTATTACATGCAAGCAATCAGAGAAAAACAATGATGAGCCTGAACTTTATTTACAAAAATGTAAGACTCAATACAGAAACAAAACAGTCCTTTTAGATATGAGCAAGCTAAATTTCAAAAAAATTTAGCCCAGCTAATAGATCTGCGGTTGCAGAGAGCAGGACTCCATCCAGGTGGAGCCAGAGCTGGCCAGCTGCGGTCTCTCCAGTCTCACCTTCACCATCAGCTCCGTTACTTTACCACCACTGCGCTGGTCTCCTCTACCCGGGCCTCCGTCCTCCCACACAGCCTCACCAGCTTCGTTCATGCATGAAAACAGCCAACCCATGGTGCAAGCTCTGTCCCTGGTCAGCCCTCCTGCTTCCCTCCCCACAACATTTCTTCACACGCGCCTCCGAAACCAGCAAAGCAAACACGTGTGGGAGGCCCCAGGCTGGTGGAGGAGCAGGACGCACAGGCAGTGGAGACCTTGGGCGGTGGAGACCTCGGAGAGCAGAGGAATGAACCCTGAGGCACGCATACCACACAGAGCCAGGGAGAGAGCACACTACAGTAAGAGAACTATTAATAAAGAGAAAAATTAACAGGACATTCAGGAGTATTATGAGCCAGATTGGAAGCTGGCACTGGATTGGGCTCAGGGAGTCCTGACATTAAACTCCACAGAGATTATGTAACTAACCTAAGCCGCCCAGCGATCATCTGCTCCTCCGGGCCGGCTTTAAAGCGGCAGCGTGGCCGACAAGGGCAGGGACCCGGGCTGGGGACCGCTCGCTCAGCGTCCCCGTGCGCTCCCGAGACTCGGGCAACCGTCATCCTCTTTGTGCACCACGAACACACGACGCATTATTCCCTTCCCCGCTGCAAGATCTGCTAACACACGTTTTATGCAGCAGAGCGACCAAAGAGCACGCGTGCAGGGCTGAAGCTGGTTCTGCTCTCCCATTTAAACACCGCATCCTGCTTGTCAACCCCTGCAGCAAGCACTGGAAAAGCAAACCTGTTTCTCCCTCTCTGAGGCACACACTGCCCTGCACACAGCGTCAGCTCCCATCCAGATGGACAAAACGAAAAACCCTCATTATTTTTGCAAAATGCTTCAGCCAAGGCAATATGCTCGGTTTCTCCACCTGCAAAGCAAAGCAAGGGGAGTTTAAGAGGATTTGCCCTGCTCTCCTTGACCCCAAAGACCAACACCTACACAAAGAAGGCATGCCCACTAGCTAATGGGGTCTTCCTCAGAAACTCTTCTCTCCTCCTGTTTTTTCATGGTCTGGGATCAACTCCTTGTTTATCAAGCCCGAATACCAATAACTTTGTCACCTCTGAGAATGAGCAACACGAGAGCTCAAAACCGACTTTATTGGTTATATCAAAGGCTGGAAGACGCTGCCCGAATCCTGGCGGAATGGCAGAAAACAAACATAGCCTCAGCGTGAGCAGGGACTTGGTTATCTGCAATTAGCAAATCGATGATTCTCCAAGCACTGATTTAGGCCAGCACTTCTTATTAGCAACAGTCAAGGAAAGCACAAGGGCAAACCGCATCAGAGTCAAGCCCAGCTCCCATACACTGTCTTGTTTAAAAATTAATACATAATTTTGCAAGGACTCAAATACATACGCACAACAGCATCGCTCAGACCAGCCTGCCAGGTACAAGCTGGACCTAACCCTCAGACAGGTAGCCCTGGTCACTACCACCATAGAAACAAGTCATTTTATTATTCTGCTCCGAATACATCGGTGTCTGGGGTAGTCAGATGTTAACAGCCCGCTCCTGAGGCCACACGCACACGTAAGTCACTTCGCTGGTGTTACCCTCGCTGCAGGGTGGAAAAGGCCGAAGGCGAAGCTCGGCGAAGTCCCTGGGAAGACACCCGCTGCTTTTGGACGAGGCCCTTCTGTTTTTAAATACTTGATCTAATTTTGTCTTGTAACATTACACAAGAACACAGCTGTATATTTAATCTCAGAGTTAAACCATTAATTTGCAAATTACAATTTAGTAATACTCCCTGTTAATAATGCCATGACATGGGTTATGTTCATTTTCTATCTGGAAGTTTAAACACAACAGGTCTCTCTCAAACAGCTTAAAATTAAACCATTACATCCATTTGAGATCAGGCACAAAGACAGGTATGGTGTAAAATATACAACAGCAGACAGCTTGAATATACATTTTACTTTCATTTGTCTGAGGCGTTTGTGCCAAGAATCCACTTGAGCCTGCTCTTCACTCTCTTTTAATGCAATCAAGGAGAAAAATTTGTTTTTAAAATGATTAAAAGCATAACACTGCCCAGTGTCATGTACCCTCCAATAATCTTCAATTTGTGTGACTGTCTTTGAAACTGTATCAGAGCAGTTTTATCACTCACAGCGTGTATTTTTGGTTTACTAATCCCTACGCTTCCAGAGGGGTTACTGGAGGGAAAGGAAAAAAAAACCTTGACTCATTTATTTTAAAATAAAAACAAACAAAAAAAAGCCCCAACAGTTAGATGCTTTAAGTAAGAATCAGGCAGGCTTGAACCCTGCGGCACAGCAGCAAGAGAAGTTCTGATTTATACACTAACGTGATAAAAATTAAAAAGGCCGAGTCGGACTTCAACGCCGTTACTTAACGGGCTTTCTGCACAAACACCTCCAGAACAATGCGGCGATTTACAGCCCGCCCCGACCAGCTCCGGTGCGGACCCAACAGGCCACGCTGCACACAAAGTTGCTTAGTTATGCTTTTACGGAGACAAAAGGACGGGCGCCTTCGTTCTTTCCCTTCGCAAGGCCAGATAAATTCCAGCCCTGAAGTACAGGAAATTAAACCAGAATAATAAACGAAGGAGAAACGCTTCCACCGGGGAAGGAAATCCCGATCCAGTGCCCGTGCCCTGCAAAGAGTTAAAGGCCGCAGCCCCAGCCATGCCTGCCCAGTCTGCCCAGTCCCCCCAGCCCCGGGCCCTGCTGATTTTAGCACAGCTGCTACCTGCAGCCACGTCCTTGGTAGCAACACACAAGGGGAAAGTGCAATTTTGAGCTTCTCTTTTCATCTCTATGGTGACAAAAAGCTCCATGGAGGGAAATCAGGGTGCCTTCCACTCAAAAGGTTTCTCATTTTCAATGACTGCCTTTCACAATATTTTAATTAAATCTCTGGTGGGGAAGCTTTAAATAAAAAAATCTTTTTTTGTAGATCGTGGGGCTCATTTACAACAACAGTTATAGTAAAAAGGGGGGAAAAAAGGCACTTTAAGCATTTTGAAAATAGAAAGATTCTCTGGTTGAAGACATAAGAATACATCTACCAGCTGCAAAGTTTTACGAAACCAGCATGTGGAGGGGCCAAAAAGTCTTCCGATAACAAAAACGTTCTGTTGCACGTAACACATCTCTGGAATTTTAGCAGAGGTCGAAGGATGGCACAGGAAAGTGCCCTTTCCCACGGGGGCTGAGCACAGGCCAGGCTCGAGGGAGGCCCCACCGGGAGGGCGGGTGCTGGAGAAGCCCCTTTGCTCCCCTGAAGCAGGACCAGCATCGCACCGCGCCGGGCGACTCAGAAGGTGCAGTGGTACGTTGAACCGATGGCGTTTGAAGGATGCAGTATAGAAGCAAGGTCGTGGCATTTATCTTTGTTTTTGAAAGTCTCGGTTGACTGGTACTAACAACAGCCCAAGACACCCCCAACCTCAAAGGAAGGGGCAAGGCCATTCCGCAAGCCTGCGCGCACCACCGCCAGAGGACAGCACGCGTAACGCGCTTCCAGTTTCTCCTAACACAACACACGTATCAGTATCTTCTCCCAGCAGGACACCCTCGAGAAAGCAGTATGCCCCCAGTCCCCAGGCTGAGACCCATCCCTTCTGCAACCTGTCCCACGGTGCGTACCCTCAGCCCGCATGAGCTGGGGACGCCGGCAGAGCTCAGTGCCCTCCCACCGTACCAGCCCCGGAGATGGCAGGGCTACCACGGGCACTGCCACAGGCCGGCAGCCCTTCCTCCCTCTTGGCACCGAGACACCTGCCAGACACAGCACTGCTGCTCCAAGCCCAGGCCACCGAGCAGGCAGTGCCCTTTGCAGAGCAGACCTGCAGCCCTGACACGAGGAGCCCGCACCCAAAGCAAAAGCAGGTGAGTGCTCCCCAGGCCAAGAGTAACAGCGTTCTGACACGGCCTGTGGAAAAGCCCATCTAATGCAGACAGGATGGAACCGCTGAAGAGGCGCTGGAAAGTTTGGATAAAAATAACTGAACACATCCAGAAAATCAGAACGTGGTAGAAGGCAGGAAGATCAGCTTGGGAGACCGTGGGTCTGGAGGACAGCCCTGACAAAGGTCACTAAAAGCCTCACAGACCAAAATACTTTCCCTAGGATGCCCGTTTCAACAGCAGGGCAGAAGCAGTTTAGCATGCTAACGAGGCATAGTGGAGAAAAATGGATGACTCTGCAATTAAAGCCTACAAACAGCGCCAAGATCCAAGTGTGTTAACAAACGTAAAGCTCTGGACAAAGCACTGTAACTCTCATCCAAGCCACTCTTGTATAATGTGGCAATAATACCACCTCTTTATCTAACATAACTGCTGAAAGAACATATTTGTACTGCAAGGCATGGTGAACTCCTTGGAAAGCAGGCTCTGCGACAGTGCAAAGTTTTAAGTAAGACACAAACCAGGACAAGCGTGTCGCCAATTATTTTTTTAAAGTTTAACAGTCTGCTGAAGCAAAAAGCAGAGTCTAACCAGACATGGGAAAAGAAATATTCTCATTCTCTTTTTAAAATAAAAATTTAGGAAGTGACACAACAGCCCGTACCAGACCAGCCCAGAGCCCCTGAATCCCAGACCGGCGCCTTTGTCACCACGCTCAATAGAAAATACAAGTTATTCAGCCAGGCTGGCCACTTATCCAGCATTCCCGCTTGTTCGCTGCAAATTGCTATTCTAGGAGCTATCCAATCTTTAACGGCTTCTGGACTAGTCTGCATTTGATTTCAGGGCAAAGGCCAAGCCAAGAGGGAGACCCTGCAAGGAACTCCTCCCTCCAGCTCTCAGCTCATTTTTAAGGCCGTCTCAAAGATGAAAACAAAATGTTTTAGTGCTCACAGGGGCTAAATATCTAGAGCTCCAAAATGAAATACAACCTCCTTTCAAAGCCACTGATGAGCAAAAAGTATAGTTTTTAAAATGAAACACTGGGGCAGGGGTGGGAGTCATTCAAGACTAAAGGTTTCTTTTAAATCGACACAAACAGAACTGCCTATTTTTCTTGTAAATTATTATTTATTTTTTTTAATCATAATCACTGCTGCAAGTCCAGCTACCCCTGTACGTAAAACCCTTTCCACATACATATTTTCCTGGGGGAAAAAAGGCTTATCCCCACAAAGGAGTATGAAATAAATTGCTTTACTGAAGGTTAATAATATCCTGTCGCCGTGGTAAAAGACTCAATTACAAAACCTTCAGAAGAGCTCCCAAGGAACTCATCTGCCTGCAGTGACAGAGGCTTAAATAGCCAAAATACACAGAAAGGCTAAGCACTTCCCAAAAGAGAGGGAAAGGGGAAAAAGATGGGGGGGTTAAGTAAAAAACCTGGAAACTGGACACTCAAGGTTATTAAAAAAAACTCAAACACACACACACAACCACAATTCCTCTCTGCACACACAACTCTCTATAATCTCAGCAAGAATTATGGCCTAGGGAGACCGGCACTAATTTTAGTATCAGATTTATTATGCAGCAGGGAGCAGAAATCAGTCAGGCCCGTCTCTCCCACCTAATGGGTAGAACTAGATCACGCTCCGGGAAGGCTCGACTGCAGCTCCGGCCTGGTGAAAAACAAAGCCCCCGGGGCTCCCCGAAGCACAAACACACTGCGTTCTCAGAAGCCACAATAAAACACAATGATACTCCTCATTTCTACGGCGCTGCCTGCCAGAGGATCCCAAAGCACATGAGTTACATCTTCCAGCACGCCAGGCAGAGGGGCCTGCAGCAGGAGGGCAGGGCACTCGGGCCTGCGGGGCACTCGGGCCTGCGGGGACCCCGAAGCCCACGCTGCCATTTTTGCTCCCCTACAGAGGTGCCACACAGGTGAGTCCCTGCGTGCTGAAGGGCAGCACTGTGTCACAGACAGAGGGCTGCCAAGTGCGTGCGGGGTGCTCAGAGCTACCGCAGCAGTGGTGGCCATACAAGCAGTGTTTTGCAGCAATGGAGGCAGACAGAGAGGTTAAGCGCTGCTCAGGAACAGGAGCACTGACTCCCGCCACCTCCCGCATGGCCTCCCTGTACCACACATGGCAAAACTCTTCAGCACTCAAGTTCACCTTCGTACAGTGAGCCCTGGGCTTCAGCACTGCTTTGTGCTGCTACATCTCCACACACACACACAGAGCCTCCCCAGAAACGAATCAAACCCTGGCAGGGAGCAGTTCTATATTTGTCCCTTCCCTTTCTGGCCCCACACTTCAGTAGCTGACCACAGGTTCTGAAGCATCAGTCAGCCATCGGGTGGGCACGCTGCATTCAGTCCGTTCTTCGGGGTGCTCACCCCTCCATCTGGAACACTTTATAGCTTACCCTCGCATCTGCTTGTGCCTCCCTCAGGCTTTGAGCACCGCTAGCATCATTCTTAACATGCTTCAAATGCCCAGTGAAACCAGGCCCATTCTCAACAACTGTTTCTAATAAGCCACTATTAGCCACAAAAGCCTTTTGCAGGGGGTTTTCATGACTGACTCATGCCCGTCTGCAATGATGCAACACTAAGGCAACCTTCGCACACAGCCTCGTCACCTTGTGGGGACTGAGGAAAACAGAGAGTTACTCCCACAGCGCTGACCACGGCACAAAACCCCACGTCTCCTCTCTTCACAAACACCTGGAAACACGCGGCACCCGCCCCAGCACCGCGTCGGGTTTGGAATAACCCTCTCCCGAGGCACCAGCGGTTCCCACTGTTTCGAGTAGCGCAGAACACGTGAGCAACACTTATGTTTTCCCCATCCATAAAACAAGGGCGATGACAATCACTTACCTCATCTCCATAAGATAAGAATAAGGGTCAGATGTAAACTAGTTTAAGTCATTTCAGCACATAAGTCTAGATTTAATCACTCAATTGTACCAGCAGCGCAAGCCCCCCATCTGCGGAGCAGCACCACGTCACGCACACAGCCCTCTGAAGCACCCAGCGAGCCCACCAAAAACTACCAGGTACTTAATACTGAGAATTTCAGATCTTTAGGCCTGCCAAGCAGCACGAAAAGAATCTTGCACAAAACCACCAAATCACCTCTTCCTCTTTACAGCCCAGAGCACATTTTCACCTCCATAACCAGCACCAATAATCAGGCCAAGCAATTCAGGACTTGCTCTCTGATCTCTGTTCCACCTCAAGAAGCGCTTGGCAGCACCCATTTATCTGCCTTGATCCAACGATCTCCAGTTCCCAGGAACACAAGACAAACAGGTGCTGTTGTCCTTCTCTCAGCTGCAGGAAATTCAGAACATTTCAAGGAAACAAAGGGAGGCACCCTCCAAAGATGAAGGACTGCACCTGCCGAAGACCTCTAAAAACAGTAAGAAACAGTGAAATTTCTTTTGGCCACGTCCATATAAGATGCTTACCCTGTCAACTGCATTCCTTCAGCTGCAAGCTGGATGAAATAAGGTTATGTCTTCTGCAAGGGTACTTGTCCTCTCCCACCTTTTTCCTTCCCCATCATTTTCAAGTGAACTGACACTTTATTTTACTTTCCACATATTGCAAGAGATCAGGATTACACAGCATCAGCTGAATAATGTTCTGCACACACTCTCATCAGCTTCATGTGTTCAGATGACAGTGATGGGGACTATAAAAGCATGAAGACAGATAATCACTGCTTATGTCTGCAATTACAGTTCCAATAAAGTTTCTTCATGGCTCTTTAGCATTAAAGCCTTCGGACTGGTAGCTAAATTGCTTTAATTTTTCTTCTATTCTATATTTTGTTCTTTTCCTATTACATACATGTCTCCTTTTAGCCCACACCCAGGGCTAAACAATAACCAGTTGTTCTATCACCCATTCTCCCCACCCTGACCGAGAAAGGGAATTGGGAAAAGGAGGGAGACTTGTGGGTTGAAATATAAACAGATTTAATAAAATAAAAGAACCAATATCAATACTAATATAAAAGACAAAATTATACTTAGCTCACAAAGTGGTGGCAAGTTCCTCCAGGGACAGTAACTGTTGAGAAGACAGGAGAGCAGAGCAAAGAGCCCTCCACGCCCCAAAGCTTTCCCATTTATAGTGACCCTGAGGTTGAAGTTACAACACACACCTGTGGGCCAGCCTGGGGCAGCTGCCCTGGATTTAACTGCTAATGGCCCTGATCACCAGCCCACAGCTGGGCACACACTGAACAAAATGGAACAGAAAAGCGATTCTATAAATTTTATCTCCGCAAAACCAGGACAATACACATACCTGATTGACAAAACAGAAATGCCCCTACTAAAATATCCACTGGAGATACCTACAAATCAGAGGTCCAGAAATCTAAACTGACTTCTAATAGCTACAACGAAATCAAAGCCATGCTCACAAAACTTTGGGGGAATCCTAACTGTGGAGGACTTTCAACTATCATTTTATTTGATCTGGAAGATTAATGACATTGAGGATGTGACCAGACAAAAAAAAAGAGGGGAATAAAAATAAAAATCACGCAAGATGCTCACAACTCCCTCTTCATCCATAAATTGCTGGGCACATTGCATGCATAACCTGCTGCTTTGATCACAGTTCATGGGATTAGGTGAGTCAGGAACTTAAAGCACAAAGTACTGTGGCAGGAGACTCTCTCCAGGTGCTTTCACCACCACCCACCCACCCCTGGGATCCCAGGCCAGCTAGGGCAGGAAACCCCCGCTCGGCAGGCGAGGGGGAACAGGCTCACCAGTCACGGTGTAGCCCGTCTCCGGCGCTGCGCTGCGCAGTGGAAGCACGTCAGGACACGCTCCTCGTCTGCGTAAGACAGAGGAACCACCACAGCCACCCCTCCAAGCTCCATCAGGGATGGACGATGGGCCACACAGAGAGCATCGGGTACAGCCCTGCAGCAGAAAGGAGAAAGCCAGCTCCCAGGAGCCGGACCATGGGGGCGGAGGAGCGTCCGGCATGGCTGAGCGCCCAGCTCTGCGGGGAAGAGAGGAGCCAGCGCTCATCTGGAGGCAGAGGGACTCCAGGACACCTGCAGCCTAGCACGCTTCCTCCTCTCCTCTCGTTACCGAGGGCACCAGGATCAACCCTGCATTGCAACGCGCCGCTGAGCCCATTTAAGCCCACTGCCAGTCTCCCCCCTTGCCTCCCAGCACACCAGCACTGCGCCCCAGCCCCCACACTGGTCTGTAACCACCATGTGACCGGCATTAGCCATAATTCATACCACAAACTACCTTTCACATGCTGTGGCCTCGCGTCCTTATCTCGCTTCCCCCTCGCTGCCGCTGTTCGGAAACCCCAGCCTACGCCGGGAACGTCAGGACTCAGCAGTTACAGCCTCCGCCGCGCACCAAAGCGCTGGCACTCCGGTCAGGGCCTCCCTTATAAATTTTCCAATCAAAAGTCAATAAAAACAAAAAATACCCTCAGTTTAACCCCTCAAAGACAAGTCACGTAAAGAACCGTCAGCGTACGACACTGCTTCACTTCACACACTTCCTCCCCAACGTCCAGGGACGCTGCCAACATCTTTCAGGCAGAGGCAGTCGTTTACCTCGTGGTCCCGAACCTGGGTGTCAGGAAACGCCTGTGCTCTCTGCCACGCTGTGGCTAATCCCCTGTTGCCCTTTCTTCCTCCAACGCTTGCCTCTCCAGGCTCAACGGCAGCATCAGTACCAGCATCAGGGCCTTAATTTGGGTTCCCACACCCAATCTCTTACCAACAGCAACACTGTGCTTGCCTAAGTGGTCAAACCCAGCTAACAGTCGTCCTGGGACATTATCAGAGCAGGTTTTGCAAGGGTCAGTTTTCACCGAGTGCTATTTGAACAGGGCAGAGTTCAGCTGTGAGGTGTGCTGCGTATTCAGCAGGCCACCCATCCGGGACAGGAGTTAGAAAGCTGAGCGACAGAAAGCGACTGGAGAGGAAGGTGAGCTGTCTAGTACAAACACATCAACCAAAAAAAAAAACCCAAACACCTTATACTAGAGGCTTTTCGAGGAGAGGGAGCCCCAGCCACAAGAAGCCAACATCTTTCACCGTAGTTGGCTCAGCAGGGCTTGTTCAAGACTCACATGAGGGATCTCCCAGGGATCCTCAGGACATGGCAGAGAGCAATGGCCTGACGCCATCCAGCACAATGGTCGGTAGCAGCCCCTGTGTCCTCACAAAATTCCTATCATATTTCACATCTCTGCATTAACTTCAGATTTCTTTTCAATGTTTTCTGTTCCCTTCCACAATTCAGTGAGCACACGGCACTGCTATAGGCTTTGAAGGTCTGCCAAACACAACACCAGAAGTGGGCGAATTTCACCAGCAAATGAACATCTTTATACTCATTTACAACACTTTGCAAATCTTTGGCAAAAGGATAAATGCTCAGTGTATGTAACAGGCTCTGTGCACAGCTCAGGCTCGGAGCAGAGAACAGCACCGACGCATCTCTGAACAGAGATGATTGATAACGTGGCCAAATGGAAAACTATACAGAAGTTTCACTCTTTCAGCAAGCACTGCAGAAAAATCACTAGCAGTGTCTCCTTCAGCAACACCTTTTTCCAGCAGTGCAACAAACAGCAAACCCTCTGCCAGCACTCAGGGTTCGCAGCTGACAAACTTTGGCCACAAACCAAGCCTCCAACTTGAACGATACCTCTCAGTCCAGTGGGATTTATGGATGCTGGGGACAAACGCTCAGCTCCTTGCAACCTCTTTACACACCACACCGAATTACTGGGAAGATTCCTGAACAATGTTTCTTCAGCAATTGTGACAAACACCTCTACTGACTCTCTATCGACCAGGCATTCTGTTTCCACCAGCGTTCAAGAAGCTGAAAGTCTTACCAGCACTTCACAGTCCCTATTTTAAATAAATCAAGTTTTCAAAACACTTCTTCACCCTGTGCTCCTCACCTTCTCTTTGATGTAAAACTGACCCACAGAACAACATAAAGATGAGCTCAGAGTCAGGAAGACTAAAACACAAATTAAAACAGCACATTGCAGGTTTGGGGACACTACAGAAGAATTTCTTATCCTTTGGGCAACACCAGCACTCCCAGTGCTGAACCACGAGGACAGGAGCTGCACCAGGACCCTGCGCACATTGTCGGCCAAGGAGGCCTCGCCCCAGCCATCCCTCGTAGTTGTATGGCACATAGAGAGGAAAATAAAACCAACAGGACTTAACAACTTCAAACCCTGGGAACTACTTAATTCACCAGATATTAGTTTCTTTACCCCACCCCTCCGTTCTCCCTCCCACCTGCCAGGCCACCTCATTACTGTCACTCTGCATCAGCTCTTGCTACAGTAGTTTTCTTGGACCTTTGCCCCTCCAGTCAGCTTGAAACCTCTTCCCTATTGTACATCAGTCAATGGGAAATTAATGCAAGTCTTTGCTGGGGGAGGGAAGGGCAGAGGGAACGACGCTTTCTGCTGCTGTCAATACTTCTTTTCCTTCACCCTTCTTGCCACGTACACTTCACCAACAGATTAAGAAGCCTCATCTGCATTTAACTGTGCTTGCCGGGGTCTCTGGAGCTATTCCTCATGTGTAGAATTGCACAAGTCTTAGCAGGGTAGGGTCCTTCTTTATATTACAAAGTTCCCGAAGTACAATCTTAATATTTAATTTAAGCCTGCTCAGTCACAACAATACACCAGCTGCAGATGTCCCAGCATGAGGAATGACTGAGCAGGGGAGAAGACCTTGCTAACATTCTTCAGATTTTCTCTGCACTCAAAAAATAAAGGAAGTATTTTCAACAGGAGAGCAGCAAAATGCCAAAGTTTAGAAGTAACTTATTAATACCGCATGCTGATCTGACTACAGAGAGTCACATTAACTTTCAAATTACTCAGCAAACCACAATTTCTACAGCAATAATACCTTAGAAACCTAAGCCATGTTGAACACTACTCACATAGTTTACCAAATTATTCCGGTGACTAAGGCAAATAGAATGTGTGATTGCAGGGCTAGAGACTAAATTAAGCTTAGACAATGATTTTTTTATTTAAAGGCTGATACTACAGTGACCTTGCAATCACATTTTTGAAGAAACAGCAGATTAGTATTTTCTTGTGAGAGAGATCTTCTGGTGGAGGGGGGAAAATGAGGGAGATGAAACCGACTACCTCTGGAAGAGAAGTGATGGGACTGACCATATACAAAGTACTGTCAAATACATAAAGTAATCTTTTAATCTTTTTCTGCTACAGGCTCCACAGTTCAACAAAGCATTTAATAATGTGCTTTTAGTCCATCCTGATTCAGCAAAGCACTCACCCACATGCTTATGCCAACTTAAGTATATGCTTAAGCGCTTCTGCACAATAGGGACAGAGAAGAGTCAGGCCCTGCAGACGAACCATTTTCTGAAACAAGCCATTTTTCCCTTAGATGACTGGCTCTATTTACAGCTTCTCCTCCCTTTACAGCATGACCCAAAATGTGCTTAAAGAGAACACTAAAATACAACTCAAAAGTCAAACAACTATTAGGAACAGTAAAGACATCTATGTATAGCTTAATAAAATAGAGTTGTTGTTCTTTTTCCTTCTCAACATAACACGTACCTTGATCTACACACACCACGTTACCCTGTCTCAAGAGCTCTCCTTTAAAAATAAGTTACAAGTTCCCTTAATGCTTTGGATTTCACAACATTTATGAGACCATCACCAGAGTCAACAGGCTAAAAAAAGAATCCATTAGCATTAACTGGCCTGTCACTGGCAGTGACAAATAAATGAATTTGATGGTTTTAGATCAGTCATTAGCAGACCTACCCCCGGGCTGATAAAGGCTCAGCACTTTGCAGACGAGATGTACTCAATCTGGAAGCAGAGAGGAACGCACAAGGGTGTCAGCGTGCTGCTCTTCCATTTCCCTGACCTCCCTCATTTCAGACCCTTTCCTGGCACATCCAAGCAGCAAGGTCTCGGTGCAGAAAAGTTACCTGGTAGATGCCATTAAAAATAATCCAACAATACAGAAAAGCACAGGGAATGCAGAATCCCCTTAAAAAAAAAAATGAAAACAGAAAAATCCCAAGTTAGATGATGTTCAATTTTAATTTTTAGTTAGCAGTAAGCCAAAGGGAAGGAAAGTACATTAGGACTATTCTTAACATGAAAGCCATCCTTAGGCAATGATAATGGAAACACATCCATTTTACACGAGTACAAGACAGCCTGTGGGGATTAAGGACAACGTGAGCAATCCACCTGAGTGGCTGGGGAGAAGAAATAAATGTTTACATCTCCAAAACCAACAAAATTACAAAAGTCCATCTCAGCTCTTGCTTCTGACAAAACTCACTGCACTCCACAGAATGCCTTGCACCGCCACTTTTTCCTCTGGCTGCCAGCATCCAAGAACAGAGGTCATGCTCCACCTCAAACAGATCGCAGAGAGCAAGAATCGGAGCCCAAGAATAATGCGTTTAAAAACCCTGATCCTGAGAAGACCTGGGTTGATTAGCCAAGACTCAGACTCATCAACTTCTACATTTGATCATCTGATGCCAGAGGGAGATAAACTCTAGGAGCAGCTTACCCTGGACAAGGGATCTACGTCAATGCTGGTTGAACAAGATACCTGAACACTGGCCATTAACCACAAAAAGAAATCCCTCATTCCGTCTGTAAGGACTTCGTATTACTCTGTATGCAGAAGATACAGCGATATTATTAAGGTACAACGCCCAATGCCAAGAGCAGGAAATACTTCCTCTCTTACTCCAGACAGACCTGCAGGGGAATTTTAAAAAAGAAAAAAGAAAAAAAGAAAAACCACAGGGAAAAGGCCTGACCTTGCTGCTCTTTACAGCCTCGTGGGGCAGGAAGGGTGGCGGGAAAGGAATCCTGAGTTCTGCTACTGTGTTCAGTTCACATTCTTTTAAAAAACACTTCAAAGTCTACCCAATACTTAAAATAAGATGGGAAGTAGTGGGACTAACCTGGAGGAGTTTACAGGCAGAAGCAGGGGAGGAAACAAAGAGAGCTCTGGATTTTCAAAGTCCATCATTTGCTTTGGAATAAAATCTCTCTCTGCTACTCTGGCTCATGCTTATCAGGCAGCCAAGGGACACAGACACCCCACCCACAGGTCACTTAATTGGAATCAGACATCCCAATCCACTGGTTAGCTTTAAAAAAAAAAAAAATCCCAGGTTAGCCTGGGTGTTATTCCAAAAGGGCATGCCCTCCATTTGCCGCTCTGGAACAGCCAGCTTCACGTGGGTTTAACCAGGGGCGACTCAAATGAAAGGAGAGTTGTTGACGCTCCGTTTTTCGCCGGAGAAGGAGGAACAGATGTGCACAACTGCACCTCTTAGAGTCCGTGCGCCCCGCCAGACAGGAAACCAGCTACTCCACAGACAAGGGACGCACAGTTTGCAGATACGCTGACTGACTGGAGCACAGAGAGGCCAGAACCAGTTATCGGTTCCACACTGTCCTCCGTTAGAATAAAATACATCTGATGAAGACATCGGTATTCAGCATCACCATCTGATTACCAGACACAAGGCTTCCCTCACCGAATAAAGCCCTTTTGCCATTTTGTGACCAAACGGTCGCCAGAATACTGTACCCAACCCATGTAGATTAGGTCCCAAAATACAACACGCAACCTTGACAACAACCACCTCTCCTCTGGGTCATCAGCAGACAGGACACTGGACACCAGCACCCAGAGCACAGCCCACGCCACCGAGCTCCAGGAGCAGCTCCAGCAGCAGCAGTTGGCTCGCCCTTTTTATTCAACAGCCGCTGAAGAGGAAGGATACAGACTATAGTCAGCAGGTCACACACACAACGCTAACGAACACCGATGAATGCTATAAGTTGTTCCAGCTTTTTGACTTGCCAGAGCAATTCCCAACCATATGCAGCATTATACCCCTGGAGCAAGTGCTGGGAAGAACAGGCACCTCGGTCCCATCCTGGAGGAACCTGACCACAAAACACAGCTCAGTGCGTAGCCTCACTAACTGTAAACTTTGACTGAAGTTTTATCTGCCTCTGTTTCATACATGGCTTTGCAAAACAAAGCATCCAAATGTCTATACCAGTAAGTCACACAAAGGTATTTTCATGGCCAAGGAACTTCTTCATGGAGTGAGGCTGCTGTTCTTTTGCTCTTCAGGTTTGTTTTGTTTTTTAAATAGATCCCTAACGCAGAGGGGGTGAGGATGGAAATTGCTTACATTTGAAATGTCTAATCAACATGCTAAATTTGATAAGGCTTCTCCAACCTAATATAGCAGGTAATGTCAGAACTGACAGGCTATGTATATTAAAAAGTCAAATTATTGTAGTCTTCAGTATTCAAAAGGGGGTACAAAACTACTACCCCCTCCATCAGTGCTGCTTTTTAAGGATTTTTAAGTCAGCAGAGTTATAAATGATCAACTGTTAGAGAGCACCTTCCAGTACTTGGAAGCAAGACAGATTTTTATCAAGGAACAGCAGCCACAAGAAAGCATACGTACATTCCCTTCATCTCGCTGTTAGCCATATACCAGAACCTCAACACGTTAAACCCCTGCAGCAAATTTCCTAAAACAATGGCTTCAAGCTGTCCTGGACTTCACAAGGAGAGCAGGATAACACATCATGGCGTCATCCACTGGAGGCAATCACCGAGGATTTTCTGCGAGGGTCATTCTAAGAAAATCAGGGAAGAATGCTCCGCTGTTACAACCTGCCACTTCTTGCTCAGTAAACAATTTGCATCACCAGAGAGGTGTCAAATCACGGAGATGCAGCTTAAAAAGCCCAAAAGAAAGCATTCTGCTGGGCTGTGGTTTGAAAGGGGAAGACTGGCCAATTAAAGTGAACGAGAAAGGGGGAAGGAACGAGCAGGAATTATTGTGTGCGCACAAATAAGCGAGCGTGACCCCACAGACCACAGCGAGCGTGTGATCCAGCGAAGGGGGCGAAGGGGAACCCACGCAGGCGCTGCCCACTGAGGAGTTCATCGTGCAGAGGCAGGTCAAAAGGGCTCCCAAGGAAGGGGAGCACTGCCAGGAGGTCTGCCTGCACCAGGGTGAATGCGCCCGTGGCCTTGCTCCCACCTCAGCACCGGGCACTGCCAGGAAGATCACTGAGAAAAGCCCAATCCCCACTTGGCTAAACGTACCAGGAAGGAAGACTGTGCAGGGGGGAAAAAAAAAAAATCTCCCCTCGCACCTACAGACAGAGACGTTTCATTAAATGCCATTAATCTCCACAGACCCAAGCATTAGCTAGTTAATTAGACTAAAGTACAGTCACATTTTAACGCTGAGCATTCACTATTCAACTGGGATAAATGAACGACTAAAGTCCAAAACCTTAATTCAGTATCTAATTAAAAAACAGAAAACAAAAATCAAGCTTATGAAATGCTGTCAAGGATAATATGTCATAGCTGATGTAAAATCTGTTCTTTATTGCATCTGATTTTTTCCAATTTCCTAATAAGGCTCCTTTCAATCTTGAGATTTTTTTTTTAAGTGCCTTGTAGAAATCCCAACACTTTAGAAAGGACAAGTGTGTAAAAAGCAGAAACAGACACTGCTGACCTCTCCAGAGAGAGCGAGTTCCTGCTAAGAGTGGAATCCGGCGTACGTTCCAGGATTTGCCCCACGCTTGAAAGATGTCTGTTACCAAAAACAACAACAAAAAAACCTACATGGAGGTAAACAAAATCCCCTTTGTAAAAATGACCTGATTTTGCGTTCTTTAACACAAGTTTAACTCGCTAATATCCTCGGCATAAGACATGCCCTGTTTTTTTTAATTGTTACGGAAGAAATCACATGGGACAGCTTAACAGCTCTGTTGTAAGCATTATAAACTTTTACAAATAACACTGTAGAAACAGATAACTGGTAATTGAAGACAGTTTAAAATGTAAATAAGCCTTTAAAAGGTATTGGGAAGGGGGAAAGGAACATCAGTCACAAAGCAAGAACATCTTCATACTTTAATTATGAAACCCTTCAAAATTCCGATAACTTTAAATTGTATCTTAGAGACAGCATTAATCCAACAACATAATCCAGAAGCCACAAGCCCTACAAACTGTAAACTCTTTGCTCAGTGCAGAAGCAAGCCAGGCACGCCATTATCCACGAATGAGTTATTAGATATGTCCTAGGAAGAAAAGAACCTCTAAATATTTGACTACATTAGTGTGGTTTAAAATTCTGCAAGTAGGCTGTTAGGTTTTGTTCTCTTTTTTTTTTTTCTTTTAAAGAAATCATTAGCACCTCTCCTGCTATATGCCTGGGGGTTTTAAATTACACATCGTTTTTCCTAGATGCATGTTTTGTACGATATTTAACATTATGGTTCCACACGCTATTAAACCGCTTGCTTTCATGAGGAGCTATATGCAGTAAAATTATTAGGTTGAACTTGTTCAGGTAGTCTCCTGCCACCAACTTTAATCCACTTTTGCTTATTACTGACTTGCAGCCACAACTTTGCAGCCTTGTCCTTCCATTTTTCAGCAGAACACTGAAGTAACCCAACACGATCAGAGCGCATACAAGTGGCATACACCAGCTACATTAAGTTCTCCCAACAGACCCTCAAAAACAAACAAACAAAGAAAAAAAAGTCAATTACAAAAGTTTTCCTTCAGACTCTGGCTTTCAAAATTCAAATACAAGGGACTGCACATTTGGATTTTAAACTATCTGTTGTTTTCGTAAGGCACAGCCTAAACAGCAACAACCACTTCCATCCCATAAGCAACTCCTCCAGAAGAAATGGCACCCAGCGACATTTCAGAGCACGCAGGCAGGCAGAAGATCCTCTGCACATGGCTGCAGCGTCTTTGTCCCACCGTGGAAACCGGCCGCGCTACAGCCAGAGTGCCCTGGAAGCAGGAGGTCACTTCTCCAGCCAGCCTCATCGGCTACGAGACTTAAAGCTCATTGTTCCACTGTTCTTGCAAAAGAATACCCCGTGGCCTGAAGAGTTCAGAGCTTCATCAGAAACTTGCTACCCCATGCTTATTAGTCTCCAAACACATCTCTGAAGTTATACAAAAGAAAATTTGCAAACAATGAGGGCAGAGATATATTCCCATCCATCACAACCGCAGAACTGAAAGCTCAGCTCAAAACAAGCCTGAAGTCTGCACTTAATCCAAACGCTCTTCATAAACACCATGCAAAACATATTGCGTAAAATAGCGTAACAAACACAAGCAACGCAGCAACAATCTCCCGCTACAACCGGAGGAGTCTCCGCTTTCCAGCCAGCCGTGAGTGGCCGGCACTCTGCAAGGAGACGGTTAAAGTGGAGACACGCAATACCGCACAAAGCAGCTCTCCTGGAGTTTCACAGCCATACGCTGATACCCTTAAGACGCCATGCACTCCGGCTTTAAAAGCTTTCATTGCCAATTCCCTGTTTGAAACCTGAACTGCCTGGCAACAATGATTCTCTGTGTGCCTAAAATCCTATTATCGATCCTCCTACTTACCTTAGGCTGTGCTCGTCGGGGAAATGCAACTTTAGGGTCAATCTGAGGAAAAAGAAAGGGGAAATCAACAAGATAGCTTTTGTTGTCAATTTTTTTTTTTTTTTTTTTTTTTAAATCACTGAATTATTAATCCCTCATTTCTCAGGCTTATAATTCAGCACAGGGGTCATCTAGAACTACTCTGGGAACTGATGGATCACAGTCTGGGTTTGTCTGGGGAGGTTTTGGCAGGGGGAAGAAGATGGGAAGAGAGGAAGAAAACATCTCTTCTGTACACCTCCTACATCATCTTCTGGGCAACAATCTCGGCTGGTGCTCAGGGAGCTCTGCTTTAGTCTCTGGGTGCTGCCTCTACAACCAGAACTGCGTGCTAAACGTTACCTGCACGCTCTGTAGGTTGCACAGAACGACAGCCAGCATTCCTGAGCAAGATCTTAACCTGGTGGTTTTGCCACCTGCACCTTCCTTCAGTTGGGTTTGGGGTTACTCTGTTTTTCTTTCATTTTTTCTGCTTTGTTTTGGCAACTGACTATCAACACCACACAAAAAAGAAATGCAAAACACCAAGACAGACTATTCACATTTCAATTATTAAAACTAAAACATTAGAAGGACTACAAGATTATCCTTCACCACAATATGCCAAATTGATCTGGTTTGCTCACCCTCAAAGAATATATGTGAGCAATTAAAGACTACAAAGGGGCATTTATGGGAAGGGGAGGAAGAGGGGAGAGCAAGGCACAAATGAAACACACAGGCATTTTAAACCAAGTTCTTAAAAAAGATTCTCCATGAAGGAGTTACCTAAAGTATTCTTCAATGAAGCACGCCACCACAGAGACAAAAAGGAAGAAAAAAAAAATATCTTTGTTTTACCCCATGCTCCCGTGTTTTAAGAGGCAGCACCGACTCCCATCGCGCTGCATAAATTAGAAAGCGTGTCCACTCTGCAATTCCAAAATGCTAATTCTGCAATTTTAAAAACAACTTCCACACGGGTCATCTTTAAAAAGCGACTCCTCTCCACCATTCAAAAAACACTTCAAAACAAAAAGACACCACCGGGGGTGCACGGCTGGATGGAAATAAAAATCAGACCTTTTAAACAACTGCCCATCTTACATTGTCATCTTTAAAAATGATCGCAATAAAATGTCTACACGTGCCCTGATCTCACCTCTGTTTTTTAGCAGCATCTGCACGCAGACATGTTCTACATAAAGAGTCTGGAAAAGGATTTTTTAAGGGACTAAATCCCACCTTAACTGTGCAACTTGTGACTGCTTTCGGTGTCGTCTCTGACTGCATAACAAACCGATGAAGCTAATCCTGATCATGTTACGGCATATTTAGAAGTAGAGGCTTTCTTTAATAGTTTGGGGTTGGTTTTTGTTGGGTTTTTCCCCCCCTCAAGCTAACCTTGATTAGGAAAAGGAGATGCTTCCACTTGGTATTGTTATTCCTGTGGTGATAAATATTCCTGTCACTGACAAAAAACCACGGGCCTCTCCTAAAAGGCAGTTTTACTCAATTAATTTGTCAAAATTGGAAATAGCACAAACATTTGATGTGTGACTGATAAACTGATTTGCCTACATCAGATACAAACGTAGTATCTTTTTTAGGACATACCTGAGAAATGAGCGATTACATGCCACTTTATTGTTCAAAAAGCATAAAAAGTAAAATTCTTTATCTAGAAAGCTAACCTTTTCATAGAGATTAACGTGATCTACAAATGTATTCAGCACTGACTAGGCATTTGTCTACTGGGGAAATACAACAGGTATGGATTTTCCACAGCCATACTCAAAGGTGGAGGCAAATATGCACATTTCTACATTTGCTTCCAAAGGGAAAGTTCTCTCAAAGAACACCAGTCCCACCAGAAGGACATCACTGCAAAGCCCCACTGGTGAAAAGCTGGAAGAGCCATTAAACTCGAAAGCAACACATTCATTTTTGAAGGTCAGTTCAAAGAGCATGGAGTGCTTTGCACCACAGCAACAGCCCTTCTTAAACAACTGAATTTTCCTTCACAAAACCTTTTGGATAAACACCGTCAGCGTTTGAAGACGAACGCTAGCAACCAGCGTGGCAAATCCATACCTTTTGCATATCCCTGTCAACTATTTAAACAACCAAAAAAAAAAATACTTCTACCAAAAAAAAAAATTAGTTAGTTAGGTACAATTCTACTTACTGTATCTACAAGTCCTCTAGGAAATGACTATAATACTATTTCTGATATGAATGGCCATTACCTAAACAAAGCTTTTAACGTAACTGTAAACAAGAGCGACGTTTCCATGCCAATACCCAACCGATCTGCCTCCTGTGCTGAACGTTGAAACAGAGTCAAATGCTATGTTATACTAAAGAACAGTCACTACAATACGTCTACAAATAAACGGCTGAGGGGGAGCCTGGCTAGTTTTGTTTTACTTTTAAGCTGTGGTACTGATTCTAAGGTCGATCTCTTATTTAGATTGATTCAATCATTATCACGCAATCAAAACTGAGGCAAATTCGTCCTGCTCAAGCTTTTCACCCCTCCCCCAGAGAAGAGCAAATTAATACATTGCAGGGACTAGACTGTGATACAGGAAAAAAGCTGGGGGAGGACCTAATTATAGTCAGAAATATGACAGGGTGTCCTCCCAGGATTTTTTTTTTTTTTTTAAAATCTCGTTCAAGATACTGTCTGCCTTTGTTCTTCTTATCTAAATTTATCTTTAAAAACACATAGAGAATATAGCTGTACATGAAAAGTCTGGTGAGTTTAATCTCAGGAGCGCAGTTGAATCAGTTATCTTACCATATCTGATTAAACCTAAAATCAAATTATTAAGGCATGTGAAAGCATGGGCTACGTGTTCAGACAAGCCCAGCAGAATTTGTAGGTCGAATTAAAACACTAGATTCCACCTGCTTCTATGATAGCTTTGGGCTTTTTGTTTTCATATAAATTACATTTAAAAAAAAAAAACATACACTCATGTTTGCTCCCTGCCTTTTCTATTCTTCATTTAACTATCATCTCATCCACACAAGCACACACAGGATGTTCCAGCACCGAGACAGGATTCCTCCTAACACCACGCTCATGCTAAAACAAAACCTTTAAGATGCAGAATACATACTATAAAAGACAGTTACAGCCACGAGCACACACGATACATTCAGCAGCAGCTTCTGCCAAACAGCGAAACCAACACGACACGACCCTCTTCAAACCGATCAGCACCAAAGCAATAATGACCTCTACCAGTGTCCTTCCCCCTCCCTTTCCAGGTTTGCTGAGGCTTAACATTGCAAGAAAGTAAAACGCATGAAAACTTCATCCTTTTGCATGGCCTCGATCGCAGGCAGCGAAACAGGGCCTAAAGCTACACACACTTGATACCTTTTGTTTGACCCAATACTGAAAACACTGTAGCAGGTCAAGGGGCAAACGTACATGGGTTTTTTTTTTTTAAAAAAAAAAAAAAAGCAAATGCCACATTTATTTAAAAAAAAAAATAGATCAGCTGAATGTCATGAGCATTTTCCTTACATTATCCACCAGAGACTGAGCGTAGCAAAAAGCTCTGGAGAAACAACAACAAATTAGGACTTGTGCTTCTCTCCCACATCGACTCTCAAGCTCTTGTATAGCTCTCCATAAATTAAGGCGTACGTTTCATAAGGGCCCTGACATCACAGGTGAGGGGGACCTCTCCAAAAAATGACTTTGGGAAGTGACACTAGGAGCAGCTTTTACGATCTGCCAGTAAGTCACTCCCCCCATGAAACACACGCACCAATAAATAAATAATCAATCAAGAGAAGTAGAAAGTTCCCTGCAGAAAGCATTCTGCAGCCGAACACCAAAAAAAGTTGGATTTTACTCTACAGTTTTCTCAATGTCACCGCTCAATAAAATACAAGGCTGGGGGAGGAGCCAGCGGTCGGTGAGGATAAATTCCGACTTAAAAAAAAAAAGAAAGTTACCGCTTTTTGTAAGTTAAGGGCAGACTCTAGGAAAAAAAAAAGGAAAAACCCAACCATGCAAAGTCCCGGTTCAATGACAGCCTGACACCGCCCCGCAAAAAACAAGCCCAGCAGCCGCAGCCGAGCGCGGGGCGAGGGCACGGTGCCCCGCACGACGCCTGTCCCCGCCGCAGCAGACCAAGGGCAGCCCCACGCAGGATCTTACCGTCTTGGAGTCCAGCTCGTGGTGGGGCTGAGCCAGGACTTTGTCTACACTCGCCGGATCCGCGAACGTAACGAACCCGAAGCCTCTGCGAGAGACAAAGAGCGAGGGGATGGGGGGGGGGGGAGGGGGGGGGGGGAATGATGAGAACTAGAGACAAGGAGAAAAGTCATAAAAATAAACCGCTGTTTCCTCCCCACTCCCCTTCCCCAAAGCCTCCGGCTCCGAGGGCCGGCGGGCAGCCCCGACCCGGCCGCCCCTGCCCCTCTCCGCCTTCACCGGCCGCTTTGTTTCCTCCTCTCGGCTAGAGGGATGCGGCGCCGGGAGCCGGCCCCGGGAGCCCCACCGGCCACGCGTGGGGTGGGACGGGACGGGGTGGGATGGACGGGGGGTGTGTGCGGGGTCCCCCCGCCCCAGCCGCAACTCGTGAAGTTTGTCAACCCGACTCGGGTGGGCGGCGGTTTTACCTGGAGCGCTTGGTGGTGGGGTCCCGCATGACCATACACTCTCTAATTTCTCCGAATTTGCTAAAATAGTCTCTAAGGCTGTCTGCGGAGAGAGAGAGAGAAGCAGAGAGGCAGAAGAGGAGAAGGGGGGGGGGGTGCGGGCAGGCCCCGGCGCGGCGGGACGCGGCCCACGCGGGGCGGGACGCGTGGGGAAAGGGGAGGACGGGGTGGGGGGGGAGCCGCGATGGAGAGGGGTGGGGGGGCCGGCGGCGCTTACCTGGTGAGGTTTGCCAGCTGAGGCCGCCGATGAACATCTTGCTGGAGGGAGAGAAGAGAGCGGAGTTGAACGCCGGTGCGGGATCGGCCATTTTGACGGGGCACCTCACGGCGGCGCGGAGAGGCGCGGAGCGGAGCGGCGAGGAGCGGGGCGGGGGGGGCCGGCCGACCGGCCGGCCCCCCCCGCCCCGCTCCTCGCCGCTCCGCTCCGCGCCCCGCCGCCCGCCGACTTACCCGGGGTCGTGCTGCGCCTCGCCGGGGCTCCCCGAGGTAGCCTGGCTCCCGTCCGCCTCCATGGCCGCGCGGAGCCCGCAGCGATCCGCGCCGAACCGAGAGCCCCCTGAGAGGACCCCCCCCGCCCGCCCGCCCAACCCGCCCCCCCCCCCGGCCCGGCTGCGGTTGCGCTCCGGTTGCTTTTTCCCCTTTCCCTTCCCCCCTCCTCCTCCTCCTCCTCCTCCTCCTCCTCCCTCCGCTACCGGAGGATCTCACTGGAGAGGCGCTGGGGAAGCAGCCAGATCCGTCACACGTGGGATCGGCTTAGCTCAGCGCCGCGCCGCGCCGGCCCTCCCTCCCCCCGCCGCCATCCTCTCCTCCCTCCATCCCGCACCGCCCCTCTCCCTCTCTCCCCCCCCGCCCCTTCCCTTCCCCGCCCTCCTTCCCGCCCCCGCGCCACGGGGCGGGGCCCGCCGCCGGCGCGTGGCCCCTGCCGTGACGTCACCGCCGCGCGCGCACGGCGGCGCCGAGCACCCCCGCGCGTGCGGCCGCCGGTACGAGCCCTGCTCTGAGCGCGGCTCCGCCGGTGTGTCCCCCCCCACACACCCCGGGGCCTCCACGTGTGTCCGTGGGCCGTCAGAGCAGACCCCCGAGGGGTGTGCGGAGGGTCCCTTGCGGTGAAGGCGGCGTTCCCGCCATCGCCCCTGCCCCGCATCCCCCGCGGCGCCGCCGCCGCGCTGACGGCAAATGAACGGTTGGAGGGTCTGCGGGACGGGGCGGGTCGGGCAAAGGGGACCCGCCGTGGTGGAGGGACAGCGAAACGCGGGGTGTCACGGATCCCTTCGCCTGGGTGCCGCACACAGCCCGGGTCTGACCTACAGCTTCCCAGGGCTGCTCGAGGAGAGCGGCTGGTGCCTGGTGCCCCCGTGTCCCGGGGCTCCTGCACCCCGGTCCCCGCATCCCGGGGCTCCTGCACCCCGGTGTCCCCCCATCCCGGGGCTCCTGCACCCTGGTTCTCCCACGTCCCGGGGCTCCGGCAGCACCGCAGCAGCCTTCGGCCCCAGAAGGGCCCTGCCCAGCGCGAGAGGCAGCGTTTACCCTCAGCTCCTACGCCTTACGCTCAGCGTTTGAACAGCACTTTGCAGCGTCAGACAGAAGCAGCAATGGGGCTGCCAAGTATTGTTGTAATTATAGAAGGTGAAAGCAATCAGTTTCACCTAAATTAAGAAGCGCTGAGCGGGAGTGCGGGCCGCCTGCCCAACGGGACTGAGCCACGTTGCCCTACATTTTCAGAAACATCCATTGATTTTGAGTACCGAGACCAAGTGCCTCCTAACTGAAGCCCTCCCGCCTCAGCGGCCGTGCCTGTAAGAGCTGTTTTGGGGTCAACAACTATTTCAAGCTCAGGGACTATTATATTTTTTGTTGGCAGGGGTGGGGGCAGCGTGTAAATGTACTTTCCGGCAGTGACTAATGAACAAGGCGTGAATTAGAGGACGTGCACAGGTCTGGTAGGTCAGGCCTACCAGAGAAACAATCATCTCCACGTTTTGATGCAGACCACTGTAAAAAAAATCTGATAAAATGCCCTTTACTGGGTTTGTTTTGTCATGAAGTGCTGAATTCTGGCTCACAGCATGGCAGGCACCCGCACAGGTCTCTGTGCCCCTCGTCAGAGGGGCTGCACCAGCGGGCAGGGCAGACCCCGGCAGGGTGAGCAGCACCAGCAAAGTAAACGGATGGGGGGGGATTGAAGAACAGTCTTTTTCTCCCCCCCTCTCAGCCTCCTTTATATCCTAGCTATTTCTCGTAATAATCACCAGGAAATGACTTGTCAGGAGTGGGGTTCCTGGAGTTGTATTACCCCTTTAATCTTTAATGCAGAATTTTAAAGGGGTTCCAGAAAGAACAAGCACGAGGCAGATGTTGCTGATGGACAGAGGGAACTTCAGAGGAGCTGATTGCAGCTCAGGAGAAAAAATTTGGATTTCTATATATTAAAACGAAATCTCCACTGTTATCCCTTACATCACTGAAAATTGCAGGTCAAATGGCTTTTGAAAGACTTTATCAGTACTTTCTCTTTTCCGCCTTTCCCGGAGCCGTGGCCAGGTTCAGGCAGGTGACCAGTTTCAATCTATTCAGGCATTTTTGCTATTTCTCCTGCACACGCTGCTGAGATTTACAAGTTCAGCTCAATTCCAGCCAGCCCTCCATTGCTGTGTTTGTTTTGCCCTTGCTGAGGTTTACAAACCTGAGCAGTTAATGTGTGTACATTAAGCTAGAAGCTCACAGTCCTTACTCCAGGCGTGTCGGCAACGGCCATTTGATGGCTCTTGCAGGAGGAAAATCTCATTAATGACTGATTTTGCAGAAGCACAGGACAGCGCAGGTGGGGAAGTGGTGCAGGGCTTTCCCTGCTCTCCGAGGCTGCCCTCGCACCTCCCCACGTGCCCCGAAGCAGTCCTGCTGCCCCCGGCGCAGAGCCCCGTCCCCTGAGCACGGGGTGCCCGAGGGAAGCGGTGGGTGCTGCAGCATTAGAGAACAGCCCAATGCAAACGGCCGCCCGGTTGTGTCTGCAGAGCACGCCCAGCCCAGCCGCCTGCGATCCTCGGGAACGTCACCAAACTCCAGTGAGCCCATTTACCCTGCCTGCCACCTCCACTTACCTCCCAGTCAGCACACACCCGTGACAGGTAATTACACCCCGGTGTTCCGAGGAGCAAATTGTTCTAACATCACCTAGGGCAGAATTTGGCCCAGGGAGTCAGTAAAATTAGTCAAATGTCTGGACTATATCCAGAGGAAACACGTTTCCCTGCTGTCTCCTCCGAGTGCAGAGCACCCAGGCACCCCGCTTCTCTGCCCTGGATGCAGACATAGAGAAGAAAGGCTCGGGAGAGGGGTCAGCACTGCCGTGTCTCTGTCCCCAGACCCTCCGCAGTCAGTGTAACCCTAAAAAAGGGACTGACCACTTCACTGCCCCATGTTACAGTGAACAAAAGCCACAACAACTTCACCAGGGACGCTCCGGGGGTGCATTCAGCACCTGCAGCCCACGGGTGACAAACCAGGACCCGCTGTCCTGCTCCCCGCAGCAGGCAGCACCCAGCTCCAAGGGTGCTGTTCCAGCCCCAGTCCCCAGCCTTTTCTCCAAACCAGGGAGGATTTGCAGGCTTGCTCTTTGCTCTCCTCTCCGACCTCTGACGCTCATGCTAAAAACCTGAACTCCCAGCAGACTTTCGGAAGTCGCTAATGAACTGCAAGGCTGACACCTGTAACTGCTGGTCAGTGGTAACGTTCTCCCTAGCTGCACAATTAAAAGTTGGAGCATTTATTCCAATAACAAGGAAAGTTACTGCTATTGATACAAAACAACCCAAATTCTAGACAGGAGCTCTGTGGACAGCCGAATTCGGGAAGACCACGTCTGTCCATGTACTCATACAGCACCTACTGCTCATTAACTGGTTTTAGCGTTACTGATTTCAATATATGGCAACTCTGTCTCACAGATCAGAGATTGAGATGCTGAGTTTAAGATAAACATTTATAGGGCTGCGCTGGGTGTAGGTCCTGATCGCCCGCGTTGCGATGCCGAAGGGCTGCAGCTAACGCGCGCTGCCTGGAGAATGAGTTCATCTATCTGGTGCTGGAGAAATCTGCATTTATGTTGTGTATGCTCTATAAATTCAGTGTCATAATAAAAAGGGTCTAAATCTTTACTGAATAATTCATTTTCATGCATAGGGAAGAAATAATGACCTATATTATATTCCATCTATCATTTAGTAAGTTCTCGAGATTGATCGGCCGGTGGGTTTTGGAAGTCCCCGATGAGTAACAGCGCGCTGCGGACTGGCCTGCCTGCTACCCAGCTGTGGCTTCACCTGACAAACGGTATTTACGGAGGGGCGAGACACTGGGGAGCTGCCAGGAAATCAAAGATCATTTAAAATGCAGAATATGTCATTGCAAACAATTGGTCTTCTTGATGCCTCTCTGCATTACCCCCGGTGTCTGCAGCGATCTGCAGAAGCACACGGGGAGATAAGCTTTGCCAACCCTGTCTCGGAGGAGATACAGCACGGGGGAAGGAAGCGACGTCTTCGGGGCCGTGGTTTCAGAGCAGGGGGGTCAGGGAGGGCTGGCCAGAGACACGCCACCTCTCCCAAGGGCTGGAGAAGGCTTTCAGCCCATCCCTGGCATTCGTAACAGCGGATGGGCTTCCATATGCACGGCACCCAGCAGCTTCGTTGTCATAGTTGTATGCAACATTTCAAGAGTGCAGACTTAGCGGGTTAGATATTTTTTATTGTGTTTTTTTTTAGGCTGCCCATCCTTTAACATCCACCTGGCTTTCCTAGCAGTGAGCTCTCCGCGGCCTCCCAGGTTGCCCATCCCTCTCTTTGTTACCAGCTGCTGACCCACGTGAAGCGAAACCACAAACCACAACACCCGAACGCTGCCCGGCCACGAGATTTGCAGGTACCCAAGACCAGGCGCTGCTGCTCGCCAGGGAAAAACTGACAAAAGCCACTTGAGTTTGGCTGCGCAGCCAGGAGTTATTTAAAACACGGCGACAGGTCCCTAAACCAAAATAGGTCACCCCAGCAGCAGTAATTTTAGGGAAGCGATGCTGGTTCACACCTAGTGCAAATGTGGCTCTAGACTGTTTGGGTAGACACTGAATTTTTTCCTGGTGGAAGTTCCAGTTCTGCATCGAGTTATTTCAGCATCTCGCTAATGAAGACATTACACTGACCTTATGAAAAACATCAGGATTTTCATCGTAATTGAGAAAACAGCATTCTTCAACTGTTTCAAAAGAATAAAACCCAAATATTATCAGGCCCATCTTTTAGATGATAAGGGCAGGGGGGGGGAAGCTCTGGGAGGAAAGATTTCAAAGCCTGCTTTGTTTTCATCGGCTTTGAAATCAACAGACAGCCCTGAGAATTTTGTTTTTCAGAACTCTATTTACTACTTCCAGGCAATTCTCTATACATACACTGAAAAACCCAAACAAATCACTTTAAACAAATCCTCCTGCTTTTTTTCAGATGTGTCATTTCGCCTGTGGGTAGGATTGCAGGATACAGATCAATTAAGTTAAAAACAAAAACAAAACGGGGAGGAGAGGGGGAAGAAGAGGTTTTGTTTTGTCCCTGCGCAGCTCTCCCTGCTTGATCTGTCTCAGGTGACCATCTCGCAGACGCCTTTACTTCATCTTAAGGAGGGTTTTAGTGCGGATTTTTTCAAGGACCTTTCCTTAACTATGCCAGTTGGTAGCAGCTGGAAATTCAGCCACTCATTTCTGTGCTTAGAAATATTGGACCAACCTGAGCTATCCCTTGCCCTGCCTCTCCCCACGGGACACTTGGGCAGCAGTTTCCAGCAGACTCAGCTCGCTCTGCCCCGTCCGTGGCCGCGCTGGGGCAAGGCCAAGGGCAGCAGCAGGACGGGGGCTCCAGCACCCATCCAGCCAGCACCGTGCCCCGGCGTGAGCACCAGGCAGCACAGGACATCCTGCACCCCGGAGCCTGGGCAGTGCCACCGCCTCTTGCCGGTGCTGCACCGTGGGGAGATGCACTTTTTGGGCCACGAATACTTGTGGTGAGAGTTACACCAGGAATCCCAGTTCCTTCCCTCTCCCAAAACAACCCATCTACCTTATTTTTCTACCTGATTCATTCTTACCAAAGGCCTTTAAGATCCTCTGATAAACTGTTCCCAAAGTCCAAACTAATCTTATTAACTATGAATCTTCTCCTATAAATAATTCCCAGAAGATGATCAATGCTACAACTGAGTCAATGGATTCACTGGAATCATTTCTTCCTGTTACTCCTGGATTTTTTTTTTCCCTGTTGCCACTAATCAATTATGATGATAAAACTACCCTGGAACACCCCCAAAATAAAGATAAACAGTGTGTATTATCAGAGGCTGGGAATGTGTGCAGCATTGAAGATGCGTTACCTTCTCCGTGGCACATTTGTTTTCCTCTACAGACAGTTAAGGGAAAAAAAAAAAGAGGCACAGTAAATGAATGGTCTGGATGTAACACAGCATTAATTCCCTGACCTTCTGCATTGAGTGACTAGGAATCTCAATCTCAATTATTCCTTTCATGATGGAATCTAAAATAGACACAGCAAGTCCTCGCATTCTTGCTCAAAACCAGGAGAGGTGGAATGAGATGAGCCAGCCTGATCATTCGGTACTGAAACCACATTCATTATCAGTCCCATGTCATTCAAAAAAATTGACTGCAGGAGAAAGCAAGAGCATCCAAGGAGAATTACTGCAAAACGTGCACTGGCAGGATCTGTATAAACACAGACACACAGTTACATATGCATATGCACTTAAAATTCACACGTCTGAAGCTGAATTGGGGGTGGGTAGGAAAAACAAGTCACTCCCCAGAGGGCACCATCGCTAAACATTGCCAACAGGCAGATCAAAATTGATGAAAACACCCTGAAAGGTTGATCAGCAAAACCGACTCTCTGTAGATGGGGGAGATCCTTGCAATTAACACGAGTTCACCCCAACTGACAGGGACAACCTGGGGGACCCTGTTACAAGGTCTGGACACACCACGCGACCTGGCGAGGCTCAGGGATGGGAGACCATGTGTGATGGGGCCCAAGAGGAGACACAAGCACGAAAGTTTCCATGAAGCTTTAGACTATCTCAGCACAGATCGTCAACGGGTATAAAATTGTCATAGTTGCACTAGCAATGTATATTGGCTAAAGGTCAACCACTCACATGAGCACCTTTGAAGGTACTTTCCTGCAGCTGAAAATCAAGGATAAAAAGGCCCCAGACCCAACTGTGTGACCCTCTCCAAGCACAGGGCTGTGTGCTCAGCTACGCGTGGCCCTGGCACAGCACCATGGGGCGGCGGTGTGCAGGCAGGAGCCTCGCTCACCCAACACACTGGCTATTACCAATCCTTGTCCTGGATTTGCCTCTAACGTAATTCACCGGCTTTCCAGCAGCAGATGTGAGTTGGGCTCTTTAAGTTTGCCCTTCTGGCCAGGGCCTGGTGGAGCACGTGGGAAGGCTGCAGCAAGCCTGGGAGACAAGAAGTCATATGCAGCCTCTGGCCGTATTTTGAATTCCAGCATTGTACGTCAGGAAGAAACGTGCCTGGTAAATGTAGCTGTAACTACATTAAAACACCATAATTTAATTCTAACCACATCATTACGGAGGCGCAGATCAGATAAGCACGAAGAGCTCAGGAGAGGTGAAGCCGGTGCTGGCCCGCTGCGCTGGGCTCGCATGAGCTGTGCCCCACCGATACCCCGCCAGCCCCGCACACCGCCGCACCCACAAGATCGAGCAGATTTTGGGCTGGGAGAGCATCAGGGCTCCTCCTCACAGGATGTCACATGCATTTAAACTGCAAACCCACCTCCGCGCCCTCCCTCAGCTCCGACCCGCCGTCCGGTGACACCGCTGCACCCAAAACGGGCAGATCTCGGCACCCCTCACCTGGGAGGGTATTGTGGTCCACACCGACCCTTACCAGTCATACACAGTCCTGCTCACATCCGAGAGGCTTCGTCAGTGCATTCCTGCTGGGGTGGATGACAGCAGTGCTTGCTGAGCAGGGGGAGCACTGGCAGCCCCTCGCTGGGCTGCTGCCCCGACACCCCACCACGCTCTCCAGCCCTTCACCACCTCCCCAGGGACCTCCAGCATCCCCGCCCGGAGCTCAGCGAGGGGATGTGGGTGAGGAGGAGTCGCTGGGCTCCACGACAGCCTCCTCTGGGCTCGTTCATCCTCACACGCTGCCACCCAAATGTCTTCCTCCCTGAGGGCATCAGTGCCTTGGCCAAAATCAGACCAGAGCACCACGTCTGGCCATGGACCAAAAACCAATCTTTGAGATGTTACCGAGAAATGTCCTCATACCAGGGAGCATTCTTGTCCCATATTTAAGAAATTCCTCATCTTTGAACACCCTTTCCCCTTAGATTTAGAACAGTGATGCGCCAACTGTCAAGGTCCAGGATTCCTGGTCTGACTTTTGGGCAGCCATGGCATTAACTCTTCTGTTCCAAATCATCTGAAGCAGAAGTTAATGCTGAACTTGTGCTCGTGCCTTTGCTGAATCAGGGCTTTGCTGACTCCCTGCTTTATTTATTTGGCTTTCTGTGATTGCTGAGCCAAGGTGGCAAGGATCCTACCTTGAACCTCCCCTGGGACTTCTTGTGATAAAAAGTAGAGGCTGCAAACACTGCGGAGTCTCTGCTGCATTTGTAGTTTCATGAAGATTCATTTCTTTCATATTGTTCTATGAAATTAAAGAGCAGAAGAAAATCACTTCCGAGGAAGTGAGGATCTACTGCAGCAATTTAGATGTAAACATAATTAAGCAACCGGTCCTGACGTACCTGTCCCTTCTTAGCCAAAGTTCAGCTGGAGTCTTCATTGACATTAAGATCAAGCCATGCAAATAATTTGAACAGGCTTTGTCAGGAGAGTAAGATCCAAAAGAGATTTTGCGTGACAAGATCTATAGTAATGCTCCCCTCGGCCCTTCTGAGCTGGATCCAGATCTTTGGGTCCTTCATTTCTCTTCTTGCATCACCCACCTCCCACATGGCAGCTAAATATTCACACTTAAACCTAAAAGCCTGTGCAAGCCGCCGCTGACAACACAGCAAACCTGGTTTTCAGGCTCCAGATACCAAATCAAGAAATGCTGCAATCACACTGGAGCACGGCGCTGTAATGAAGTCACTCTGCCACTTCATACTCCTTCAAATGACGTTGATGGGTTAATTTCACATCGAAGGCTCTTGAGACAACGTCCCTCCATCCTGCCCGGCGCGGTTTGTGGTACAGCGGGATGATGGGGTGGTGCAGAGCCTGGAGCTGGGGCGAGTCTGTGCACAGACCCCCCGCGAGGAGCTGGAGGATCAGCTCCAGGCCAGGCCTGCAGAGTTGCACTTACTGAAGCAAAAGTGACTCAAACCCAGGTCAGCCACGGGATTTTCTGTGCAAGCTTTACTGAATTCGTTTAAACCTGGCTGGCACAGGGTGAGGTGTACATTTAACGAACTGAAGTAAGAACTGGGGTTTAACAGTTGGTTTTGATAACTTGTTTTTGAATAGGCAGAACTACAAATGTGCAATTTATAAGTGTAAATACACTTATGAACTGGCTACAGCTAAGCAAAATCAAGCTGCTCTTAAGCTGAGCTGGGAGCATCGAGCTTTGGCGGTGATATTTAGAGCCTTCCCGAGTCCCTGGGTGTGGAGTGGTTTTCGAAAATTGCTGGGTTTTTTCTTTTCTTTTTGCTTAAAGTAAATGTGTAGCCTTTGAAGCTCCAAGGGAAGAACTTGAAAAATGTGACCTTTAGAGCTTTGATACTAGATGACAAATAAGAAGAACCCAAAGAACAATCCCTTTAAAAATACACGTGGCTGTTATCGAGCGAGCAGAGAAAGGACATAAAGATGACAGGTTTTGCTTGGAGGCCAAAATTGACAGCAGCCTCTTATGTCATCCTTAAAATACTGGTGGGATTACATGGTACTGGCAAATGTCTGCTGCATGCGACGCTGCCTGCCCCGTTTCGCAGGACCAGGTGCTGTCTGGGTTCGGGGCTCGCTGGGCCTTGGCGTTTCCAGCAGAGCTGGTGCAAAGGTGCTCGAGGAGGCCACTCTGGAAGGTGACATTTGCTCAGCTGGCACTTGAGACCATTTCAGCTTCACCTTCTCAAATCAAACCCTCCGCATCATTTGGGAACCACGCCTGGAACCCCAACAGGGCCCTCAGCAGCTATTCTTCATGCTATTTCTTTCAAGGAAAAGAAAAATCTGGGAAAATTTGGGCAATACTTAGCTAGGGTGGACAGAGTCTCCTGGACTTGTTCTTCCTGACTGAGGCCATTTTGGAGTAATACATCATTAAAGCCCTGTCGCTCTCATGATGTATTAGGGCAATGCATCATCAGAGCAGCGTTGCCCCAGTGATGCATTACTCGTCACGTAACGTTAGCCTCTCAAACCCCAACATCCACCAGCAAGAACACGTTCAGGACAGCCAGTACATTTTAATTGATTATTTTCAAAACTTTTGGAAACTTTCATTGTTTATTTTGAAACTCTGTTTTCTTTAGTACAAGCCACTCGAAGAAGCAGGCAATGGGCAGCAATAATTATCAAAGCTTTATCTCTTTTAAAGCTTTTTCTTTTTTAAAAATGCATGGAAGTTTTTAAAACTTTTTTACAGTTATTCCTTCGTCCCCTTTTTGCTCACCTCCCTGTGTTGCTGCAGTTTACCATAGAAATAACACAGCTGGTTCGAATCAATACGGGGACAATACTTAACTGTTCTGTATCAACAACAACAAAAAAATAATATTAAAAGCAACACAAACTTAGCCGAGAAAGTAATAAGAAGGCAAACTCAATTACTGTTTCATCTGGCATTATTGTAGCTTTGCTGCTCTTTGTCAGGGACTTCTTCAAGGCAAAACTGGAGAGATTATCTTGTCTGGATGTTATGAAGTAGCTCATCCCTTCCGCGCGTGGAGAAGAGCCAAGTGCTTTACGTTGGGCCTGTAGAAGTGTAAATATGGTCACAAAGTGCTGCCACCAGCTCCTTGGCTGACCCTGCCCTCGCCTCCCACTGCAGCCTTTGGCCAGGGCTTTGCATCATCCGCATCTTTCCAAGACACCACGATGTCTCCAAGACACCAAGACGTCTCCACGACAGCCGTTCCCACACCAGGCTGCTGCCGAGCGCCGGCACAGCCGCCCCTGCCAAAGGCTGCCCCTGCAGGCTGCGGCGGCTCCCGCTCCTCACTGAGCAGAGATGAGGATGAGGATGTTCCTGCCTTCCTCCATCCAACCAGCTACAGGACACCCTGCGGCAGGCCGTGGAGTAGAGACCTCCGAAAGCAACATCAGGAAAAAACCTACCCACCTACTTTGCATTCACTAGATTTTATATGGCATATATAAAACCACCTGCATGGCCCTTATTGCCAGTAAAGACAAAGTCTTATTTTCATGTAAGAGTGGCCATTTTTTGTCACTTCATGCTTTAACATAACCAGGGTAAGGTCGCCTTAAATAGAAATTCATAAAGGTCTAATCTTTAATCACACTGTACATTAACCCAGAGCAACATATTTACGTAAACAGCACCGACACAACTAACACCTCCCGGCTCAGCGAGAGATCTCAATTACAGCCCTGAGAAAAAGACAATCACGAGCCCTCCCAGATCACCATCTCCAGGATGAAGCCCGCTTGCCCTCCCTCTTCCGTAGCGATAACAGAGACAAAACAGCATCTCACTCACCCACCCGCCACCCGCTCCCCTCCAAACCCCGCAGCTCAGGTAAAACGTATTTGCAAAGCTGGGGAAACGCAGAGGTTGCTCAGCTGGAAAAGTGACCAACATCTGGATGTGTCTGTGTATACACACGTGGAAATTTAATGATAATTACTTCTTTTCAGCAGCAAGCAATGTGCCCGTTACAACCAAAAATGATTTTGCTATTTTGACGTCGGGAAATCTGCAAGTCAAAGGTGAGGGAACGACAGCGCAGAGCAGGCAATATTAAAAAATCACAATCTGGCAGGCGGCAGCAGGCTGCGATGCCGGGAGAGCCGGGCTGCCAATCATCTTTATACCTCTGCGCTTTAAATAGCAATAATGTGTTGAATGTGAAATTGCCTGTGCTGATGTGGTTTGCTTCGCGCTATTAAAATACCAGCGTTGGGACACACATTACACATTTGTGATTCTTCAGAGACGTTGTTGGGGGAAAAATACAAACCCCAGCAGAGATTTGGGAGAGGGGGGACCCCAGAGGTAAAAGGGGAGGGAGAAGGGGACAGTCAGGTCTCTGAAAGATCACAAGTACACAAGAGGGAACAGGGAGCACACTGTTTAGCTCATCTGGGTATGCCCAGGAAACAGCCAATTATTTCGAAGTCATAGAACAGAATCACAGAATCGTTTAGGTTGGAAAAGGACCTTTAAGATTGAGTCCAGCCGTTAACCCAGCACTGCCAAGCCCAACTAACCCATGTCCCTCAGCACCACATCTACATGGCTTTTAAATCCCCGCAGGGATGGGGATTCCACCACTGCCCTGGGCAGCCTGTGCCAGCGCTTGACAACCCTTTTGGGGAAGAAATTGTTCCCAATATCCAATCTAAACCTCCCCTGGCGCAACTTGAGGCTCTTTCCTCTTGTCCTAAAGTCATTGGAGTACATTAAATGATGGAGGTTATTTCCTACAACGTTTATTCCCTATTCCATTTCCATTGGGTTTGCTCTGGTCTGGCCCATTCCAGATCAACACTTGGCTCAACACGGAGCCCTGTTTTGGAGCTCGACTGCTGCTGTGCTTCCCTACAGCATTTGTCCCTTTACAGAGACAAAAGCAGCAGCCAGAGGTGCCTGCTATCATTGCCCCACTTACCAGAGGCACGGAGCAGTTAAGTGATGTGCCTGAGGAACAGCGAGCACGGCCGTGGAGAAGGTGAGGGCAGAAACCAGCTCCAGTGGTTGCTCTCTGGAAGGCAACTGGTTGTGCCAGGAAGCCAACCAGTGTCCCGTGTTACACGATCCCAAGGAGCCTCCGAAGGAGCGGAGGTGCCACCTGCACTGCAGCATCCCTCCGTGCCGAGGCATCGCAGCTCTGTCTGCTCCCAGGTAACTCCAGCCAGGCCCGTGTGAGCGCAGCCATCCCACCGTGCAGGCACCTGCTGCCAGGGGAGCTGTGCAGCCCGCTCAAGAGCGAAACCCAGGGTAGGATGGAGCATTGGACAGTGCCAGGACTCCCCAAGACTATCAGTAACGCGCTGGCAGCTTTGCCTGGGCAAGGACACGCAGTGCCAAACCCTCACCAAACATGGTGCTCTGCATCTTCAGAGGAGCATTTTTTTCCTCCTGGATCAGGTAGTCATTATGCACTCTGACAGCCACAGAACTCTTTTTGGATTAATAGATCCCTTAATCTATGATTTTAGAGCCTTGCTTATATACAAGCACCCTCATATAATGCATATCTGCATTAAGAAGTACGCAAGCCCTCTCTGCAGGAACAGCTGCACTCCTGAAAGAGGAAAAAACTGTGATGTATGCACAGTGTTATTTCTGTCCAAGAAGTTATTGCACGATTCATTAATCTCCACCCTGCTTTCTCCTCTCTACCAGCACCCTTCTCTGCCAACATATAAAGAGCCACTTTGCAGTCAGACCTTCCAGGTACCAAACTTCTGCAAAGCCTTTCAAGACCAGGACATTCCTCGCTCAGGTCTATAAAGACCATGGGTTGAGGGTGAATAAAATAAAATAAAAAAACCCACACACCTTCAATATTCTCAGGATTAGTTTTGCTCCAGCATCCTCTCTGGCCCTGGGCCAGGCAGGGTGGCCACTGTGCCAGGAGGTGCCTGGAGGAGCAGCAGGATGGGGGTCCTGTGTCAGGAGCACAACAGGCAGGCGAGGCACGGGGCCGGGAGGTGGAGAACTGGGGTGTGTTTTACAGGTGGGGAACAAAGCAAAGAGATTTAAGGTCCTGTCATACTCGAGAGTTTTATTAGTCCATCTGCAGCAGATATAGGGCTGATTTTTTCATGAATATTTTTTAAGAGAATAGGCATACCGGTAAAGTCCTAGTAATAAAAGGTGCCAGAACGGAATAAAACCTGAAGTATCTCTGTTCATCATTCTCATGGACCCCGTGCTCCTTGAACAAGGTCACACAAAACCAGTACTCGAACCCGTGTTTCTGCAGCCCCCTCCCTCCGCCCCGCGCACGGCTCCTCGCCTCGCCACGCTCCAACTTTGCCGTAGTTTGTCACCAGCAGCGACTTCACCTTGATGGCAACATCCTCCATCCATCCTGCGGCACATCGCTGCCCGCCCGCTCGGGAGGAGCGCCTCAAACCCAGACAGCCAGAGAGTACAACATAATCAAAATAAAAAGGCTGAGAAAATTAACTTTTAAAAGTTAAATGAGAAGAACAAAGACTTTAGATGCGAGCTCCAAGACAAATTGTGCTCAGAGGAGAAAGCAGCCCGGGTGGTTGGGTGCAAAGGTGCTGTGTTCACAGCGGCTGCGATGCAGAGGAGATGGCAAGTGAGATATTGATCTGATAAGCAGATGAGCTGAAATTCTGAATGCATTGGAGATGCTGATAGGAAAACAAGAGGTAGACAGAGAGACAGGGGAACGCGAGAGAAACAGCTGTGTACACCGAGATGCACGACATGTTATGGAAAATAGAAGGTCATCATGATCCATGAAATTCTCAAAAGAAATAGGAGAAGTGGAGATCGCAGGGAGACAGCAGATGTTTTCATGCCAAGACAATGATGGAACCGTAATTACAGCGAGATAGAGCATCCTGCATAGTCACAGCAACAACGAAACAAAACCAAACCCCAAAGCAGACACGTTTGATTGGCAATTGGAAAAGGCTACGAAAAAGTAATAAGCATTTAGCCCTTCTATTACCCAGGAGTCAGACAAATGGAAGAAGGAGGGCACCTCTTCAGCGCAGAGCAGGAACACTGCCCAAGAGGTCAAGCTGCTGACAAGAATCCACGTGTTTATGCGTCTCATACACGACAGAGCTGCTGAGGCCCCGTGCACCTCGGGGGGTCTCGTCCCATCTCAGCTGCCGCTGGCAAGTCTCCCAAGGGTCCAGGGGAGGACAAGCATGGTCTGAATCTGGGCTCAAGGCTTGTGTGCTTGAAGGCTGGGCTGTCCTTGCAAACTGCCAGCCCTGCGGTGTAGTGACAGCCTTGCAAGTGGCAGCAGCAGCACTGGGACACCGAGGGGACCATCCCCTGTGAGAGCGAGAGGAGCCAAAGCTCTTTGGGCAGTGGGACCTCCGGCCCAGCACGCACCGTGAGCCCCCGTCCCGGAGGCTTCAAAAGCATCACTGGGAACACAACAGCCCAGGTACTGAGTTTACACTAAGCAAAGGCAACTAAGGGAGGAAAATTAGAATTTCATGGGGAGTGGAGCAGCGCAGAGCACCACAGGAGGTAAAAAGTGACCTCAGATACGTGTGTCTGCATGTACCTCACCACAGGTTCCCAGTTTCTGACTCAGACCTGCACAAGGGCCAGACTTCTTAGTTTGTGAGGTGGTTTATCCTCCAGTTTGCCCCACTCTGCTCCTGTTAGCACAAAGCTCACAAGGTCTGTCCGAGCAGAGTACATGGTGCTCGCTGCCTTCGGGAGGAGGAAGAGGAGGAAAAGGAGAGGGCCCTGGGATCACACTGTTTTTAGCAGGTGCCAAGATACAGTAAATGTGCAATGTGCATTAAAATCCTGCGCTGAGGCAGCAGCCGGGACAAGCCATCACAGCGCCGCTGACTTCATTTGCTCCACATGACTTTATACCGGCAACGTCTGAGCCGTCGTCTGTGAGATGGGTCTCCAAGGACAACTTTCCCCTTTCCCTCTGCTCCCCTGGGCAGCACCATGCCGCCCAGCTCGCAGGCGGCATTTGCCTGCAAAAAGGCTCCTGAAAGAGCCAGTTTTGTCTATGTCGGAATAACGACACGTTCAGGTTGTGATCTGTCTCTAAAATACAAATGGGTTTGGAAATACGAAAATAAGGTTTGAATTTATTGCTAATTAAACAAAACAAAAACACCTTCCTGCACTATATTTGCAGCATCTCAACAGGGACATTTTTTCCTGACTCATTCGTACTTGTCAGGCTGTTGCCTCTTTGCAACAAGCACACTGAACTGTGGTTTTCAGTGCCCACATCTACAAGTCCATTTTTCAGTGGGAGCACAACAAGCTCACTTCATTTTGGCTAAGGGAGAAAAAAATTATCTGATTTGAAAAAAAAAAAATCTTGCTTCTGTGCAGAAAGGCACATCACAATCACGGAAAAAAAATCCAAGCAAATTAGGGGTCAGCCTCTGCAAGTGAAAAGTAACATTTTTTCTTTATCATCTCAAGTCCAGACACTGTGTAAGGACAAATCTGCACAAGCAAAGATACAATCTGGACCTGCGAGCAGGGAGGAACAGCCAGAGCATGTAAATCAAGGTCCTATAGATGCATCTTACAGCTCAAGATGATACATCTTCCTTCAAGGACTGAGCGCCTGAACAGCTACGCTGCTTCCGCACCGCTCAGGCAGGAATAACTCAGCCTGGCTGCTGGGCTCAGCTTAGGCTCGAGTGCCATCTGCTGCTGTCCCTCGCAGGGCCTCGGCGACGGGACAGGACCCAGCCACAGCTTCGCTGGGAGCTGAGCCCTGTTTTTAAGTCAGCAGAGCTCCAGACACGGCCAGACCCTGGGCTGTCTGGCAGGGACCACACGGCAGCGGGCGGAGAGAAAAATGGCTCCTGGAGAGGAGTCCGGGCAGGAGGGCAAAGCCCAAGGGCAGGAGGGCAAAGCCCAAGGGCAGGAGGGCAAAGCCCAAGGGCAGGAGGGCAAAGCCCAAGGGCAGGAGGGCAAAGCCCAAGGGCAGGAGCCAGCTGGCCCAAGCTCAGCCCAGCTCCTGGCCCTCTGCGTGTGTGTGGGGGGACCTGTGAGCACGTGGGAAATGCAAAAGATCTGACATATTTCCTAGTGGGATTTTGCCATCTTCTCTGGGCACTAACTTCCAGCAAGCGTCTAGATGCCTACAGCAAACCTTAGGGTCAGCGCTCCTGCAGCCCTACGCAGAGGGTAGTAGGGGACCGGGGTATAACCAAGAGATGCTTAAGTTGCTATCTGCTGCTACAGCTGAAAGCAGCTCTTGAGAGGGCCAGAAAAGTGGCTTAGGCGCACTCAGAGAGAGACACAGACACGCTAGACCCAGACAGCACACAGGAGAGAAACCCAGATCCACAAATTACTTTGGAAGTGCTGTTTCGCAGAAATGAGGGCACCACTTGAAACAGTACAAAACGCCTCACCAGCGTTCTTGAATCTCAACTGCGGCGTTCAGGGAGGAAAAAAGAACATCACACACACACAACACAGAGGTTTGAAGCTGGGACGTGAACTGCACAAACCAGTGAGTCCCTTCGATCCCATCTCCCCTCTCCCAGGGGAAGGCTGAAACCTCCATGCAGTCACGGCCACAGCACAACTCCTGTCACTCCCTCCTGCTCTCAGCGAGGGTGGAGAATACCTCCATGAACATCCAAGCCCATTTTTAGGCACCAAAACACACACCTGGGAATCTGCAGCAGCTCTTCTATGTTCTTGATTCAGCAAAAGAAGGAGAGCTTCTGGCATGTGGGCGCCTCAGAAAAGGCACTGTAGGGCTAGAAGAGGCCCAGGGCTGGGCGTCAGGGAGGATACGTGGTACCCACCAGCTCCCACGTAAGGAGCTAAATAGACCTTGGACGCTTCAGCCTGGAACAGAGACGGGTGACAGAAGAGAAGTCTATAAACTCGCCAGCAGTATAGACAAGCCAAAGCAAGGGCCATTACTCACCTTTCCACGGTATCAGGATGATGGATTAGCCAGGGATGCTTTCAGGCAATTTAGAAAACAAACAGGAAGCCCTTTTTTCCCCCACACATAATTAAGTTGCAGGACATATTGCCACAGGATGTCGTGAAGGTCAGAAGGACAAATGGACTCAAAGCACCATTACACAAACTCACCAGAGGCAGTTCATACGTGTCTGTTAAGTGCAACGCTGCATGCAGCAGCTGGCTCAGAAGTCCCTGCGCTGCTCGTAGCTGGAAGCCGAGAGCGTGCTGGGGCAAAACTGCTCGGGAGGGGACCCCTCTTTTGTACCTTTTGCCTGAATTACGTGGACTGCCAGAGCGGGTGTGGGCCAGGCAGACCTTGGGGCCGATTGCTGCGATGACCACGCAGCCCAGCCCCATCACCCACCACTTCTGTCTCACCAGAACCCTTCACATGCCCCCTGGCAGAAAGCCCAAGCCCTGAGACTCTCCCCCAATACCATCCTCCCCCCTGTTGCCCAGTGCAGCCAGAATGTTTTCCTCTTGCTTTGCAGTGTTGCTGTTTTTTCTTTTGAAGGCGATAGGGAAGGAAGGGGAGAGGAAGCAGAGGTGACTGAAGCCAAAACACAGCCCTTGAGGCAATAAACTAAATGCAAGACACGTGTTCTTTCATTCTAGCTCAGCAGCCTCCGACACGCAGGCGTCCTAGGGACCGCACCGAGACGGGACTCAGTAGATCTGAGTGACACAGTAGAACGAAAGTAAAAATAAAGTTTGCATCTGATTTTTTCTTTTTAGTAAAAACCCACTGCCAGCAATGTTTCCACCACAGAACTGCAGAGCCAGGTTCCCCGCCGTGCCGCCACCAGGCTGCTTACGTGGCATGAGAGGTAAGGAGCTGAACTGCTCGTCGTGTCAGTGCTCCGAGAGCCAGTGTCAGACAGGGGCACCATTATTCTCCGTCTGCTCCAAAAACACTCTCTTCGCTCCTCCCCTTAACTCGGGAGCCTTTAAGTCAATGTGCCAAAGGAAAATCATCTCAGGGCTTTGCCTAAGGACTGGCCCAAGATGGTCTGGCAAGAAGGTGCCGCTGGCCCCAGGGACAAGCTCCTGCTCCGCTGCCCAGGGCAGGAGGATGGGGCAGAGGCTGTGGAGTGAGGAGGCCTCGTAGGAAGCACCCCTCATCCTAGGAGAGGGCCCGCAGAGGGGAGGGCTGGGCTGCTGGGGGGGGGGGGAACGCCGCGGCGTGCCTCGCGGCCAGCGGGAAGCTCTCCAGGCAGAAGTTATAAATTAGGCATCTCCAGAGACCTCATTCATTTTACCCGTAATAAAATTACCACTTTTCAAAGGGTAAAGCCCCTTTGAATGGCTTTAGTCAAACTAACCCCGTGGGACGGCTTAGCTCAGACGCACGTATGCTCAACCCCAGGTTTGCAGCCAAGAATTATCCAGCCGCTTCAGTGGACGTGGCTGGTCTGACGAGCGGCGTGACCCCTTCAAAACCCACCCCAGCCACGTTCCTGAGGTCTCACGGGGCACAAAGCACCACCACTGCACCTCAGAAAGGAAGATGCAAATACAACTAACTTGTTTCAACCCCCCCTGCTCCTTTCTTGACCTGTGCCTTTTCCCCTGCTCTTTTCCAAGCAGTCCATATTCACCTCCCCCCAACACAGCAAAGCCATTCACCATTGTCCATAATGTAAAAAAAAGGCAAAACAAAAACACCCCCACACCTCTGGGGTGCTACTGAAGCTATTTATGTATCTATACAGGCTGCGACTTTTGATTTTAAAGCCTTGAGCACCAGTGCTCAGACTAAGGCTTTCTAATAAGTAATTCATCATAAAAATAAACCTAGCTTTCAGCTGGAAGTACAAGGAACCCCAGGAGATTTCAAGCTTGACTTTTCTGCATCTGTTGAAAAGCCATCAGGCTTTTCTCTCACCTGCTTACCCCACTGAGCTCCCTTCCCAACCCTGTATCGCAAGAGGTCAGGAAATGAAGGCTCTTAGTCATCACAGTTTGATTAAGACAGCTTAAAATTTGAGCTTTAATTTAAATGGACAGAAACATTCCAAGAGGATAAATGTTTTATAGATTTAACTGAGTTACCAAATTTAGTTTTCATTGGATGTTACTGCAAACATGAACATTAAATCATAAGCACCGAATAGGAGAGAACTCAAAAAAAAAAGGATATAACCATACCGTATCAGAAGGGATTGGACCAAATGCTTTTGTAGGCAACTATCCAAATGTGTGATGCACTGATCTGTTAGCTCATAGGATGTAATGACATCCTTGAATCCAACTGAAAAAACTTCCGAGGACTGACTACATCAACACCTTCCTGGCAAGTATATTCTCTGCCAGTGATAAATCCCAGCTCAATACATATCTAAAATGATATACATTAGAGGGCACGTGTTTAAGAGTAGTAAGTCAGCTTAAATTATTTGAGCAAAATTTTAAATACATGATAGAAATCTAAAAAGGAGCAAAAAAAAAAAAATTGAGAGAACACCACTGCAATATAAATGCCATTGTTACTTTTTTTTTTTTTAAACAAATCTGTACAGCAACATAGCAAAAAATGCAGTGATCACAATTCAAACCAGACAGCAATCTAAGGGAATGCTAATCCTGTATACAGCAGAGCTGAAACACTCCCAACATTCAGATGCTCCAAATATGTCGGCTACCCTAATGCACTCCAAACCAGTTCTACCTACATAGGACATTTTGGTGTGAAAAAGTTTCTGTAAAGTTCCCTTTGTTTCCAGTGTTTTTCTTGTACAAAATATTACATTTTTTTTTTATATATATTTACAGACTTGCACAACTAGAAAAATATAAACTACAATTGGGCTTGGCAATCAGTTCTTTTCTTTAAATATATGACATTTCAGAACAAAAATTGTAGTGGTAACGTATCCTGCACTTCAAGCATCTGCACAGAGCAGCTTTCTTCCTTAAGCATATCAAGCCTAAAAACCATGATTGCAGCAAGACATGTGCCACAGTAAGTGCAACGAATGCAATTCATCTACCTCCCTGCATAAGGAAGACACAAGATGAATGTTGTTTGTGCAGGTTAGTGGCACAATATAGAAAAATCCATAACTGAACATTAAATTCCTTAATAACATTCATTAATTTCATAGGCAGAGCCTGTTAAAAAAGGACAACCAATGTAATTTTTAGGAAAAGCAGACACTAAGTTCATGGGGAATTACACATCTTGAACAAAAAATGCAACCACAGGTAACGTTTCAGGGCTAGCTTCAAGCAAGCCCCAAGGTTTTCAGGTTTTTTCCATTCAAATTTTGAGTAGAGGCCAAGGAGGATTTTTTGCTTTAAAGCTACAGTATCTGTCATTATGGCTTTTAACACCCCGCCTTTCACCAAGATGAGGTATGTGTTTCTACTGAAATGGTAACAGTTGAGCAAAACGAGTTTCAATGGACCACAAAACTCCGCACGCAGGTGTAAACAGGTTTTCTCGTGAGAGGTTGCCAAACCGAATTGTAACAGTGCAACACAGGATTTCTTCTTTCGTTTTTCTCTGGAGAAAGAGCTGTTGAGGCATCTAGGACATTGCTAGTAGTCAAGCCACTGAGCAAATCCTCTTTCCACCAGAGTTCTGTTTATTGACACCACCTAAAGAGAGGTGAAAAACAAAAAAAGTAGAAAGAAGAACAAACAGGTAGCAAGAAACATCAGCAAGTTTCTAATCAACAACGAAAGGTCTCCATAATCATATACTCTAAGTGTTAAAAAAATAAGTATGTCAACAAACACACCTCATCTCCCATCACGTTCCACAGCTGTATCAGCGGCAGACCTGTTGCACTGTCATAATTTGTGACCTGGAAACACAGAAAAACATTAGCGTGCAGCAGTTCTGGTCTGAGCCATGGAGGATGCAAGGCTGGCATCATTCACTGCATATCAGATTCTCCATACTTAAACATATGCGTAGGCGAAAGGAAACGTAGCTACTGCCACCAGGCAGCTGGGACACCCTGCTGGCAAGTTTGCTCTAGTTATAGAATCACAGAATCGTTTTGGTTGGAAAAGACCTTTAAGATCATTGAGCCCAACAGTTAGCCCAGCACTGCCAAGCCCACCACTAACCCATGGCCCTCAGCACCACATCTACATGGCTTTTAAATCCCCCCAGGGATGGGGACTCCACCACTGCCCTGGGCAGCCTGTGCCAGCGCTTGACAGCCCTTTCGGGGAAGAAATTGTTCCTGATCTCCAATCTAAACCTCCCCTGGCACAATTTGAGACTGTTTCCTCTCGTCCTATCACTTGTTACCTGGGAGAATAGACTGACCCCCACCCTGCTACACCCTCCTTTCAGGCAGTTGTAGAGAGCGAGAAGGTCTCCCCTCAGCCTCCTTTTCTCCAGGCTAAACACCCCAGGTTCCTCAGCCTCCTCATCACACTTGTGCTCCAGACCCTTCCCCAGCCCCACTGCCCTTCTCTGGACTCGCTCTGGCACCTCAAGGTCTTTCTTGTAGTGAGGGGCCCAGAACTGAACACAGGATTCGAGGTGCGGCCTAGTCACTCAAATCTGTGCCCTTGTGCCACTAGTGACACATCTGAGCACTGCACTAAACCAAAGGAAGCTGTGAGACTGAGCGCCACAAATGCTATCAGCTTCCCACTCGCTCCAATTAACTGAGGCAGAGAGCTACAGCCACTGTTGGAAGCCCTTCGAGAGAGGGAATCGCCTCTTCCCTGGGCTCAGGCACTGCACGCAGAGGCCTTCGGGACGCTGCCAGAAGCCTTACTTCTCCCTCTGGCCAGCCAGGGGCCAGATCCTGATGTCAGTGTTGCAAAGGCAGTTGAGACTGGCAAAGCAGCGCAGACCCAGGCGAACACTTGATCCACTGGAGAAAGGCCACTTTGTGCTCCCTAAACCCATCCAGGTGCCCTTCCTCCCTGCCCACATCTGCACCAGGAGGGAATACTCATCCCGTGCCAGCCACGCAGTCCTGAGCAGTGCTGATGCTACACAAAGAAGTTCTCAGCACCAAGATTTCTCAACAAGAGCCCTGCCCAGCAGCTGGGCTTACGAGCCCTGGCTCTGGTTTTGATTTTAACACACACAGTATGCGAGGGGGCACAACAGTCAAATCAGCAACAAGGCTTTTCCAGACAGCTCTCGTACCTGCGCCACTAAGACTGCACCTCTGGTCATCTCACTAACGGCGGCGTCAGCTTCGGATGAAAAGTGATCCTCATCTTTGGAAATAAAAGAGCAGGAGAAAACAAATGAGATATTCACAGGCTTTAAAGGCCAGAAGGGACTATTAAGCTAATCTTGTCTGACCTCCTACATAAGTCAGGCCAGAGAATCCCCACCTACTGCTGCTGCAGGCATTTGCTGAAACCATCTATTGAGCTGGAGATCACACAAGTATGCCTGCTGTGTTGCTGAAGGGAAGGATGAAGTGCTTTCTAAAGCCACTAGCTAAGTTACTGTGAACATAAGTGGCTGATGAATTAGGAGACTTTAAAGACAGAAAAGTAGACTTCTGCAGTACCTTCGAGTTGCCATTAGTATTTTGATGCTTAATAAACTAAGCTCAGGGGCCTCAGGACTTCACTGACCCTGCACAGAGTGCAATACTGTAAAGGGGAACTCAAAAGCCTTTGCAGCGCAGGCTGGCTGGCGCCTGGACAGTGCCAAAGGCAAGCACTGGCAGCGCAAAGCTCGAGTAAGCACAGCTTATGTGGGTGCTGTTGCTAACTCCACACCTGCAATGCAGCAGGAAACCCTTGTGTCCCAGGCAGCACAGTTACAATCTAGACTGTAGACCAGACATAAGTGTTTTCATTCTGGAGGAAAGTTGCTTATTTCCTACCAAATTGCTGCGAAATAAAGTTTCTCCTTTGTGCTCCCCGCCCTGAGACCATCTCCAGCAGCAAGTGAACCCCTTACAACCCCACAAATACTGAAGGAGGTTGACTACCTCGGGGAACGTGCAAAACATCGACTTCTGCTAGAAGTAGCTTAAACTTTGCCATCCATCTACAGCCTTGGCAGGGCCTGTACCTCCTGGAGTCCTGCCAGCCATAAACGCCAGTGGTGAAACCTGGCCTGACCCCCAGCTCCTACAGCCACCCCTTCTGCACCCAGAAGGGCAGCTTTTTAGAGATGCAGGTTGTATTGGTGTCCAATACCACCAGTAAAGGAAAAAAAAAAAGGCAAACCAGAAAGCATTTCTAGGCATTAACTGATGTTCTTCCAGTGCTTGCATGGTAGTCTTTGGAACACAGAATTATACCCATCAGTCATTTTAGTAGGAAAATGTCAGATATTTGTCCAGCAGATTAAAAACTAAGTTTGCATTTACAGTTACTCTATGACAGAAGAAGGCACAGTAGTTACAGCTACTTCACCTATACCCTGCCATTCCTGCCAACTTGCTCTTTAGGAGAGTAATTCATTCTCTCCTCCATGCAGGAAAAAGCCTGGACTTTTATCATCTTTCCCCTGGAGTCTGACAGGTTCTGCTACGCTGGCACATTTAGAAGAATAAAATACAATTTTTCCAATCCTTGCTCTAGTCACATCAGAGACTGTGCTTGCGACAGGAGGGAGAAAGTTTAGACAGAATCATTGCTCGTACACAGTCGGTATCCATTTAAACCTGCAGGAGGAGCGCCAACGGTACATCGAGAGCTCCATTACCTGGAAGTGGCACCACGTTGTCTAGTAAAACTTCGGCTCCTTGGAAAGGTAGTGATAAAAAATCAGACCTGAAAGAAAAGAGAATCAATCAGAATAAGAACATGGCTTTAAGTTACTCTTGTGTTCTTTAAGGTGACATTGATTAATCAATTGCTGTAACAGGAATTCAGTTTAAAATTGATGACAGTCAAAAAAAAAAAAAACCCAGACTATTCTCCCAGCAATCTAAGCAGCAGCAATAAATTGCCTGATTAGCATGCTGGGTTGGACTGGGCTCTGAACAAAAACCACCTCCATAACGGAGGCTGTACTGCTTTTCTCCCACCTCTGGGACACAATCAAGTATTTAATGGGCTTGTGTAAAAAAAACCCTCATCCAATGCAGCTCTCCCAGCCTATGGCGCTGGGACACAGAGAATCTGAATCCTACTCCTAGCTCACCAAGTAACTACACTTCGGGGCCTCCTGAAGGCATCCTTTTGCTCAGCTTCCACGCTGAAGTGGCAGAAGTTGCAATTTTCTGTCCCCTCCCCTTCAAAAGAGCCTTGCAAGAGCTTGCTGTGCTCCCAAGGAATCCACACCCACGGCTGAGACAAACATTTCTACCATTTCCCACCTCAGCTGTGGAAAAATCTATAAGCAATTCAAACAGTATCGGTGCCTCTGATGAAGGTTCAAGCCAGATATAGCCTCAGGCCATGGAAGAGAAGCTAGAGACCTGATTTGTCTGACTGTGTCGATCTTCACTTTGTCGTATCCTCCGTAGTCCACGTATCTGAGCTCCACTTCACCGGTCTCTTCAAAGTAGCTAATAACTTGAGCCCGTAACCATGCCCGATCCGGACCTGGAGCCGCACAGATAATACCAACTGCAAGAGTACAGAGAAGAAAGGCTTGGTGTAAGTGGATTTCCAGCAATCAGCACTTCAAGCACCAGTAGTGCTGCACAGTTATCTACTGAGAATCAACAGCATTTCTTATGCTTCTCCCATCTTCTTTCAACATCGCCCATACCCCTGTCAGACAAGGCCTGCAGCTGGGACACAGGAGAGGGGGGTTTTACTCTCAAGTCTGTCTGCCACTACCATGCTGTTCTACCCAGCTATCCAGTTCCCTTCCAGCCTTTGGTCACTGACAGGGAGGTCTGTCCCCAAAAAAGGAAAGTAAGTGCTAATAACCCATTCCACGAGATGCACCCTCCACTTTACACCATGTGCAGACAGTGATGCTATGAAGATTTGGGAGTAGTTCCACACTTTGTCAGCAAAAATACACCAGATGCCAAGTTGATTAGAAATAACCTGAGAGGGACTTTATCTCATTCTGAATTTCAACATGCAATTAAGTGGCTGGGGAGGTACTCCAGGGATGAGTGGGGTAAGGAAGAGTACAGCAACATCTGGCAGCAGCTTAAAAAAAAAAATGAAACGACAAGTGAACTATCACCCAGCTCATCCACTGGGAAACTTCCTACGCCTAACTCAGCGGTGTCAGGCTTTTGCATGACCCTAGAAGAAGTTTCTCAACTGAACAATTTGTGAGCAACCAAGTTACTTGCCTTCTACTGGAGTTGGCAGGGTCGGAATTCCAGGTTGAGAATAGCAGGCATACATCTGCTGGTCCAGGCTTCGCAGGACGTGGAAAGTGGGGTGTGTATACTGCTGTAGAAACATGTGCCCTGCATCAACTTGGTTTGCCACAACCACCTCTACAGTGACTCCATCTGGGAGGAACAGCTGCCATGGGGAGGAAAGAAATTCTCATTAGTGTTCTTTGCAACACAAGCTTCATTCACAGCAACTCCATGTTCCACCAGCAACTCCTGAGGCTTCCAGCCATGGGTGGAAAAGCCTTGGAGCTCTGGTATTTCACTTCCAAAGGCTGCTTTGGATCAGGAGCAGAAAGCTACTCACTGTCACTTCATGCTGTTCTAAAGGAAATCAGACTTGGGGTGGGGCCCACTTTGTACGTAAAAAGACTCTCGGCTCAGAGAACAACAGACAGTCACACAAAACCAAACTGTCTTTGAGAGCATCTATGAACCAGCCACATGGATACAGCATACAAGACAGCAGTGACCACCAACAGCCTTCCACCCTGACATCAGCAGGGCCGGCAAGCTGGGACTTACCCAGGCAGTCATAAGTAGGGAATGAAGCGTCATCGGTGTTGGTGGAGGTAGAGCGTGGATGTTGGTGAGACACAGCTCTTTGAACCTCTTGCCAATCAGGCTCAGTACTTTTTCTACTTGATGTGGGGATCCTGGAAGACAAAAATCCCACATAAAGTCTGTAGCACAGATATGCTGAGGACACTCTCACTCCCAACTTGTGAAGCAATATAGCTACCAAAAGCCTTCTGAGCTACACCAACAACTTGAGTTTTAATAGATTGGCCATTTAACCTGGTATCAGACCAACACAAGCAACTCAGCCTGCCAGGCCCCAGTTTCAACAGCTTTAGCTTCCAGTATGAACCCAATGCACTGGCAGATATTTTTCAGCCACAATTAATCTAACATCCTTCACAGTCAAGACTGCATTTGCTGACACACATCCCATCACTGCTCCTTCAAGCCTGAAGCAATCCTGCAAAAGGTGTTCGCTGAACTACAGCAGCTGAAGATGTTAAAATGCATTCTCACCCCTAGAAGAGAGGGTTCACATGCCAAGGCACAGGTGACTTGGCATACACCTCTACTGTAATAGCACTGAGGAGAAAAGTTTTGTAAAGCACTGGACTCACAAAGCCACTAAATCTGTTTAAATTCCTTGCCCATCTAATTCAGGCCCCCAAGCTACACATTAGACCATGAATAAAGAGACATTCTACTTACCTTCGATGTGACAAACTTGGGAGTCACGGAAATAAGGTAGCGTTGCGACATAAATTTTGGCACCAGACGCTTGCCTCAAGCTCCTCATATATTTTCCTTGTTTGCCAATCAAGCGGCCAACTAATTCCTTTACGAAAGAGACAAGAAAGCAACAGTCAGGAAGAGAAATGTAGATCAAACAACACTCTTCTCTGTGGCTTATTTCACCCACATTCCCAGTTCCTGTAGCATAGGGCCAGGCAGGATAAATATAAGGCAATGCTGGACCAGTGCAGAGTTCGGCTGCTCTGCGGTACGACCAGGTAGATACAGATCAGTAAGCACAGCTCGTTTTGATAGATCCATCTTCGTGTCTTGTAGAACGACACAAAGGCACAACAGGACAAAGCCAGGCCTGGTAAAGGCTACTGTCTTCCTACAGCCAAGCAAAGTCACATCCTCTCCCAGTCTCCTACCACTTCTTTTTAAAAAGCATGCTACATGCATTTGCCATTCAAATACGAAACACTAAGTTTTAGCAAGTTTTAAACACGCTAATGAGATTAGAAAGGGAGTAGACAAATTCACAGGAGAGTAAACCAGGCTACCATGCCCATTAGACTACAGAGTCCCTGGACAGCTGTGCAGGGTGATGAAGACGGTGTCTCTGCAAGCCCTGTCACTTCTACTCTTCCACTGGCACCTGCCACCACTTACTGTCAGAGAGCAGACACCAGAGCAGAAGTGTTGGGCCCGAGGCAGCGTGGATAACCCTACACAATGTGAAGTTAGCCACTTTAAGAAAACTGACAGCCTGTCTTCACCAGCCACTGAAAACTATTTTTCTGCTGTAGAACTGCTTCCTTAGCCTGCGTTTTACTGATCAATTGAAATGCGAGTTACATGTCTTCACTGGGCTCACAGCGTCCAAGCACTCAAGGCAACACGCTCATCCTGCTGGGAGCTGCTGGATTCGGGTGTGCTGAGAAGCAGAACTGCAAGAGCAGTGCTGTGCAGGACAGCCAAAGGAGACTTTGCATATAAAAAGCAGGGGAGAAGGTATGAACATAGTCCTAAAAAGCATGATCTCTCTCTCAACCCAAAAGAAAGCTCACTATAAAGACACAGCAGCTCCACAGAATAGCTCAGATGAGCATTCAGCTTGTGAGGGAGGGTTTGGAGAGGCAGCTGAAACATAACCCGCCTACATAGTGGAAAGAAGAAAAAATTCATCACCTGCTCTTAACTGTGTACCCTTAAAGCCTTCTGAATGCTTTCAAAGCATCAGACTAACAGATTGGGGTGGACGATAATGGGGAACCACGAGTCCAACAACCAATGTTACCCTGACATGCCTCTTGTTTACAGTTGTGTACTGGATCTTCACTCCTGTTGAGTCCTAATGGGAGCTAAATGCTTAAATCCCCCTTGACTTGTTGTTGATCTCCCTGGGATGGCACTGAGCCAGTACCAGACTGGATGAACCAGAAGATGGCTATGTAGAGTAGGGCAGGATGCACGAGCAGGCCTGCAGCTGGTTACCTTTGGGACCTCTATTTCCCAGATAATGGAGTCGGACTTGCTGGCTTCTCCTCCTAGTTTAGAGTTCTGGCGAGTCACTGCTTTCCCCATGGCACAGCCACTGTCCACAAAATCCATTCTCTTTGTATCCGAACCTACAAGACATGCACACGTGTTAGCACTCAGACGACCCACACAATCCAGTGACCAGACACAAGGCCATGAAAATACATCATTTCATAGAGAGGTTACACTGAGCTCATCCTGTGCATTCAGTTGTGATGTTCCTGTGTCAGGTTCTCCAGTACTTCAGAAAGGGTAAAGTCCCATCACACACAGCCTACTGCAAGTTTCCTTTTATTCCTGGAGAAAAACCTGCACACCTCTGAGAACGCAACGGAAGGAGACCTGAGTTCAGCAGGCGTCCTTCAAACATGGTGACACCTTACACAGCAGCAGAGACAAGACACTACAAGTCAAAGTTACCAGCTGAATGAGAGCTATGCTAACATCAACACCGAGCTGCTGCTGCTGCAAGGTATTTTGCATTTTCCCCATGGCTTAAACAGGGCCCTTCACAGGAAGTTCAGCACGCAGGGAGTGCCCTGCAACCTGTTCATCTGCTCTTTGCACTGACATTCTGCTCCTGCCCCAAGAGGGGTTGCAGTGACCTGAGTGCCAGGTGTGCCCACTACTAGCTGTGGTGGGGGATTGCCTCTTGCCCAGATTTGTCATATGCTTGAAGAAACCAGGTGCTAGCGCTGAGCTATGTTTTGTTCCCAAATCATCAGTCAATACCAGGAACATTTCTGCTTGGGAAGGGGACAAACTCAAACAGCTTCCTCCTGGTCAGATCCCAGATACAGTCAGTGTAACACAAGGTTGATCCTACCTCCAGATTAACAAGCAGGAGCATGAAGATCCTCACTTGCTTGCAAATATTCAGACTATCCAATGCAAGACCAAAGAGAAAGATAAACCCAACAGCTGCTTCACATTTGCCACATCTTCACTAGAAACACAGCACAGATGCCTAGAAAGTCAAAGGTAAACAGTGCAGCTGTTTGCCATAGACTTCATCGACAAGGATGACAATTTAAGTCTCACAGCCTGGGTGCAAAGGTCAGCTGTAGGACCTCTTATCCAGCATAGCCACATTATCAACTTTATCTGCTATACCCCCTCTCCCTACCCTTCAGCTGTCTCAGTGCAGAGCTTTCAGCCCTTGTCATCACCAGACTCCACAACACTCTTGTACCTTCTTGTCACACTAGCATTCATAACAAGGCAAAACCATTTTCTTCCTATGGCTAACTCTCACTACTGAAAATGTTTTGTGGGTTTAATCCTTAATTGTTGGCAAACTCAATCCCCATGTCTCCCAACAAGCAGTGTTCCAACCACTTTGTAGCAATTACAAAACACATCCTGTCATTAAGGGCTGTTGGCACCACAGGGTCTAAGAAAGGATTTTAACATCCATCCCCAAGGTCACACAGGTTAACATTTGCTCAGACAGCTTTGTATTCTGCCAGGCGCACATCATCCAGGATCTAGAAGTCAAAAGCAACACAGAGACAGATGGAGGAACTCCATGAACATTGCTCCCTGTTGGGATTTATTGGCATGCACCTACCCATCCAAGCAAAAAGGCTTCAGGGTAATTGGTCTGTAACCAACTGATTTTATCACAATTCATCAGAGCACTTCCCTGGCTCATCCAGCAGCACCTCAGAAACCACCTTACAGCTTCCTTTCAGCAGCAGCCCATAAACACAGAGAAGAGCCCAGTGCTTACTAGAGGCTGCCTGAACCGAAGCAGAAATCATTTGTATTAGCAGGTCTCAAAGCAACAAGGTGTTCAACAGCCTGGCCTACATCCAAACATGGTCCATTTCACTGGGCTCTTCAAGCACATGCTTAGCTTTAGACAATAAGCTTTGTGCTGAAAGGGGACCAGCCTGTTCACCCCTTTGCAGTATATCCTGAAGATCACCCAGCTAACCCTGGATCCGAGAGAGGTGGGAATCCTGGGAGCAAATTCTGTTTAGCCTGGAGAAGAGAAGACTGAGGGTGGATCCCATCAATACTTACAAATACCTTAGGGGCAGGTGTCAATGCGATGGGGCCAGACTCTTCTCAGCGGTGCCCAGTGACAGGACAAGGAGCAATGGGCACAAACTGAAACATGGGAAGTTCTATCTGAATGTGAGGAAGAACTTCTTTACTTTGAGGGTGAAAGAGCACTGGAACAGGCTGCCCAGCGAGGGTGGGGAGTCTCCTTCTCTGGAGATATTCAAAACCCGCATGGACACGACCCTGTGCAACGTGCTCTGGGTGAACCTGATTTGGCAGGGGGTTGGAGTAGATATCTCCAGAGGTCCCTTCCAACCCCAACCATTCTGTGATTCTGTGAAATGCACGCCCACCTGCACATGAGGGCTAAATATTCATCTGCTGGGGGAGTTAAACATGAAGAGGATTAATCTGAAAATGTTCTGAAGCAGAAGGGTTACAGCACATAAAATGCTTGTTCACCACGTTGTTGTAGGAAGATTTTCAAACCCCTTACCTCCTGAGTGATCTTCATCCATCCCTGGCGCCCTGCTACACTCATGATGCAAGTCTGGATCGTCCTCTTTCAGTACTCCATTACTGTACGGCACTTTGCTATCTTCAGGTAGCTTCAGAGTAGGAGGCTTTTCGCTTGGTACTGAGCTCTGCTCAGTAGATGTGTCTTGGGTTGCAGATATGCTCAGTGAGTCCGAATGCTGGCCTGATGCGACAGACAGCGTTGTGATCTGCAATGGGTCCTCCACACTTGTCCCACCTTCAGATGCATATGTGCTGCACCCAGAGTCCTCCATAACCAAAGGCGACTTTTCCAGTGACCCTCCATGGCTTTCCACAGGAGTCCAGTCAACTCCTTGGGACTCACTGCGTACAAGGTTCTTCATCTCACAGTCTTTTGTGTCTCCCCCAACAGGGCAGGACAAACGTCTGTGTGTTAAACAGCTGGAATCTGTCACACTCTGATCCCGTTCCTCTGTCCGCGGGGACGTCAGTACCGCAGCATCACCCGCCGCAGCAATGTTCTCCTTGGCTGCTGTAGCTTTCTCCACAGGCATCTGATGTGAGGGAACAACTCTTGCCGTCTCCAGAGGTGTCTCAACTCGGCTGGCTGCAGCCTGGCAGATTCGAGCAGACGCAGCACTTGCGGCACCAGACAGCACTTCCTCAGCTGCTGCCAAAATGACCTTGGAAATAATCTGTATTGCTGCTTGCTCAATTTTCTCAACTTCTTCCTTGTCCAAACTCGCTCCTCCAATCTTCTGTCTTTCCAATTCATCTCCTTTGGGCTGTGTGTCCTCCTCCTGACCCACAGGTACAGTACTGGCAATTGACTCTGACATCTCTTCTTCCCTGGACTGCTCCAAACAGGCAGACTCCAAACCATCCAGTAACATGCTCACTGCAGAATCCTTGTGACTTGATACAACTTCAACTTCATCATTGAGAAAGGCTTGTGGGGTATTGGCTTCCTTCTCCAATCCCAAGCAAAGGGCTGTCACAGAGCCAGTATCTGACAGCACAACTTCTGGCATCTGGCTTTCCTTAGGGGGCTTAAATGAAGAATCATCTGACTGCTCTGCATTGCTGATCTTCTCCACGATTCCCAAAGACTCTTGTGTCAGTGTCATTGATGCTGATGGCCACGGATCTTGGTTTGCACTGGTGCTTAAATTAAGGCTCACTGCAGCATTGTCATGACACTCTGTGTTCTTTGAGATCAGAGGGAGAGAAACACAAGCAGGGACACTGCTTTCATCTTGAGATCCTATTGTTTCTAGTTTTTCACTGTCGTCCTCAAGGTTGCTGGGCTGAAATGTCGTTACTGACAGGTCTAGAAGGTCCTGTGAGAGATCTAGCCTCTCATGAGTTTGACGTAGAAGAGAGGGCGTCGTCGACCCTGCTGACAGCAGGGAGGTCGAGGTTTCATTCTCTGGACATTCCTCTTCCAACAAGAGAGGCAATCTTTGAGAACATACTTCTGTTTTGGGTGATGAATCATTCTCTGGCACTTCTTCATGCTGCTCTTCTTCAATGGCTATTGCTTGTTTGTCATGACAGCTTGCATGCTTTTTTCTATGCGAATAGATCCACCAGCAGCTAACAAGTGCCAGCACTCCAGGTATGACATATGGGACGGCACTGTGGAAGCGTAAAGCCATTTTACAGACCCTCAGCAATTATCTAGGAGAAACAGAAACAATGTTAAAATAGCCCCAGGGAAGGTAACAGGAAGGCTAAAGTTTCATAAAGAGGAGTCAGAGACATGCACATGCCTGCAGGGCTATGATCTTACTGGCTACAGACAGATAGGTGTAGCCTCACATTCACAAGTCCTGGTCCTCATGGGGGACTTCAACCACCCTGATGTCTGTTGAAGGGATGACACAGCAGGGCATAAGCAATCCAAGAGGTTCCTGGAATGCATTGATGATAACTTCCTTCTCCAAGTGACGGAGGAGCCAACGAGGAGAGGTGCCATGCTGGACCTTGTTCTCACCAACAAGTTGGGGCTGGTGGGGAATGTGAAGCTCAAGGGCAGCCTTGAATACAGTGACCATGAAATGGTGGAGTTCAAGATCCTTAGGGCAGTGAGGAGGGCACACAGCAAGCTCACTACCCTGGGCTTCAGGAGAGCAGACTCTGGCCTCTTCAGGGACCTGCTTGGTAGAGTACCATGGGATAAAGCCCAGGAAGGAAGATGGGCCCAAGAAAGCTGGTTAATATTCAAGGACCACCTCCTCCAAGCTCAGAAGTGATGTATCCCAACAAAGAGGAAGGCAGGCAAAAACGCCAGGAGGCCTGCATGGATGAACAAGCAGCTCCTGGACAAACTCAGGGACAAAAAGGAAGCCTACAGAGGGTGGAAGCAAGGGCAGGCAGCCTGGGAAGAATGAAGAGAAATTCTCTGAGCAGCCACAGATCAGGCTAAAGCCTGATCACAGCCTGATGAAGCAAGTGTCTCCCAATAACCAGAAGTCCCGCTAAAAGATTTTGCAGTAGTGAAGATGGGAAATATGCTATAACACCCTTATGACAGCGGTATTTATCTAGCAAAGTCAGCCTGTATAGAGATGCTACTACTTAGGAATCCAGCTCCGAAGTTTCTTCTACATCTAAATTTACTATGTTGACAGCTGCTACTCCTCTGACTTTCTGGAGTTGAAAGCTCTCTCTTTTACTCTAGAAAGCGTGTGAACTCTTCCCTGCCTGGACACCACTGAGACTCATGTCCCTGTCACGCTCCTCCGTTTACAGGCCTCACCTGGGTTATATGAGGCAGGGCTGAAGTGCCTTTCCTTTTCCTTAAGGAACGTCTACAGCTGGGACACAAAGTTAAACAGTTACCCACATCCCCACAACAGCCTTGCTGCAAAGCACTTACAGTTTATATTTTCACTGAGCAGGAGGAATCAAAGCAGAACATCACGTCTCTGATGATGCTTACACACGACAGACTTTTCTCCAAACATGCCTCAAGACTTTTGCTGATAAGCAACAAAAATAAAAGACTGTTTTCAGGAGATAGAAGAGTCCTAGAAATGGGAACCACCCACTGCAAAAGAATATTATCTAGTTCCTCCTCAGAAGCATAATATTTCTTAGCCAAGAGAAGTCAATCACATCAGCCTGTCAACTCTGCTTAGTCTGTCTCAATGGAAAAAAGCTTTTGCTATCAGAGCAAGCGTACTGACCACAGCTTCCGAATACAACTCTCCTTCGGGGCCCCGATTTTCACGAGGAGCTGATTACATTCTAGCTGGGGGACAAAACCATGCCTCCCTCGGGCTCAAACTGAGCATCGAAAGCCTCAGATAACTTAAGATTCACTCCAGATTTCTCACCTCCTCCAGCCACTCCCTCCCATCCCACAGGAGCAAACACAGAACTTGATCCAGGCTAGCTCAGACGCCAGCCTTGCTTCTGTACTGCCTACCGCAGAGTCCTAATGACTGAAGCAAGTAGATAAATGAATGGCAAAACAGGGACTAGAAAGTGTCTTGCTCAATCCCAAATCAAAGGTGAGCTGCAGACATGATTTCAGAAATCCAGTAACATCTCCAGAATATCACCAGTGATGTATTTATGTTGCTCTACACAGGAAACTTGAGTCTGTGTTCACTGGGCATTTCTCTCTGATACCTTCTAAATCCAAGTTACTTCCAGCTGGCTTTATCCAGTCAGGTCGCAGGGCTCACCGCTGAGGATGAACTTTCGGTTAATGGCAACATCTGAGATTTGGAATTAAAAAAAACAACAAACCTATGCAATAATTTGAATGTTTGTTTTTTTGGAACTGGGTAAATGGAAAGGGTGAAATCTGTACGTTCCTAAGACACAAGGTTCACATTTATGCTCTCCAGCACAATGGCACGTTGTGAACCACGGCAAGTGCTCATCTGCTATCTGCTTAAGTTGTAATTAATGCAGAACCACCCTACAAGCTGTCTCATAGGCGTACCACAAACTCCAATTAAAGTAGCTCACATAAGTCCATTCCCAGCAAGCCTTCCTAATTAAACAGACAGCCCTATTATTACCCGATTCCCTACGAAGCTGCACCAACTGTACGAACAATAGTCCCACACAGTTCTGCAGCGCAGGGAGACAGTAGCAGGATGCCCCACAGAGGGACAGGCCTGTCCCGAAGCCTGGCAGACAAAACAGTTCTAAGAGGCATTTTAAACATTAATACCACTTAAGATAAAGACCTTCACTCTTCTGTGATATTTAGATCAGTGGGGACTGGTGGATTAGCTGACTGCTCCTTGCAAAGCTCATTTCATGTCCCGTTTTTAATTTGACTAGTTTTAGCATGAGCTGCATTATACTATCAGTGATTGTTAAATGGGAATTCCACATCCTTCCATCAACCAGAAAGGGACAAAAGGCAGTGGCTCTGCACAAGATGCCAGCAGACATCCTAAAGCACTGGGCTGGCTAGGGGACAGCTAACACCAACAAACATCTCCTTACGCAAACACGACAGGAAGACTTCGGTGGCCTGATTTTGATATGCTGGTCACAATGTCACTTTTTATGCGATGCCTGGAAGACAGCTGATTTTTAACCTGCTCAACCGAACGGCTGTAAGATGCAGCACACACTTCTCTTTCATTTCCTCCACAGGAGAGCTCCTAAAGCCCACATCCACTTTCTAACACATTTAGGAGCAACAAAACGCTCCCTCCATTGCCAATCTGACAGTCAGTTCAGGACTGCAGGGGCCATGGGATCATTTAAGCACATGGTGGGAAGAAAGCCTGGGATTTTCCTGCCAGCAGCAGAACAGAAACTGGCAACTTGTCAAATCCCATGGCCTTAAACACTGCCAAACCGGAGGGAGCCTGGCCCCACAGTCCTTGCACTCTCCAGGCAGGAGGAGCCAGCTGGGGAGCCCAGCAGCTCCAGAGGCTTTGGACCGGAGACGATCAGTTTGCAAAAGCCAGAACCAGCGTGAAGCGCTGGATGCCCCAGTGCTGTTTCCCAGCGTGCAGGGCCCCACACAGTCCCGCACCAAAAATAGTGCGGAGCTCACACACTGTACGCGCTCGCCCCGTGCCACCAGCCGCTTCCTTCTGGCATGTCAGGAATCCCGTCTAAATGTCACACCTTGTATCAAGGCACGGCCGGAGAGCTGCAGCTAGGATATCAGACTTTTCCAACTTGCTAAATAATCCCCACAGTAGGTCAGGATGGGATTAAGACACCAAGGGGAGAGCAGGGGTCAGTCAGCTCTCCAGATCTGTATCCTGACTTGATTTATGGAAAGCTCCTGGTAAAGATCAGAGAGATGAGGACAAGAATGAACACACACACTCATCTACTTAAAAAAAAAAAAGCCAAGGACAGTCAGCTTATTCTACATGTTCACATTAGGGTCCCAGAGCAGTTTTAAGCCACCTTGTTTCTCTAGCCAGGACAAACAACCCTTCAGTATACACATCCTTATAAGGCTAGAAATGTTTGCAGCACGAGTTCACAGAGAAGCCAGATAATTCATTCTCAAGGTCCGAGAGGAGAGTTCAGCAAGCACTCGCTCCAGATTTTCAGGGTCTACACACAAGAAGGTCTATTCTGGGGGCAAGCTGCTTCAAGTCTCCACAAGAAGAGTGACCAGGACAACTCCCAAGTGACTGAGCCCCCGTGCTCTGCAGGGACGTACCCTACAGCGCTGCCGGTCCCTGCCTCCTCCACTTCCCTTCTGCCCCCGCACCTGAGAGGTTCTGCTTCCAGACCCCAAAAGCAGTGGAAATCAAGGCTGGAATTAAAGTCTGCCCTGAAGGATCACAGAGCAAACAAGCAGGCAGCTAAACTGGAAATGTAGCTTCAACAGCAAGGCCAGGATGACTCCCTACAGTTAGTGATACAGCACTTGGGAAATAAATACTATCTGGGTGAAAAAAAGCTGGACAAGGCTGGCACAGTTAAAGCTAAATGGGACCACGTGGGCTCTTAAAATTTTCCATGCTAAAAATAACCAGTAGCACATGCTCTGCCTTATAGGAGGCATAAGAACAGGACTTGACAAAATCCTAAAGAACTGGAGGCCCTACAATTAAGATTAAAGTAAGAGAAATTACTGCACAGAAACAGACACAGAAAGACTTACTTGACCTACCCTTAGCATAAAGCGTATTTTCATCAAAAGCTGAATTGGCACATGGCATTGATATCTAAACTGCAGCTTTTTTGTTCTTTGTTTTTCATACAAAGATAAAGGAAACAGTCCACAACGGAGGGAACCACCTGCTTCTTCCAGATCTGGCTGGAAAGCCTCTCTGGAGTGTGGTTCAAACTGAAGAGCAAAGAGGTTTTCTACCCACACAGGTTAGCATCACATCGGCTGACCTCACAGGATGGCTCTGCAAGCCCTGGCATCACAAGCTCCTGATCACCAGAGTGTCAGTCGGCCACAAGACCTCGCAGCTTTTCCCACACTCTTCTCCCAGGCCAGCCTGGTGTGCCACCATCAAAACAAACATCACCTAGAGGTGAGACCTCAGAAAACATGACTCAGTAGCTACAAACATCCAAAGACAGGTAGGATCCAGGCAAGCAAGATCACAAGATGGATGGCACTTATTTTAAAATAAGAGGGGAACGGGTACATTTCTCTATACTTAAATAATTAAAAGTGTTCTGCAGCAATTTCTACTTCAAGCACAAGTACTGAAAGACAAGAACAGCAAGAGATACCACTTAAGCAATACCACCTTTTCACAGCCCAGTTAACATGGGCTACAGAGCTCATGAAAGAGTCTCCTCTGTGAATGAAAACTACTAATGAAGCCACTCCACAACCTTAAAATATTTAACAACCAATAGTCCTATTTGCAGAGGGATAAATTATGACATAAGTAAAAGGCTGGAAAAGGTGGTGGTTGTAGAGCTAAACTAGAGCTCTGGAACAAGAAACACCATCACCACCAAGCTGTCTTTTATCTCTAAGATAAAAACTGCTTTTCAGTGTAATCAGCTTCACTGATGTACCTACAACAGCTCACTCCCCTCCTTTGCAGCTGAAGCTGCTACACCAGTGTCCCAGGCTTTTTTAATATTACAGTCACTGCTTCTGTGTATTTTCTCCCACTCAGGAGCCAAATAGTGGCCCAGCACAGCTCCAGCAGTATCACTTCTAGGCCAAAGCAGGACTCAGGACAGTTTCTATTTACACATTTGAACACAGAGGTTTACAATAAAAGTACCAGCCTAGCCAAACAGCAGGGTGTTTTTACAGATGTTTTGGAAATCACCAAGAAGCTCATATATATGCAAACACCCACCACCAGCAACCCTCACCACCTGCACTGCCTCTTGGATCAACACAAGGCCCCGAGCTGATCACTCCTGCTATGCAATAAGGCACAGGTTGTACTTTTTAATCAATGTTAACCCTATCAGATTATCAAACTCCTTACTGCACTTTATATCTTATTACCTTCCTGCTCCAATCATTTAATTATTTATAGTATCCTCAACCAAGCTAGTGTCTTCCTGTGAATCCTCTGTTACAGAGGAAGGCAAGATCAACTTTTCACTGCTTTGCCAGAAAGGTGTCTCAGATACAGAAGCAAACTTCAGAAACTGCTTCCGCACCACTCTACCAATACCACCTTTATCTTTCTTGGCTATTCCTCAAAATTTGGTGGAGGTTTGGGGGCTTTTTTTTTGCCAGTTTTGGAGTCTGCTCCAGAAACAGAGCCAGACCAAGTGTTCTGCTTCTTCAAGCTGGCCAAAAGAGTTTAGGCAAATAAGCCAGAGGCCACGCAACCCTTCTATTATCCCCTGGCTTTAAACTGCAGAGAAAGCCCTCTGATGTAGGCTATCCCACTCTGTGCACACGCATTCCTGACCAGGGAACAGCCACCACTTTTACAGCCTAGATGCTAAGACATCAGTTCATTGGGATTCTTTCTCAACAGTTTCGAAAGAAACTCCTCAACACACCTACAAATAGAAGACTAACGAGAATCAGTCCTCCACGGTACAGACAAAGCAGCTTTTATTACTTTTATAATCTACCAACACATTACAAACGTTTTCCCCAAATCCAGGTTTTATAATCTTTCGTTATTTCCACCCAGGTTGGAGAATAGAACAAACTATTTTCCACAATTTCAGAAAAAAATACATCCAATAATTAGCATTTTGTCTTTGCTTCTGTACCAATGAAGCTAATGCAGCCCTTGCTATGGGCAACATAGTGCAGGGTCCACTACAGGTGCAGCTTATAAATTAAAATTTAAAAGCAACCAGCTAAGTCAAATGCCTAAGTCAAATGCCTGGCATCTTTATCAATTTTCACAAAACAGGCATGCACAACACACAGGAGCAGAGACTAAACTAACCAAGAGCTTCCAATATACTCTGCACACAAGACAAAAGACAGACTTACATTTTCAAGGAGACAGAATGGTGAGGTTTACATCACAACATACTGATACTGCTGTAAGAGACAGCGAGAAAAGAGGCAGCACCGAGACCAAACAGGTATCTGGAGAACAGTGCCCAGACCTGCTCACTCAGAGGTTTGCTGTGCGCAGCAGCGAGGCCTTGATAAACAGCTTCTCAAAACAAAAGCTAGACGAGACTTAAACAGAAAAGCAAAAAGCAGTGCTGTTCAGTTGGAAGCCTTGTGCCCAGAGCTTGGCTTGCTGAGAATAAGCTGCAGAAGCACACGGAGAGGAAGAATATCAAACATTTGTGAAAAAGGCACTCTATATGCATCTATGCTAGGAAGGAACAGCAAAGGTTTCACTAAGAGTCATTTAGACTGAACAAGCAGGAAGATAACTAGTATGCATTAATAAGCTTCCTACAAGAAGTTACACAACACACTTCAGACCTAATCAGAGAGACACGTTTCACTGTGATCTGTGTTACAGGAGCATCTACAAGCCCTCGCCCACACTATGCTACGGGCTGTTCTCATACACAGAAAGGCTTCCCCCAAAGATTGCTGTCTGCCTCCTTTGCAGTCCTTTTTTTAAAGAGCAAAGCCAAGACACAGATTAAGTGACCTTCCTACAGTCACATCGAGTTGGAGGAAACACCAGAAAACAGGTACTCCAGCTCCAGAGATGGGAGCCCATTCTCTTCACCAGGCAGCAAACAGAACACTACACTCCATTCAACTCTAAATATTTTAGGGAAGTGATGTGCAAATTTCTTTCCTGCACCCTTGAACACCAGAAAATTCTTCCTAACCCTGCATTTTAATGAGAAATGAGGTGCAAGTCCAAGCTCATAACAAAAGAGGCTCCTCCTTAAGGAAGGGGAAACTGCAGGGTCACAGCCCTAAGATTTAAGGGGATACATACTCCAACCCTTGTTCCAGAGACTTCAAGTTTCCAATTCACGGTTCTCTCCCCATGCAAAGCTAATGCCCTCGATACAAGAGACACAGGCAGATCGTGAGCTTTTGCCAGGAACTGCTGCTATTTATACACAGGGAGTCAAAAGCAGCTATAGCACATGGTAAGTTTCTCACCCTCATTGCCAGGTGGCAGCAGAGGTCAAAGGCAATCAGGACCTCTTCGGGTCTACAAGCAGTGATTTGTTTGCTGAAGAGTGATTTAAAATGATCTTTTAAGAAATACTCAACTCTGCTAATAGTAATGGACAGGGCCCATAAATTCAGAGTCAGCTTCCAGCCAGGGTACGAAATGCAGAAGCAGTAAAGTTAAACAAAATCCATGTAGTGGACAATAAAAAAAAACCTCACAATAAAACAACTGAAGGCAGATTATTTGCAAAAGCACAGAGTGACATGCAAACATATCACCTTCAGCAATCCCCATGAGAAGCAAACTCAACAGCCTTAATTTCCAGGAAATATTAAGCACCTGCTGAATAACATAGCTTCTTCCAAGTATCTGAAAGTGGCTGCCCAAAGTTAATCATCACTTCATGAAGTTTAACCAGCCCTCTGCGTTAAGAGTTCCACAGAAGCACTGTAGTTAGAAATCAGGATTTTTAAAAGGCTAGTCATTAGATCTGAAACATTAAACAACTAAAAGTAATTAATGTTTTAATTAATGTTTTTTACTACTTCTAGATGTTGCTAAAGGCACCTGGGATACAAGCCCTGATCTTATTACCTTCTCCCTGGACACTAGAAACACCTTAAATAATTTCTTCACATCACTTAAATGCATATGAAAGATGAAAGCCGTAGAAACAGTGTATGTTGCTTTTAAATCATTATACTCTTCAGATAACTCAACCACTGCAAAAGTATACTTGCTCTCATACCCCTGAAGTCAGCATGCAATGTTTTCAAAATGAACACAAGAGTCTCAAGGTAGCAAATCAGCTGCTTCTGGCTCTGAACAGCTTTGGCTGCAATCCTCAAACAAACTCCTGCCACAGTCCACTCCCAAGAGAATCTGCAGGAACTGGAAACCCACGTACCTTGGTGGATCTGAACTGCAGACACCTTCATCTCTGTGATGTCACACCCTGGGTGGTGAGGGGAATTCCTGTTGTCTAATTTCAGGCATTGTGGAACATCTAGGTTAAAGCCAAGGCTTTCTAGGCAGCTGAGGATTTTCAGTATTAGTATCTGTGCCGGTTTTTTCATCATTCAGTATTTGACGGGTATCTAAACTCAGTGCGACTAAGGAGAGCAAGTAGTAGTAACTAAGTAGCAGCTATCACAACACAAAGCAACTGGGTTCCTGCAGCACCATCCATGCAGACCCTTCAAACCTAACAATATTATTTGTTTCACATCTGAGAGCAAACAGCCTGTAGCCCTGTTGTACAAGATACTGTTACAGTCATGGTGAGATTCACCTGCCTAAATCCCCCAGCACTGGTGTCCCAGGAGCATTTTTAAAAGTCCTTCAAGAGCTCAATGAAAGACTGAGACAGAGCTGGGAGGCTGTCAGATCAGTGGTACCAGGACAGTGAGCGATGCAATAAGAAGGTGGGTTCTAGCAAGCTTCAAGCCCAGCTCAAGTTCTACAGGCTTCTTGCTCTTTTAACTTACTTAAAAGTTGTCATTTCCTTCAGCGCACTGGGCAGCACATGCAAGCAAACCAATTAATCAAGAACTAAACTGTGCCATCAAGATACATGTAGTGAAGCTGTACTATCCTTTTCCAGAATCACAGGTACAATGAGATTACTAGATGACAGGTGGATGCCTGCACACTGTTTCACCCTTCACACAGGAAGCTCGTTAAAGAATGAAGAGGTTAAGTGACTTGAACTGGGTCACACAGTGACCCCCCCAGCAGAGGAGCAAGCTCAGCTCAGTCGCTCTGACAGCTCTGGTCCATGTGCTACCAAGAAAAAGCCCCACCTCTCTCACAAGCAGTTGTGCTGCACTCCAGCACGCCACGTGCTCCTCCTTGGCTATACCGCGCACACGCATAGGGCCATAACTCAGTAGATCATTCACAGGCACAAAGCAAACAGGAGAAAAGTAAAGTTACCATCTCCTGCTACTACTTTCCCCAGTAACAAGCCATTTCCTTTCACCTGAGACAAAGTCCACAGAGGCTCTGATAACACTCAGCAGGTGCTAGCACAACAGCCGACCTGCCCAAGGCAGCACACGACCCTGGAAACACAGAAAGTCAGAATTTCTTCCATCCTGCAGCCCCTTACTTTTCTGTAACAGACAGACTGTGGTCAAAGGCAGCTTTTGTTGTAGTTTCCTACTATTACAGATAACTTTCATGAAAAGGATGCCTTTACTGAGATGCCTCTTCATTTTGTGTTCCCTGCTTCATGGTATAACTTACTAGACTGCGATAAAGAACTTAGCCAGACGTAGATCAAGTTGCCCAATTCTGGAACGTGAGTAACTCAGATCTTACTTGCTTCAAGGAGGGGGAAGAAGGAAAAAGAAAAAAAAAAGCATGAAACAACAAGGATTCTTCCAAGAAAGCCAGGCTACTGAAACACGACTTCCTCAGTAGCAATACTATTTAGTTCCTTTGCTCCTGATTATAATCCATGCTGGCTTACAAACAGAAGCCACTACAATGTATTAAAACTTTGCTAATAACAGTTTTTATCGGCTATTACCATAACATAAGCAAGCCTTGCCATACCAGACATACAAGAGACAACACAAGGCACCCTTAATCTTTACTACCACGTCTGCAACACTCTGTCATCTCTGGCTTTCATTTCTAAGTAGCTACATGTAGCACGGTTTGCAGCAGGAATGAATCACATCTAATACCAACTCACACAATTCCTCTGGCCTGCACAGCTGTTTCTCCCATGAGCGTACTAATTGACTTTGCTATTGTCGAGTGGGAAATAAGTAGTAAAACACACATAAAGCCACCGAAAAACTCCGAACTGTCACTGCGCCGAGACCTCGGGGAGCCTTCACGCCCCGCTGCCAGGCTACGGCGGCCGCTGCCCCCCTCACCTGAGCAGCCCACCGGCCCCGGAGCCACGGCCGTGCCTGCGGGCAGCCCCGCGCCCTCCGCCCCGCACCGCGCCGGGCGCTCCAGCCTGGACGGCAGCACGACCCCCCCCGCAGCCCCACCGGGGACCGGGCGTGACCTCGGGGCTGAGCCGGGGGCCGAGCGCGGCGGCGCTGACCTTGGCCGCAGCCCGGGCTGTGCGGGACCGCTCCCGCTGCGGCCACGTCGCGGCCGGCACCCCCCCACCCCGCAGCCCCCCGGCCGGGACCGGCGGCCCCGCCAGACCCCCGGCGCCGCGCCGAGGGGAGCTGGCCGGCTGACAGCCCGGCGCGGAGGGCGCCGCCGCTCCCCGAGGGGCCGGCCGACGGCCCGCCGCAGTACTTACGGACGGTCCGGCGCGGCGGCGCCGCCCTCCCCGCGCCGGTGCCCGGTGCCGGTGCCAGTCCCCCCCCCCGCCGCGGCCGCGCCGAGCCCACGTGCAGCCCGGCCGGGCCGCCGGGCTGGGACATGCAGCGGCTCCCGCCGCCCCGCCCTCCCGCCACGCCCCTCTCGCCACGCCCCTCTCGCGAGAGCACCGCCTCCCGCGAGGCCCGGCCGCCCCCGGCGCTGCGCATGCGCACGGCGCTTCCCGCCGCCCGTACCTGAGGGAGCGTCCCGACGGGTCATGTTCGTGCTCGTTGCCGTGGCTGGGGGAGGGCGTTCGGCCTGCCGCCGCCCGCCTCCTCCCCCCCGTCCGTGTTCGGTACTCGCGGGGGTTCGGCGCAGAGGGGCCCCCGCTCTGCGTGAGGCGAGCGAGGAGGCGAGGTGCCGCCGAGGCCCAGTCAGCCCTGGCCGCGGTAGCGGCTGTGCCGGCTACTGGGACGTCCATCTCATCACAGGCGGGGAGCGGCCCCGCGCGTTGCCAGGCGACAGGCCGGGCCTGTGACAGCACCCGGGAGCTGCCGGCATAGAGGGTTTCCCGCTGCCGGGTCCCCTCCCGCCCGGCGGCGGGGCGAGCGCTTCCCCCTCCCGGCCCGGCTGGTCGCGGCGCTGTGGCCCGAGGCTCCTGCGAGCTGCCTCCGCCCTTACTGGCAGGACCTGCTGTGACTTCTGCTTCGGCCGGTCCTCGAGTATTTGATTCACCTCTTCAAAGGGCTACGAATGGCGCTTTGCTCCTCTTTCCTCTCACAGTCCTTAAAGGAGCACCCTCATCCGCTCGAACTGCTCAACCCTGTTCTCTGCTGGGATCGTCAGGCTCGTCTCAGCCCCGGAGCCAAAGCACTTGATTGTCTCCTAACACAGCCAGACACTGCTAGCCCCCCCGTGCTGATCAGAAAACTAAACAGAGGTGAATCTGTGCTTTATACAAAGTTTTAGACAAACGCTGCAAGCACTTAACTGATGAGGAAATGTTAGACAGTAAGCAAACCTATTAGCTAGCAGCTACAGCAGTGTGGGAGTGGAGCTGCTGTCTGCCAAGGCCAAACCGGAATGAGAAATTAAAATCTGTGTTTGGGCAAGGTTACTGCTTAGCTGCAATAGCACAAAGTTGGAATTAATGGAGACTTGTTTTAATTTTATTGTTAAACACTCGTGACATTCCCCGCCCCCCCGAGATTTTTGCATACTTAAAGAAAATACAGTGTGTAAATGATCTCTGTGTCCCATGGAACCTCTGAGTCTTTGCGGGGGGATACACAGGAGAAAAGTGTGGCTTGGCAGTGCTGCCACTGGAGCGCTCTGGGTCGTAGGGGCTTGTTCAACAGCTTTCAGGACAGCTCTGGGCAAGTCACTTGGAGGAGACTGTGGGAAATAATAGCTGTAGTTATTCTAAGGAGCTGGGAAGTGTGCACAGCGGGCTGGTATGAAAGAGGAAAAGGATATGGGGTGTGGCTGGAGCAGTCTGAGAAGCAGCCATGCCTTGGGAAAAGTTCTGCCCTGACCTTTATGGGGCATCATTGTTAATTTCTGTGTTAATAACACTCTAACACCTGGGAGGGAAGGAGTTTGGCCTCCACGCTGGGTCTGTGTGGGAAGAGCAGATTGGGAGAGGTGTATCCTCTCTGCAAATAATCCAGCATAGTTGCATGGAAAGGCATGGAGTCACAGGAGTCAGCTTTTCCTGGGTGCTTCTCCTTCCTATGCAGCCTGGCACTGTATTTGTGCCTGCTGCAAACCAGAGGGCACCTGCTGCACCTGGGCATGGGGTTGCCCCTGGGATGCTGCTGTACCTGCACTTTTTAAGGATTTGGTTCGGCGTGGTGTACAACAAAGAGGAAACTGTCCTTGGTTTGTCACTGGACATGTCTTTGTGGTAACAGAGATGGCTCTGGCTCATGCAAGCGTACTTTGGGGCAAGAAGAGGTAGCAGGGAACAGCAGAGCAAGGAGGTGAGACACTAAACCAGAGTAATTCCTGGTGGTAACCAGTGGGAGCTGTGGCAGTGTAGGAAAGCAGCAGTCTTCTTACAGCTGTGAAAGCCTGATCTTCCTTTTCATCTAGAAGTAATAGATTACTCCAAAATTAGCCTCCTTCTTTTTTCCAGTAACCAAGTCTTTCATTCTGCAGAGCCTTTTCTGTTCTTCGAGCTTGTCTGGCTGTAAACAGCATGCTCTGTGCTATGTAATGATGCAGGAAATCTGTTGTAAACACCTTAACAGCAGGACACCAGGGTAGTTTTATTGGCCTAACCAGGCTGGCTGGAGTGAAACCCGCTCAGTTGTTTATTGTATGCAGCACGCAGTTAGTACATTAGAGGGTATAAATGAGTAACAGAAAAATCACGGAATCATGTTTGAGCAGGATTTTCCTTCCCAAATTACTAATTTGTGTAAGAATTTTTCTGAGAAAAGTTCCTGATTTGCCTCAGCCTTTTTGTTTACAGCAATCAGAAATTAATAATAAATATCTGCTTAAAGACTACAAATTGTGCCACAAATGAAGCGGAAAAAAATACAACAGTGCTAAGACTTTGCCCTTTTAATGTCTTTAAGCTTGTTCTGTGTGCAGGGCATAGCTGAGCGCTCATAGCAGTCAAAGTCCATAAGCTTTACTACAGTGAAAAGAAAAATATATTCTGTCAAGTAATAATAAAATTATACTGATGTCAAATAAAACAAGCACTGCCAACAGAACGATTAACTGCTTCTGTGCCTGACAAGTCACGTTCTTCTTACAGAAACAGTTCATGTCTCTGAATTTTCATGAGTGGGAAAGAGTTTTCTATCCTGCTAGTTCAATTTTCATTATGATTTAAAAAGCAAAATAAGGTGCCGCTAGCATCCTGCTCCAGGGCCGTGGCAGAGCCCTCTCCCAACAGCAGGGAGAGAGCTGCCGTGGGCGAGCGGCTGGGTGGCTCCTGAGAGCAGCGTGTGCGCTGCAGCTGATGGAGGGAGTAGCAGTAATTTTTCCCTCTTTCAGGAACTGCGTGAGACCAGGAGTTAAACACAAGGACGGGCCTGGCTGGAGGGAGAGCAAAGGAGAATCAGCCCTGGAGAACAAGAGCCAGTGCAGCCTTCAGGAGGATGGAGTGCACAGAGCTGGCGATGGCCTCTCCTTTCCGTGAGCATCTCTTCACGTGAGTGATTCAATGTACAGCAGGATTCAGCAGCACAGAGGCAGCCTTTGCTCTTTGATCCCTACTGCATGGAGACTTAGCTGCAAAGTGTTTTGGGCACATGCAGAAATTCCTTCCCGTGTTTTGTTGTGCTGCCTCAGCCACCCCAGTGGTCTCATTTGGATTTGTACTGTGGGGCCTTTAAGCCCTTCCATGTTTTGCATTGCTCTGAACCAGCCTCCTCTTTGGCTCGGAGCCACTGTTTCTGCGCTGTCTCTGGCCCGTGTTCAGTCATGCCTGTTTATGGACACTTGGGTGGGTCTCTCACACGCTGCACAGAACTTTTCATTGCACCCTTGTTGCATGTGCTTGCTACTGTGAGGAGAGCTGAAAGCTGCCTCTTTAACTTGCCTGATACTGCACTAAGTGCACTCCAGGCCTCTCAGAAACGAGCAGGGCTGTCTTGCAGTGAGCTCCAGGAGGGGTAGGGGGCCATTAGTAAAGGGAAAGGGAATCACCAAGAAAGGGGAAAAAAACCCACAAACCCATGGCTGATACTGCAAGGGGCTGGGGAGCACAGCCAGCAAGTGGAGGAACTTCACAGAAAGCAAATCAGGGCGAAGGGAACGGAGTCCAGAACAGGTGAGGCAGAGGCACCCACTGCCCCGCCTGGCATCTTGTATCTTAAACATAAGTACCCTCAGGAAGCAGAGCTGATAGGCTAGACCTTGGAAAACCCCCTCCCAGTCAGGCCTGCCCCTGATCCACCTCTTCTGGACCCAACCATTTCATTTACCTGTGTCTTCACAGGCTGGGGAGGAGGTCTGGGTGAGCAGTTCTTGGGTTTATGCGATGTGTTCTATTGAGCACCCGGATCTCCTGGGCAGACCTCGTTCTCTAAGTACACTAACTGGGGGAGAAGCAGTGGAACAGATATTTCTAGTTTTTCTGAAGGACAGTATGCTATGAGAAAAAAAAATTTAAATACAATTTAATAGTTCAGTGGTATTTTCTTGAACCTTAGTTACTCATCTCTGTTTCTAGCTCTATGATTTGAATATCCCTAAAGATGCAGTCATCAGACTTTTTTTTCATTACTTCTTTGAAGAACAAACCCGTACTTGTTTTAACAAGTCACATCACAGGAGATGTTATTCTACACTCTCCACCCACACAACCCTGGGATTTATTTTCATTTGAGAGCTTGTTAAACATAGCAGCAGTCAACTGAAGAAACCCATGTTTCAAGACACAAAGGATTCACACCTATAAATCATGAATATGAGTAGTAGTAAAGGACTATCATTGCTTTGAAGTGGAACAGTCAGTAGCACTCTTCATAGCTATAGTTCTCTGACACTGAGTGACTAATCACGTTGTATCTGTTTAGGTTTGTGTGTTCTCTGTCCACCTTTCCTATACAGATGGGCCTAAGAGGAGGGTAGAAAAGTAAAAGGCATTTGATGGTCACAGAAGTGACCAACTTGCAGTAGAATTCAATCCTCTGGTAGGACGTAAGGGACCAGATTTCAGTTTCACCCCATCCCATGCGCAGGGGTGTTTGTGTCCCTGTAGCAGCAGTTAACCCAGGGCGGCGTGTGGTCACCGCCACAGCTGGCTCCAAGCCATTCTCGGCTCAGCCAGCTGCAGCGAAGGACAGGGGGCACTTCTGTCCCCCCCCCCCCCTCGCAGCAGCTCCCTGTGGCAGAAGGGGCAGCTGTTTCCCGCAGCACCTGAAGCATTTTCTGAAGCCAGCCGCAGTCGTGAAGCAGCCAGGGAGGAGCTGACGCCTCGCAGTGGCGTTGGCATTCAGCGAGATCCAATTCACCACAGGCTTCCTGCCATGGTTTCCCCTGGGGGCAGCATCCACCAGCCTTGGGAGAGGGCTTTTAATTTCAATGTTTGTGCACGTTTCTTTGCGGGTTTTTTTTTTTTTCAGTGTGCTTAAGAAAGGCTCATATTAAGGGAATTACAAGTTTAGTATGAAACTTCTGGGATATCTAAAATATGAATATTGTGAAGAATTCTTATTCCAAGTCAGAGGTATTTGGAACTAGTTATGCCCATCAGAGAGACAGCTTAATATTTAGGAATTAGGCATTCACACTATGGGTCAGTCTTATTCCCCCTGAGTAACAACTTGCTTTTCTGTTCCTCCTCATACAGTTTAGCCCTACTTGGCTCTAGAACAGAATTCATACCCCCACTTCAAGAAAGTTCTGAATTTTTACTTTGCTCATTTTTTTCCTTTGTAAAGTATTTTTGCAGCAGCAGCATCAGCTGGGCAGGGATGGTGAAGCAATTTCCTAAGACAGAACTGCTTGCTCCAAGGGTGCAATTTCTCCCCTAAATATAGTTTTTCCAACTGCATAAAGACATAACTAAAAATTCTTTCTCCTTTCCTTCCCTCACTGTGGCTACAGTGTATTTTGTGATCTCGAGTAGCAGGGAAGGTCAACTGTCCCAAAGAGGGACTTGAAAAATGTTTGTAGCAGCAGTGATTGAGTATGTGTTGTTCAGGAAACATCTCCTGTATGGCTCCCCACTCTAGTCAGTGCTGCTATTTCTGATTTGGGATTAACAAACATTTCCTCTAAAGTAGAGAAAATGTGCTCCTGAAAATTAACAATTCAGAAAGCGTGGCTCCGCTCCCGCAGCCCCCGCTGGCGCCAGGAGCGCTGCCGCGAGTGCCCTGCCCGCCGTGCCCCGCACCTGCCTGCTCTCAGCTGCACACACCTCACGGCGTGTTTAGTATGCAGGAACAATAAGATGTCTCAGAAGTCGTCAATGCAGTCACGCTTTAATGTGTTTTTACATCCTTTTACGATTCACAAAGCCAGAATATAAGTACTTATACATTTTTAATAGGAAAGTAATATATTCCCCTAAAAGAAAAATAGATTTGATTAATCATTTGTCATAAAAGTTGCCTGACAGTTGAAACTTCAAGCTTCTAAGCTAGAAAAGCCCAAATAGACAAATTATACTGAAATGTTCTTTAAAGACCAAGCAGCCGTTTTATTAAAATATTAGATTTACATTTTAAAAAGAAATACTCTGATTTATTATTCAATTATGATAATCTTATTGAAGTGACATGAAATTCATGGCAATGGGCTTTATCCTGTCCAAGTTCTGTCCTCAGTTATCCACAGGCAATCAGTTCTGCCCCTATTTGGAACTGTGCAAGATCTCGCACACACACAGAGAAGCACCATTCTGGAAAGACAAATCCGAGACACGGGATTGCAACTTGATTCTGATTTCCCCAGAGAAAGGGGGTTTTCAGGTCTGGGCCTAGTGCTGGATCCAGCGCCTGCTGTGGCGCGGCCCCCGGGTCAGACCCAGAGGACCCAGCCAAATCTCACCGTCACAAGAAACAGGAAAAGGATTTCAGAATACACCAACTTCGTCCCGCAGCACAAGTGAATGACCTTCAAACAACTGGAAGCAGGTTGAATTTACATTTTACTTCAAAAAAAAAAAAGGGAAAGTACATACATGAGGGGGAAATGGGGTGAACAACAATTATCTGAAACCAGGTTTCTACCGTTTTTACCCAGTTACCAGCTGCGTTTGAGTCAGCGGGGCTCGTGCCAGCTGTCACACACTCGCTTACAGTATGAACAGGATTGTGGATCAAGGAAACACTTTCAAAGTTGAGGCCCAAATGGAAAGAGTAAGATATCATACACAGTGTAAGTTTATAGTACACAGCATTTTTTTTTTTTAAATGACATAACGCAACAGCAGGAAGGAGTAGTAGTAGTTAACAGTTACTAACACTAGAATAATCAAATTTGTATGTTATACATATACAGCAACTAACTGCTTTACAAAAAAAGCAAAATAATACAATATATTGTCACATGTATTTACAGTGTAGTAAATATACTTTTCTGTCAAATTTTACACAAAAACTATTTACAGGTGAATATACTGCATTAAAAAAAAATTGTGGGACCAACACTAAAAGTGACCTTCTGTGATAAGTTTGTTGCATAACAGTAAGACGTGCTTCATTACATTGGAAAAAAATTAACCTTAGAATGAAACAGAAAAAGCCCTAAAACCTACAACCCGGTTAGGAATAGAGCACTGGAACCTCCCAGGTGCTCAGTCCACAATACTTATTCGAAATGTTTCCCGTTTGTGGAAACCTCATGCACATTAAAGCAGAAACATTGGCATAATTAACAGGTAGGTTATGCACTATTCAAATACTACTGAATTACCTTTAAGTCAGGGAAAATACAAACACAAACAAAATGTTAATCATCTTTACAGTACTTAACTGGAGTTAGTGTGTGATGGGTAACGTGTTCTGAAACAGGGGTGTCAAACACACAGTCCCCATGATGCAGTTCTATGGTCCACACGTTAACAACCGATTTTTCTGAATCGGAAGTTTTCATTTCAAAGCACACAGACTCCACGGCCGCAGCAGCCCCCGGGCACAGCGACTCGAAGGTCGGAACTCTTAGATCTGTCTCCCACTCGTTAGATCAGGTTTCGAGCCCACATCGTCACCAGCAACGACCTGCTCATCCCTACGAGCACAGAGGGAGTAACGGGGTGAGAGGAGAGCGGGAGCAGGCCGGGCTGGGGCCCGAGAGCGGGGCTCACGGGAACGGAACGGAGCACGGTGGAGAATATTCAGAACAGAAGAACAAGTAAAGGAGGATGTGAGAAAGGAAACAACAAGGCAAAACAAGAGCAATGGCTGTTAGAGGGAGCAGGCCGAGCGCTGGGTGTGACAGTAAGGCACTGAACAACTAACCACTGAAGAAAGGCCATGCTTTCCCCCTCGATCTCAGCACAAGCTTCCCAGCTCGTGATACTGGGAGAGAACGTCCCTGTGTATCGGCGTGCCCAGGATCCTGAATTAAACCTTGGCCATCGACTGTAATTACACCCAAATTCAGCCCCCATGACCTAACGTGTTTGACACCCCTGCTCTAGGAAAGTTCAGGGCCTCTCACTGAACCACGCAGTGAAAACATTAAATGACTCCCCCTCCTTCCAGGAAATCAGATAAATTAAATTTTCTTGACCGACTTTATGAAGACACTAGCTTTCTTCAGCTGGGACTGAGAGCCTGGAGCAGTTCTGGTTCTCACATGAAAGGTAATTTTAATCACTGTCCATTTTGATTTCACATTATGTGTATTTCAAAGAATGCACTAATTCTAATTTAGGGACTTTTTTTTTTTTATATAGGCAATGCACAATATGGAAGGAGCTGCTCCCAAATGCACCAGTCCAAACACCACTGCTTTGGTAGTTCATCTGGAATTACTATTTCTGTTTAAAGAAAATCTGCTCAGAGGAGAAACAACTGAAAGCTATGTTTTTCTACCAGCAAGTTACATTTACAAGAGATTCTTTTTTCCTCCTACCTACACATCTTCAGGCTTCTACAATTCATTGTCTTCAGCAACACGGAAGGGGCTGGAATTGGCCTGATGCAGTATGACCCCGTGCAAATGGGCAGCGATGCTGAAGGTGGCTCTGAGCAATGGGATGCAGGAGATGAGGAAGGGTTTTAAATCAGGGACTCCCACAGTTTTGCACGTGCAGCTCAGGACGTGGCCCGGGTCACTGCTCTGTTCCTGCCTTCAGTCCCAGTCTCACAGCCCCTGTCACAGCTCTGCATCAGGCCAGTAACCACAGCTCTACTGCAGCTCCTACATGACCAAGAATTAAAAAAATTTGGTTAATTACACAAGTCTTCCTATTTTCCAACGTATCTATTTCCAGACTGCTAATTCTAAGTTTCCCTCTTGTTTTGGCAAACTATTTGCATATTAAGTTTGTGTTCATAGTTTTTCCAGGACTGTAAACAAATTAAAGAAATTAAATTGTTATTTTATGAATCCATACAATAAAGGTATTTTTATTTACATAAATGTTACATTGTTACTGTGTGGATACATGTGAATTATGTGCTATATCAATAAAATCTGAACACTTAGTTGTACCATTCTCTAATAATTTAGCTGTGGAGTTTGATTTACTGAAAGCCACTAACAAAATTGCACGAGAGGATTTTATTCTCTATAGTGGATATACTTTTTTTTCTTTTAAAGCCACTTACAGGTTGTTCATTTCTAAGATACAGCAGGGATCTGAAACTGGGCAGTCTAACTGTTCTTCAGCAGGAGATGTCCTCGGCCCTCCGCTGAGCACCCGGGTGACACCGGGCCCTTCTCTCAGACCCCTGCTCACCCCCCCGGCAGCACCCAGCGCTGCGCCTCTGCGTCACCAACACAGCAGCATGTTCTCACAGCCGTCCACCGCCGATACACGGCTGCAGCTGACACGTCCTTCACGGTGACAGCAATTTCAGTTTCGTGGAACCCCCGAGGACAAACCCTTCCAAACTAAAACCCCTGGAAAGTTCTGCAGGGCAGGTTTGACCGCAGGTGTCTGTGCTGATACCAGGAATTGCACTGCAAACATTCACGCGTAACCTGGATTTGACAACAGTGTCAGTTATTTTAAAATTCATGTACCTTAAGCAAACATTACTGTTTTCAGATCACTGCTCGGGCAGCACAAAAGCAGCTTTGCCAAACACCACCTCCCAGAGCTGGAAGCTGATCCGTTAAGTTTTCCCCTCCATACCCCGCTGGTTATTCTGCCCGGAATTTCTCAAAGGTGCATATTGTTGGGGAGGGTAAAACTAAAGTACACGCTAAATGGAAGAAAGAAGCAATAAATTTTCAACACTGCTACAACGACAGCATAATAGTCAGTTCTCGATGATTTTCTTTCCACTATACAACCTTTTTTAGTGCAGTTAAAGTACAGCAAAAAAAAAAATTTGCTTTGGAAAAAAGCCAGTTTGTCCAGTCTGGTCCATATACAGTCCAAGTATGTGAAGCTACGGTCTGGGGAATGAAAGAGACTCATGCAGCCTCCTTGTCCTCTCAAATTTATTGCTAATTACTAGAAATTTAATCTAATCCACCACTTCTGGTTAAGCTCATGGTACTGCGGCTATCATAAGTTTCTTTTAAGTATGGTAAAAAAAAGTCCACAGCTAAAAATCTTACAAGTTTGAATTAAAACCAAGATTATAGTAACTTCCCCCAGCTCATAAAGCCACTACCTTGAGAAGTGTGCAAACAGGATTAAGGATTAACACTTTCCTTTAGCGAAGAAACAAACAAGGCCGACAAGAAGCAAAGTAGAACTGTCTATGGGCAATGGCTTTCGTATCGGGACGAGACATGGTTCTGCAGCGTCCCAGGACTCCACCCCTCCGCCGGCTGCAGAGTCCGTCAGGATCTGTCTGAGCGGTTCTGAAACACTGGCTTAAATCAAAAGCAGAAGGAAAGAAATGAAGGCATTGAAACGCAGGCAACGTTTCACGAGTTGATCATCTGGCAACACGGCTGACAGGATGGGAACTTTAAAAGTTAAGTGCAGCATCACAACGGGTGGAGGGCCCTTTGCGAGAGGCCCGCGTACGTCAGTCAGTTTCCAAAAAAAAAAAAAACAAAACCAAACCCCATTAAAAAGAAATAGTCACACAATCTTTTTGATGCTGTGACGTTTGAAACTGCCAGCGCTTCGCTGCTTTTGCACTTGGCTGGCGGAGCCGTGGCGCATCCTCCCGCTGTTGGAGTGTCCGGCGGTGGGCGAGAGCTCCACGTTCTCCTTGTCGATCCCTGCGGAAACACAAGGCCCGAGGTTAACGCTAACCCCGCCGCTTGGCCACCCGCAACGTCCCGCTGCCAGGACGCTCTGCCTGCAGGCACACAGCTCAGCACGCCGGGCGCTGCACCGCACCGCGGCGGGGAGAAGGACGGAGCCCTTGGGGGTGGCGGGGCACCCTCCGGCTGGGCGCACGTCAGAGTGCGGACACCGATTATAATGACTGAAACCCTGGCAAACTGAGAGTAAAAAAGAGACTCAACAATTAACAAGGACAACTAAAGAAAGAGTGTTCTAAGCAGGGTATTAACGGGAAACACAGAGAACAGGCGAGTCTGGAAATCCTCACGAGAGCTGCGGCTGCCCAAGTTCAGCTCCACCAAGGGCAGGAGGAGGCTTATGGAGCACACAACAGGCGTGCACACTTCTCTGAGAAGCTTTGGATGTTCTCTGCAGGACGAGGCAACTCTTAAGTTTTGCTAAAAGAATCACATCAAACAAACCCCCAAAATGAACTGCTTTAGTGTAAACTTCATGCTGATGTGATGACACCACGCAAAAGCCTTGGGTTATGAGCAGTCACTCTAACAGCTTTGGACACAGTCACTTGAAGGTGGAAAAGCTGAGCAGTCTGTTTAATGCAGACCTGCTTCCAATCAATTATTGCTTTTCTGCTGACGCTACCGTGAGTTAATCATTCCTGTAGCAATATCTTAGTGTAGCTGTCACATTATTTCTGCAACAAAATGACTGTGTTTGACGTGTGTTTAGCAACACTCTCAGCACTTACAGTACATGTGCAGCACTGGAATGAACAGCAGGAAGGGTGGTTTTATGTGAGAGGCTAGAAGTATGATCAGCAGTGAAAATGAGGATGTCTGACAGTGAATAAAAAGGTTAGAACAAAATCCTATTACTATAAGTGACCTCTCCCACAGTTATGTCTCTTTCCTCTAAGAAATGGATTCTCATTGGCATTAGCAAGAATGAAGAATACACTCTACATTTCACACACTTACAGGGACAACTTCAAAACTCCAGCCAGCAGCTGGCTGCAGGCTACATCATCCTTCCTCTCCTTGTGGGGGTGTGAGCTTACAAACACCACAAACTACCACGACAATAGGAAGGGATCCACAGGTGCCAGCAAGAAACCTCTTCTGCAGCTTTTTCTTATTTCTCCATATAGAAGCAGAAACCAAACGGGGTTGAGTACCCGTGTTACTGAGCTTCTGTCTGCTGCAGTTTAGTCCAAAGCACTCGTGCCTGTTTCCCGGTGCTGTGCAACTGCAGTTACAGCTGACATCCTGTGAAGCTCACAGGGAACAGTTCTTCATTTCAGCTTAATACCTGCAGCAGAGTCATTTCACATACCAAGCGTCCACTTCTCTATTACCAAATTTACCTTATTCTTAAGGATGTGACTTTCTTTGCCTGCTCTATCGTCAGATATTATTAGCATCACACAAGGAAAGCAACAGCTTAGCACTAACACTGAAGCCATTCCCGTGTCAAAAGGATCAGTAAACAACTTCTCATGCCACCAGCCCAACCCTAAAGCAGATCAAGCAGTATATCGTGCAAATATGATGAAAGTAGAGTGTACCTGGATGAGGAAGCTGCATGAAAACTGCAGATTTAGAGCAAGGCAGAGAAGCTTCACAGATACAGAATGAAAGAAAAAATGTAAGTGAATGATGTCCATGACAAGGGGAAGGGGAGGGACAGGAGAAGAGATGATGACAGACAAAACATTTATAAACCATGATCTCGCCTAATTGTTTTCAGAAGCAAGAAAAGAATTTTTCATGTATCTGCAACTTAATATATTTGTAACCATAATAAACAACTCACTTGGCTGAAACTGCTTCTTTAACTCAGTGTGAAGTAACTCGGCACTGCCGAACACTCAATTTTCTTGTTCACGAGTTCACAAATCAGAGTAAGTGGATGACAGACCTGCACCTCTTATTAGTCCCAGAGCTGCCTTCCTGTTTCAAGAAATCCCGTGGCCCACCTTTACTTCATATTCTATAATTCCTTCACCAATGATTTTTAACTTGGCAGATATTAGGTCTTTCACTGCTTACTCCGTCACTCGTCTCTACAGTGTGAACGTGTACAGCAATGACGGGCCATCACACACCTCTAGGCACAGAGAATGAGAAGGCAAAATCCATGTATGCAGCTATGGAGCTGTACCAAAGTGCCAGAAGACCAATTAAATTTTTAATAGAATTAAACAGCTTAAAAAGCAAAGCATGTTTTACTCAAAGTTGCACTGGTTATCACACCAGTTCAAACCAGTGACATTGTATGTTGATTAAAGCAGAGCAATGTAATAAACACGGGATGAAGGAGCAAAATGAAAAGCTCTGTTTGACCTGGTCCACAGTTTGGGAAAGCTGGAGATCCCCTGACCAAACCCCAAGTCTTGGTATTCAAATTGCTAGAATGAAGCGAGAATACTCAAGGGAATAGGCAAGAACACTGTTAAAGAGTAAGAGATGATGGGAAAATAGCACTTAGATTAAACATTAAGCACAAGGCTTTCATAGAATCATAGAATGGTTGGGGTTGGAAGGGATGTTAATGATGATTGATGCATAAACACATCTGAAGAGAAAATGAGACAGAATATTTGGCTACAAAACCAGTAAATTCCATACATCTCCCTTACCCATGTAGTACCAGAACAGCTACTGACCTGGGGAGTGCTGGGAAGTTGCGAGCGAGGTCATGGAGTTGGAAAGGTTAAGGTTAGCGGTAATGCTGAGCTGGCTCTGCACGGCGGGAGGGTATGGAGAGGTGGGTGTCAGGAGGGATTCTTCACTGGTTTCCTCATCAATTCCAGGCAAATACGTGTCAATCAAGGCATCAAGGAACTTCACTATGAGCTCAGCATAGTCTGGGATTTGCGTTTGCTGTGGGAGATGGGGGAGAAAAAAAAAAATAAAAGGTTGGTTCTTTTCTTTCTCCTTTTCTGTCGATACGAGCGCTGCCCTGAACTCACTCTACTATCACACTGCTTTTGCCAGAAAATTTTAAGAAGCATTTGATGCGATTATCATGAGCCTCAGAGCCCTAGAAAGGTGCCTTTACACACCTGACTGCCTTTACCCAGCTGTGGGAATTTGACCTTACCGAGTCTATCAAAATATCTGATGCAGGCTCAAAAACTGTTTTAGCTATAAAAATGTGCCTTGTATTACTAACTTACTCATATAAATTCTATGACTTGTCATTTCTCTGCATCTTTCCTGGAGCACCAATGTACTTTATACAGAAAATGAAGGCAAAACACTCATGAACTTATATGTAGTGTCCTGTTCTTACCTTGGAAAATGGGCCAGCAAACCTCCACAACCCATTAAATCCAAAACCTACAACAACAAATGGAATGTTACCACAAACACACAGCTCTCAGTTGACAGAAAACAACTAGAAAGCACACACAGCACATCACACAGATTTACCTCGGCATGGAAATGAAATATTTTGATTTGAAGATGCAACACTAATTTTTGTCCAAGCCATGTATAACAAAGTTAAGGCATTTCAGTTTGTATATGAAATACATAAGCTGTAAAAACCTCAATATCTCAGAACCGTCATAGATGAAATTCTTGATGATATTTTACAAGGCAAGTTTAGCACGTGAATACACATCTCATCTTAAAAATTATGTCAACATTTAAGTTTTTCTCAGCTGTCATCTGTTTCTTATTGATCTTCCTGAAAAGTTTTTGATTAAGGACCATAAAAAAATATTTAGGTTTTAAGTGTTCAAGTGTCACGTGAAAGTGAGTTTGGGCACTGAAAAACAAACGTTACACTATGGAATTTACCAATAATTAAATCAATCCCTAACTTAACAAGGTGAACTTCAAACTCATCATTTATCACCACCGTTCATGTTTTGTATTTCTTTAAATTGGTTAGTGGAAACAGAATACCGAGTTTCAACTACTTCTTACTCACACAGAGGGTGTAATACTTCTAATATTTGGTGCACAACTGCAGCAAGGAGTTTTAATATTTGTCAGTAGTTTTTTTTTAATATGCAAACTCTTACTTTACTAGGACAGATGAAATTGGAGATACCACAAAAGACTGACTTGACTGTTCTGTTAGGACTGCAATTCTGAAACATTTTCAGTAGTAAATCTACCTTAAAATACAGCAGGTTTTTTTTAAAAAAAAGGAAAAATATTTACTCTGTAGATAAGAAGTTTGGTATTGGGGTGGAGACTCTTCATGGTAGACAACACTCTGAACAATCCCATGAATTGGATTTAACAAATTCGGATCCTGGCACAGCGATAAAAGGGTATTGATCTTGGAATCCAATAAATTATGCCTGAAGAAAAGACAAGTGGCTTATTTTTTTATTCATAAAATAAATCTGCAGTTCCCACTGACTTTAGCAAACAGCAGTTAAGGTGGAATTTCCAAAATCTCAGTGATTTTAGAAGTAGAACATAATTCCTATATGTGTTCAGCGAGGACGCGTACGATGTGAAACACTTTCAAAAAATTATACTAACAAAATAACTCATTAAAGCATTTACCTATTCAAATGGCACACATTTTAATTATTTTCAACCAAAAAATTATCCACTGGATTTGTGTATGTGTCGGAGATGGAATTTCAAAGCAGCTTTTTAAACTTGCGGGAGTTCTGTCTCATTTGAGCTCCCCTGCAGAGCTCGTGCATGGTTGGTGTTTTAATACAAATGCCAGTTACTTACAAGCGTGGGTTCAATAACTCACAGAACTTGTATGTACTGTGACCGTTACTTTATAAAGCCAGCAAAAAGGTAGCATTATTTTTAAATTGTGCTCAGGTCAGTTTTAAAAGTCTACTCATCTTGATTTCTGATAGCTGGGTTTCCCTTACACATGCTGACTCCAGTGAATACTACTTTTAAGGGATATCTAAAGAAATACATCCAAAGAGTATCCTGAAGTACGCTTTAAATCAGTTTTGATAATCAGTACATTTGGGGTACAAATTAAAAACCCTGAATCTAACTGGGGTGAAAATAATATTTAAGAGACAGTATATACTGACTTGCATAGAAAGGTACCCGAACGTATTAATACATAATTTGATTCTCCGCAGTATCAAACAAGCGACAAAGCCACGCTGTGCGGAGCCCAGGGCGATGGCAGCCGTGACCCTGAACGCTCTGGAGAGCTGCTGGCTGCACAGCCAGGCGCCCTAGCGACAGCACACAGCTCTCCCACGCTCTGCCAGCCTGAAGCTCTGGCGCGGAGGCACGCTTTGGAGGGCCATCTGCAGCAGAGCTGAGGACGCCTGTTCTTGTAAGAACATTGCATTCATTTAACCCAGGGAAGAAGGACGAGTCTCCAGTTGCTCTGGATTTGTCTGAAGCCACGGACAGATGGCAGCTAGGAACTACAAATGAGTAAGTATCTCGCACACGCTTGTCCTGGTCCAGAGACCTTGTAAAGGCAGGGCCAAGCCCAGAGTCATCGGAAACGGAGTTTTAGATACTTACACAACAGGAAAGACCTTTGGGAAGACAACACTGGCTTCTGCTAAATACTCATACAGGATCCGCTGGTCAAACTCATCAGTAGTGTACTTCACTAATGTTGCCTGTCATAATGTAAAGGATTCAATTAGCACGCTTCTAATTTAATTTGAGTAGTTACAGGCTTTTGTTTTCATTGTAGTTCAAGGTTTTAAGATTTCTGAATTGCAGTAAGCAGCATTACAAAAGATTAATTTATGTCCTCTTTGGACATGGAATCAAGTTATTTTATGTGTATGTGGGAAACAAAACCAGCTGGTAATAGCTTCTATTTTGGCAAAAAAATTAGCTAGTCAGTTTTTGACAAAAGTGGGCAACTGAGTCTTTCTGAATTGGATCAGGAATGGTAACTGTACTGGTACACCTGAAGAACGCACTATCATACTGTACCTATAGTACTAGTTAATCATTTTTAAACTGAATTATGCTGGGATTCCAACAATTTTCACTTCTTAACTTTTTAAAGTATAATATATTAATATCCTTTTGTTATATAAAATCAGTTTGTGCTAAAAATCTGCCAGGAAAAAGGAAGAATTGTTGGACACGTTCTACAAAGCAATACAGCATAGTGAAAACTGAGTATTTGCTCTCAAAGAGCATTTAAATACATTTCAAAAAGTGATTCCTAGAAAATGGGAAGAACGGCCACAAAAGGATAGACTTGCACATCACAGTGAATCCCATCCATAGGAATTTAGAAACACTGTAAGGAACATGTATGCTTCTTTGGAAGATAAAAGAATACCAGAAAACAACAGGGAACACACAGAAAGAATGCTTACAAGAACTGTAAGCAGCAGTGCTTGAATTTTTGGGTCAGTCAGAACTTCTTCATCTAGGAGGACATTTGACTCAGAAACAGAAACTTTTCGAAGATGCGGGTGCTGCTGCGGTGATATTCTCTGGGTTTCTGCCAGATAAAAAAAGAGCAACTCATCCAAAGCAAAATAAACCCAAACCAAAACAGAATTAGCTCTTGCACAACAAATTCAGTCAGATGCAAACTGCAGAGTTCACCAGCCTTTTCGTAAGGGATAAAAGCAACACCTCTGCTGTAATACCAGCAGTGCTAGACCGTTACATGGGATGTATCATCACATGGTAAACAATAACCCCAATTTCCTGTGCAGTGAAATACAGGCCCAGGGGTGGCAAGTCCCATAGTCCGGGTCAGGCAGCAGCCCGACAGCCGAGACAACAGAGGAACCCTGGTCTTGCATTGCAATTGGGGATGGGGGCACAGGAAGCAGATGTGGGAGAAGATGAAGAGAGGCATTCTAGGCATTAGGTCACGTTCCATCTCCTGCAGAAATTTGCAGCTAAGGCTTATTAACTTAGAAAAAGCCAAATTTTATTTATTTCATTTAACTCCTGTAAGCAGTACTTTATAGCTGCCCCTTACTCTGCATCTGCAAACTGAGCAACTCTAATTCAAACCTCAGTTGCCAGAGATACGGAAGACTGTACTCTCCAGAAGCCACTGTTAAGAAAGGTACTTCTCCCTTACCTTGTAGTAACCTAGGCAAATAAACATTGAATTTAGAAATAATCCTTTGTATATATATACAAAGCATTTATAATTAGTAGCATTCTTAAAATGTTAGTCCTGTTTCTCACCCATTTCATAATCATTTTCGGCTACTCTCCTCATTTTGGGAGGCGTTGTGATTCCAGATTCCATGTCTTGCCTTTTAGGAGCCTTTGTGTCCGATATCAAATGGTCAAAACTTTTCCTTGTACCTAAAAACAATTTATCAGGCAATTAAAAACATTAAACCTAAATCCATATTCTAACTTTTTCTGATTTTCAGGCCAAGCTACTCTCCTATCTACAACGTATTGATAGGAATCTGGGGACATTTTCACCATTTTCAGGGATGGCAGAGAAAATACGGTCACACCATGCCGCTCTCCATCACAGTTTCCAAAATGCTTCACAATACGTATGAGGAAAGCATGCAATTTATTCAAATATGTAAGCTGTGGGCATGCTATGGTTTCCTGGTCAACACATCACATCGAATAAACATGCCAAAATGTGATTACTGAAAAGGAAGCAGTAGTAGGACTGTAATGAAAGAAAAGCCCCTCTCCTTCCATATAGACCGTATAACGTAAACGGAAAACCACAAGTTATGCCAAGCAACTCGTTTCTCTAATAGTAAGACTTTGCTTGTAAACGTGATGTGCTGAGAAGCCATGAATAAAGATCAGATTGCTTCCAAAACATCTGAAATGTTTTGGGACTCTCTCTTCTAGCATAAGACAGAGTATTCGATAGAGTAGCTAAGCTAAGGTATTCAGCCTCTTGGTTTTGTTGACGGAGGGCTGGTGGCAGAAAATTAGCACTGTGACTCTTTAGTATAGTCATATACTAGAATATCTTTTTTTCTTCTTTTTTTTTTTCCCCCTTTTTTCTCCACTTCAACATGCACATTTTGAATGTCACTCTTGCTTCCCCCGCTTCGTGATCAAAAGAACTGAGTCAGTCCTCTTTAACTGTACAGGGTTCTCTAATTTGTATTTTGTAGAAACTGCATATATTCCTCTGAATCAGGAATAAGCACTTAAAGTATAACGTTTCTCCAGTAACACTTCCTGAGGTATTCTGTAGACAAATTAGTAAATTAGTTATCTTAATAACCTAGAAGCTTTTTAGTGTTCGCTTGTGAAGGCTGCCCCATATCCAAACTCATGGATTTTCGTGTTCGAGGGCTTATCTGTCCCACTGTCGGGTAACTGGCAGCCAGATGTCTGTCTGACCCCTTTGGTGATGACCATGGTTGATTTTCCTTTAGTGTCCTGAAAGTGCAGAGAAATTAAATTAAGAAAATCTTTAAAACTGTGCACATTTAGGCATAAATTTTTCAACTAGCCAAACTACCCTTTATTAAACCCATCGTTCCTAACAGGTTAATCTCCCAAAAATACATATTAAGAAATAGTAATTACTTTGCTTGCAAAAACATCTGAGCTACTGATAACTAACAATCTGATATGAATGTAATGATCAAGAGATAAAAAATAAAGCAATGAAAAGAACACGAGCAAATCAGCCTATGAGGCAAGATGAGAGATATTTAATAATCAGCTGCTCCATACTGGATGCTAAAAGGAGCTACTGAGTAAAGTGCTCTCCATGTCACTTCTAGGCTGATTTCTTAGCTTATCTCTGTGGCTGCTGGCAGACAGGCTACAAGGTGCCAAGACTGTTCAATGACACAGATCAAGTGATTACTTAGTACATGCCTTGAAGCTCTTAAAAGCACAAACAAAACTTTCCTCTAAATTCAAATGAAAAATAAGGTGAAATTAGGTCTTGTAGAAACAAGTTAGCAAAGAGTTTAAGAACCTCCAAAGCAGTTAAGCTCTGAAATAGCTTTACAGATCTCAAAGTTAAATCTATAGGAATTTGATACCCACATTTCTCTGTGATTTTGATCACAGTATAAGTAGCATGTTGGTCTGGAACCAATAACAGAACATGAACTCAGCTTTATGAATGCGGGTTTCAGTTTTCAATACACCCCAGGTTACCTTTAGATAACTTACTACCGTAAACAGACATTGAAATCTGGATAACTTATCTAAAAGTTAGACAACCAACCTATAGCTAGTGTCACTGTGATGTATGGGATATGTATCCATTGGAACATTTTCCATTGACACGTCTGTCAACAAGAGAGACTTCCTATGTTTTAGGCTGCAGCGACTTCGAACTTCCTCAGATACTGTCAGCAATGCTAAAAATTCAAAGAAAGCTAACGTAAGTTTTCCACATTAGGAAGACATTGAAGAAGCAATATTCCAAAACTGATTTTTTTTTACGTAGTAGAAAGAAGACCATTGAGATGTAATTACACCTTACTGAAACGCACAGATTAAAAGTAGGGCATTTAAAAAGAATTATATTCCCCATCCAGTTACAGTTACATGATTTAAACATTTGCCCTCACATGGTCACAATTTCTCTTTCTAGACCACTAGAAATTTGAATGCTCTAAGGCACGCACTTAAACCGAGAAACCTTCACCCTCCCTGAAGTATTTTCTAAGTTGCACAGTCGCTCCTGTGCTGGCAAGCCTTCAGGCCACAAAAAGCTTTAATAACGTACCCCAGCCTAGCCCAGACTCTTGTCCACCTCCAGTTACAAGTTTCCTTTATGTTGGTACAACTTTTCAACCTAAAACCGTAAGAATTCCCACAATAATCCATTCCTTTTCAGTTAGCACAGATTTAAAAGAATATGTGTGTGCTTAGGTTTACCTGCTAGGTAAGCCACACTCTGGGTGTTCACCTCAAACTTGTCACAGTTCCTGTGTTTGTTAACCAGTGCCAGTAGTGTATGTAAAATCCTTACTGTGCGTGCTACAGTGGTAGGAGAAGGATGCCTGTACCCTAAGAAACGAGATTAAGAAACCAAATATTGTATTTAATGTTAATGCACGTTTATGCAGCATTAATATTTTTAAAATATTTATAAATATTTTTCAGCATATTCTCAGGAAACTTCATGTAAACAGTAAGGAAGTGCAACGCTAACAGAAACTGCACATTCAAGACTTATTTTTTCTGTCCCTCCCCCCCAAAATCACATCATTTCAAATGTCTGTGCATATATTATATCTATTATGTCACAAATCAATCTTCTAAAAGAAACAGTGAGCCTGAACACAGACAAACACACAGAGAATGACAGCATTCTTGGAAGAAGGAGTAAAGAACTGCAGCAAATGAAGCCAGACATCCTGTGATAGTTAAGAATTCACATCATTAGCACTAAAGACCTTGACAGGACACGTCTGTGGGAAACCTGGCAAAGCCCTTTTAGTCAAAGAACATTTAATTCTGTATCTATTCTGTAATCCAAGTTACTTAAAATCCACCACCTACTCTTCTCCTTTATCCTTGGACTTGTTTTCATTTCTGAATTAAGAGTGTTCATCTAAAACAAACAGCAATACGTATCCTTACCTTTTAGGAGGTGTCCCACCAGTGCGAAGTTAAAGTTGGAGTTGAAATTCAGCCCAACAAAATGATCCATCTGCTTGCAGTGCCATTCCAGGGGTCTCCTGATCTCCATAAACACCTCTTCTGGGCTCTGACCCAGAAAAAATAAAATACAGGAGTACCTCACCGAAAGTTACTCATCACATCTCAAGGTTTTTTCAAAAGCAACAAACCAGTCATTTCAGGAGGGCTTGCTCACCTTGTCGTTGAACACTCGAAGGCTATCCAAGGTGTGCAGGTTCTGCTCCAGCAGTGCTGTACCTGCCGAGTACAAGTTCACCTCATCGAGCTGCAGCACCGCCATAGCTACCCAGAAGAGGGCCTTGTGCATAGGAGAGTCCTGGGGGGAAAAAGAAAAAGCCACAATTTCACTTTCAAGTCAGTTCCTGTAAGTCGAAGACAACTGAGACTGACACGAGGTTTTGTGCGTTGCTGTCCTTCCTGCAGCAGGTTCTGTCCTCACCCACACCCATTCCACCAACACACACGTACACGGAACCTGCAGCCTTAACGCACTGAACAGGGAATAGCAGAAAGCCAATTAATTTCCAGCCTTTCCCTCGCCCCCCGAAGCCATCCCTTCTCTCTTGCCTCCCTTCCCTTGCTCACAGTAACATCAGGCGCGTACTGCCCTACGCCAGAGTGAGCAGGAACGTGTCTTGTTAGCAATGTGAGAGCACACGTTGCAAAGGGATTGCAATTCTGCACAATTTCTTCTCCAAATGAAAAAAGCACGCAGGAAGAACGGGCATTCAAGAGACACCGGGTCTCTTCGCAGAGATTTTTCTAGGAACAGGTTTTATTTACTAACAGTAAACACAGGAGGCTCCTCATTAGCAGCATACCCGCTGGTGTGCTGGTCAAATAATGAACATGGAAGTAATACACAGATGGCTAACTTGCCACCAGAGCAGGTAAGACTAGCATTTATTACAAGCCATGATCTGAAAAGCGTAAATTAGCAATAAAACATTTGAAAGCCAAGACTGAAAATCTTTAGGAAAGAATCAGGACAGCCTGTGGTAGGGCCCTTCCCGGAGGGCTCTGGCCCACTTTGCTGAAGCAGACCAGGACGTTCTAAAGCACTTTTAGAGCCCTTGCCCAGGTCCCCCACACAAACACCTGTGATGTACTTCCCATATGTAGTTCTTTCAAGCGTGAGTCACAGCAGTGAAGTGTGAACTGCGGATACCACAACACGTACTTATATTTTTGACATTATATCCATAATTATAATTTTCATTTGCAAAATATGTTCTCTCTTTACCCTAAAAATCAAGTTGTTTACCTTGTTAAGAAGGGGCTGCAGCTTGGTGAGGGCTATAACCGTAGCTTCTATTAGAACTTGGCTATTGTAATTATCAGGGCCTTTTAAACAGCTCTCAAGTCCCTTTTTGTAAGAAAAAAAAAGACTAATTAAAAATACAACCATAATTAGATTTTGCTTTGTAAAAAGAAGATCAGAGCTCTAAACAATAATTGTTGCTCTCAGTTTACAAAGCTTGAGCTCATTTTAAAGCAATTCTGAAGGACTTTTACAAATGGAGATTCACACAGAAGCGCTGTATGTACTGCTGAGAGCAGCTGCACAATGTGTATTTAAAAAGTAAGGGTGCAGGACAGGGGGCAAGAATTACAGCACAGCTCTTTCAAAATCCAGATGCCGTACAATTGGAGTTTATGTTCATAAAACTTTAATACAATGCTTAAAGGAAATACATTTAGCACCCTCTTTACTTGCTATGGAACACAACCTTGTTTAGAAAACATGGCACGTCGTTACCAAGCTGGGCAGTTTCAAAGTTTTCTTACATGAATGCCCTGCTCTTTATTGTATTTATTTATAATACATTTTAACTTCCTTTAAAAAAAGGAAGTTGTGAATCATGTGCATGCAGCTGAATGCCTTAACAGAAAATTTCACATTTATTTAAACATTGACTTCAGGATCAATCTCAGTGTCTCAAATTTTAAACTCAATATGGAAAACTGTTGTTACTCTAGAAGTCACAGCACTGATGGAACTTATTGCCACCAAATGGATTTAAGGTATGTGGGTCTGTTACCTTGCTAAGAATTCGGATTATTTGTTTTATTTGTCCATGAGACACACGTTTGCTTATACAGCCAAACACAACGAGTGCTCTTGGCTGCAGGGACGGGTTATATTGGAATGCAAACCTGTGAAGAAACAGAGGACCCTACATTAAACAACTACAGAACAAACATGCCGTATAACAAGTTGAGAATTCTAAATACGCCACACAGGGGGCAGGGGTTACGTGTTGAGATCTACGACATACTTTTGAGCTAGTTCAGTCCACTGGTCCAGCCACTTGCACGTTGGAATATCCCTCATACAAGCCTAAAAAGAATGATATTGTTTGAATACACGTAACATTAAGAAAAAGTCTTTTTTCAAGTTCAGAATGTGCCGTTATTTTAGTTCTCAGAAGTCAGCTACGTAACTATTTATTACCACCTCATGGGAGGCACAATTCACTACACTGCCTGCCTGTAGGAAGTGCGAGCAGTGCCACCTCCCCTTAGGGATAACTCCTTTTGTTTTGAACCACGTACCTCCATGATCTCCAGCAAAGCTTCAGTGACAGTTTCCAAGGAAGTCAGTGCAAAAGTCTCCCTTTCGTAGGACCCAGGTGAGAACGACCGGTCTCGGTAGCTGGATCGGAACGCGATGACTGCGGCTGATTTCACTTTGCTGATTCCAAACAGCAAATAAAATTTGGGCAGAGAGAACTCAGTCAAGCTCAGCCTTAAAACTTGCTTGGTCTCCTCTGTTGAAAAATTTTTACATATTAAATTTAAACCACTGAAACCCAATCCATATTTTCAACCCTCTTAGGCTCACCCTCCCCTGAACACAAAAGCAGACAATCATCCTATGTGTCACTGCGCACATCCCAACACTGTTCTCTTTGCTAGAGAGTGTTGCTCTCCAGAGAACACCACAAGAACTGTGGTCTGTGGCACAGACTGTGGCAGCCAGTCACCAGGAAGATGTATTCTAAAAACAGGCAGGAAGGAACTTCTTTAAAGACGTGGTTCTGGGAGACTTCTCCTCACGTTGGTTCAGAAAATGGAAACCTGCAGAGTTCCTGCTTTGAAGTACCAGCAGTACTGGAAGTTCAAGCTGCAATCAATTCTGCTTTTGGCTCTGGCACCAAAATGAAGCCACTTCCATCAGAAGAAAATGACGGCCCTGCTACCGGCACTGAGTATTTTTACAATTCTGAACTTTCATTTCATTTCAGTGTACTTAAAATTCAGAGTTTGAACAGGAAGGTTTGCCTCTCCCTCTGTGCCTCACAGCAAAGCTTTTCTTTATACATATCTATGTGTGCGCATGCGTATTCACACACTCACTCTGTCAATATATATAGATATAAAATGAGCTTTTGGATACTTAAAAAAAGACAAGATTACATAAACTTTTAATTTTTTTCTGCACAAAATCTAGCCTGGTTTTATACAGTACTTCTATGGTAAGAAGTGACAGCTACATATTTGCTAATACCAATTATTTTAGGACTGCTAGAATACAGCAGTATGCAAAATACCTGTTTTAACAGTGTAGTTTCACAATTCCCTTATGTAATTGATATTTTTGTTACCACATTATACAACCATTCAAAAGATGCACATCAGCCAGTTTTAGCACAGACGTATTTTCTCCTCTCTCTGCATTACAGGAGCTTACTGGTACTTTCTTCTCTTTTTCTAAAACCCGTTATACAATGTACATTATGTACCTGCTCTAAACCAGACAGTCATTTTTTAATTCCATGCTCTGTTGTAGATCATACCCTCACTCTGATTTGTAGACAAGCTGAATTACAACACGGTATTTTCAAACCCTCAGAACAGTTCAAAGAGAGAAAGACAACTCAAATATTTCTCAAACAAACCAAGGAGCAATCAGCTTAATTGAAAATCTGAAAACAAACTTACCACTAAAGTGAAGCTGTGAACAAGTGCACAGAGAATGAATGATGTTGATGACAAGACCATGAGTGGAAGCTCTGAGAGAAAGGGGACCAGTGGCCACCAATAAAGTAACTACGTGAAAGAGGTAGGGGAGATGTGCTGCCACATCCAGCGAATTGTTGAAGGAGAGCATCAGCATGTAACGTGCTAGAATAGCAATATCATCCCACATGAGGTGCTGTTCCAGTGTAGGAGTTGGAGACAGACAAGTCTTGTCAATTATTTTGCACATCCTTCCAATCACCTGAAAAGGGAGCAACCATCTTGTTTGACTCAAATGGAGAGCACAGCTCAAAACTTCAGTAAAAACCATTACAATTTAACACTGGAATTATTCTATTGCTTGGAACATATTTTACCATGTTTTTTGGATTATTGCCTGTACTGAGTTGTCAGAAAGCATCTCAGTGTTACATTATTATATAAATTGCAATTATTATATAAAAGGAAATTAAGGCAAAGAGAGAACTCACTTTGCTTGAAACCAATTTTACGTTTCCAGAAGCAAGCGCTACAGCTGTGTCTGCCATCACCTCAGCTTTTATGGATCCTAAGCCCCCTGTGGCACTAGTTTTGATGAAACTGTCCAGCACTACATCAAGGAGATCTGTTATCTATTAGAGAAAAAAAATTCTTTATCAGTCAGATTAACTTTATTTTTCCATGGTAAACAGGTCCTGTCAAGACGCATTTTCTTTTCTGCATGAACATTTAAGTGGTTAAAATTCTATAATCTGCTTAGAAACAAACTGCAATAATTTATGCAGAATTTGTACCTGTCCAAGACTTCCCCATATCTTAGCTTGAATGGAGGGATACATCTGTTTTTCATTTATTGTCATTGTTATAAGCTTATCAAGAATAGCAGTGACTCGCTGGCGCTTGGCATCATCATTGTGTTTACAGAATCGGACCAGATTGGACAGCCAGGGAGTCATATACTCCAGACAAAGATGTTTCAGTTCAATACCTGAAATAAAAATCCACCTTGTAACACAGAATCAGCACTGGCCTCTAGTTATGAGTAAATAATTCTTTGTGAGCACTTTTCCTTTCAGTTTTATTGTCTAAAATAATAATTATCAGAGCTGAGCAAATAACACTGGGCAAACAGAGAAGCTTCAGAAAGAAACATCCTCTAATAATGACATCCAAGAAACATCTGTAGGGATCTCACAAGGAGATGTTGACATTTTAATATCAAGAGATGAGACATAAAGATGTGTACATTCAGTATTAGGCAGGACTACTTAAGATAATTTTTTAATCTTGAGAATGTGTTCTCAACAGCTCCCAACAGTAAAGTCAGAGCTGTATCATGCCTGGAGAAAAAGGATGACAAAAGTAGTGCAACAGAAATGGATCTGCAATTGAGAGATATAATCAATCTGAAAAGATTAATTTTAATATGACTAAAGAACCCCGTAACTCTTCTGCGTATGTATATTCTAGAGTCCAAACCCTCCTTATCGTGGACCTCAAATTCTGGATTTTGTTCTGCAATATTCTCTACTTCTGGTGCATTGATAACAGCCCGATAGAGATCTATCCAAAGGACTCACGGTACAGAACTATCAACAGTGATATGAAACAAATAATCTGTATTGTGATCTCTCTGAATGAACTTAATCCTCTGAACAAATGATACGTCTCGTTAAACTTGTTTTAACATTAATTTCGAAGGTTAGAAGGCAGTTGCCTTTTTTTTTTTTTAAATTACTTCATGAGAAAGGAAAGGGCACATTCAAATGTGAAAAGTAATGTTTTGGCTCCAACAGATGCCGTTCTGGTTTGTGGAACTGCCTGGCAGTTCAGGCTTCAGGCTTCTCTTTATTAAGGAACAGATATAAACGTATAATCTTGAAAACAGCTAAAACAGCTCTAAGAAGCATTTGCAATTTAAACTTACTGTGACTTAGTAACACGAGGAAGCTTGATTGACTAAGCCAGAGCTACCAGCTTAAACCTTTTCAAACTCACGGTTACATTAAGGAATACTGGTGTTACTTACTAGATTTGCTAAATCCAGAAATACACTCTTCCAGGAACTCTAAGGTAAGGTGCGGTTCGTTAGCTGCAAGAGTCTTACTAATAGAGACGATAAAGAGCGTGTTGTTGGCAGGAATACAGAGACCTGAAGTTTCCAGTAACTGGCCCTCAATCTTTAAATTAAAGGTACAGGTTAAGGCACATAGAAGATTATAGGCAGCAGACCTGTAACAAAGCAAGCAACGTGACTTGTAGTAGTTTCCTTGTACATTTTAAAATACATGCATTACACCAAGGCATCACAGGAGTTGTACTGACATTTTAAACACCAAATCAATACTGCTCCGTAAGAGATTGCATTTAAATCTGAACGTCTTCCCCACACCAGTTAAGATTCAGAGACAACAACATTTGTCTGGGAGAAATGAAAGGAATTACTCCTCCATTTACTTTAAACTATTTCGGATGAGGTTAAAGAGTTGAAGGACTTTGTACCAGCTCCAGGGAATTCCAAACATCTCCAGGTGCACCCGAGCTGCTGGGAGAGGCTGCCAAGGGCCGCGCCGAGCAGCGCCCCGGCTGAGGCAGCCCCTTCTGACCAGACCCAGAGCCTGCTCTAAGGGCACAGCTCCCGCGGCACTGAACAGAAGTCCAGCGCTATGAAAATCACACGTACCCAGCAAACGGATATTGCAAAAAGTATTTCTCCTTCTAAAGAGAAATCAAGCTTCCCACGTGCCTCCAGTTACCCTGGCAGTATGTATGCCTTTCTCTGCCTATAGCAAACCCAATCTTTCTTTATATTAAACGTACATTTTATTGAGTTGTATTAAAAGAAAAATTGTTTTGTTCAAGAGATTTGCTAACGCTAAGAGAACCTTGGAAAGAATTCACATTTTTGACCACAGTTGATATTAATTTAAAAGATCTGTACCGCAGACTGGGGTCTGAGCTTCCCAGGTTGAGCAGCGCTATGTTCAGTAGTGTTCCAGGGACATCCTTAGGGCGAATTTTAGTGTGTTGTGGGATGGAGTCTGGCTGTGACAGCTCCCACCGTGTCCGTATATGAATGATGGACCTCACGATGGCTTCACACTCCTGATGCATGAAGGTGAGCGGTGTGCCTTGGTTGGCAATGGTTAAGGTAAACTGGTTCTCATCAACAAGACATATTTCCTCAATCTCAGAGGCATAGTATATATCATTTAAAAACACTGTTTGTCCCAGGACTCTTGTTCGTTCTGCTGATGTCACCTGCACAGCTGTCGACCCAACCTTAGAAAGAGAACAGAGAATGATTCAGCACCTATTATTAACAAGACAAAGTCTGACATTTCTAATTTTATACAGATAAACTATGAAATTTTATACTTTAGAAAGAGTATAGTTCCTACCAATAAGTTGTGATTCCTCCTCAAGACAGGAGAGGAGAATTAAGAGACACTAAAATCATATTCAAATCCTTATAAAAATGTAACAATTCACTAGGAAGAGCGTTAAAAAGACTTACTTTAATAGAAACTTTGGTGTCTTTATGAGCCAGTTTGAGAGCATTGTGAAATACTTTCAAGTCCTCCTCCAAAGCCAAGGTAGCTGCTGGGAGTTTCTGCTGGTCATGTTCAATGTGCTCCGCCAGCTTCCCTGGAGAGTCTATGAAAATAAGCCTTTTGCTTCCTTTCAAACCTGTCAAGAGCCTTTCATGGTATTTGGTGTATTCTCTGACCCAAGAGTTACAGTTATAAATAAAAACTGCTGAGACATTTTCATAAGCAAAGCCTGGAAAAACTACAAACCATTTAGAAAGAAAGTCTGTTTTAAAGCGATTACTGGGGCCAGCGTGGGTGAGGTCCACGACAATTTCATATGGCTTTGCATAGTATGGCTTCAGAGTCAGCAGTACGTGGTATATCAATAAATCTCCGTTGATCTGACCAGTCTTGAATCTGCAAGAAAACAAGGCAGACGTTGTTGGGTTTGCATTGCAGACCCTCACGACACATGTCAGTGGTGCATTACACATACTACTACTACACTAAACCAGACTGATCTTTCACACAGCTCTAAAAGTACCATCGCCCCAAAGCAACGGCGCTGGACTGGCAGCCACAGCCTAAAGGCATCTGCTGCTCTTCTGCCGTGGCTCACACTCCAGCCAAGGTTAGTGCCCACTACGATGAAGCTTGACTTGGGATTTAACTCAACTTCATTCTGAAGTGCCACGCAACCCACCACAGCCAAGCCACCTCCACACAGACAGGAGGTTTGTTCAACTAAAAGGAAAAATACAATCCATGCTGGAGAGCAACAGCGCGTCACTTGGATCAAACTGCATTACATGAGAAGAGCTCAGTTTCTTTAAAAATAAAAGGAAAGTACAAGGCCCTCAAACTAAGTTTTTAACCTCTCTAGAGATTCAAATTATATCTATTTTTATATGTGGAAAAATATATTTATTTCAGAAGTCTTAATTAAGACTAATTAAGCATCTACATACCAACTTTTTCAAAGGGCCTCAAACCCATTTCATTTGCTATAGACTGCAGCACACTAATGCTTGGTGGAACGTTTCTAAGGGTGGTCAGTCCTCTGAGCAGTACAGAGGATTTGTCTACAAAGTAACTCTTTCCAGAAAAACATCCAGATAATATATAAATATTAAGAAACTTTTGTTTTCATTTAGTGATTCTCTGAATTTTACGAGACTGGACAGCGCATCCACCTAACCCAAGTCTCCAGAGATAGCACTGCAGACAAAATTCGACTAGGAAGAATTAATTAAAAATCAAACTCAACAGTAGCTCTTGAACATCTAAATGTGAACTAAATGTCATCTGAAGCTCGTGAACTTTTAAATAGCTATCACTGTTTCAAGGCAGCATTAACTTAACTCTTTCAAGGCAAATCAACAGGCCATGGAAAGAGCTAATAAACACTGTAAGCGTGTATGGAGTTGAGTGCGTTGGGACACTGCTCCTGATACCATCTGAGGCAACCACCCGAGCGCAGGACAACTGAGGAGAGAAAACTTCATGAACGTAGAATATTTGTCTGCTGAAGATACTTTCTTCCCCCCGTGTTACTTCCTGTTGTTCTGAGAGCTAATTTGGGCAAGTTGGTGTTTTTCCCCCTCTAACGTGTCATGGTATAGTTGTTACAAAAGGAAGTGTGTCATCTCTGTGGTTTTAGTTCTCCACTCAGAGTAAAGGACATATAATTTCAGTTACAGATTTGCTTAAAAAACACCAGCATTGTCTAAACCTACTTGCTTCACATTAATGGTCGTTTGCATCCTAAGAGCAAATATATGCACAAAGAAATTTTATTGTAAAGGATTAAATACCTGAACCACCAATTTTCTTTTGACTACATCTTGGCAAGGTAAGTACACATTTTCCTTCTCCTATTTTAAGTTCCACTTCAAAGTTTCTTAGGCTTTGTAGAAAATCGTATGCAAAAGTATTTTTAAAGGTTCAAGTAACTCAGAAATAGTAACAATCTGTACAAATATTATCTCCGACTGAATTAAGGAAGCTGATATAACTGTATTTTTAGTACTATTGAAAGGTTATTCACAATCAGACTCCAAAGAATTATCAGTGACAGTCACTCCTCAGCTCTGTTGTTCCCATGTATTGCAGACCTTACTGTGCGCTGACCCTATCAATACCTAGGCACAAAGGGCTGAACTAAAAAGAAAAAAACAGCTCTTTAATGATCAGTTCTTTTGCTCTCATGATTTTGAGCGAAGCCCTTAAAAATAAACAAACTGATGTTGTTAAGAAAAGCACATCTGGTCTAGAACGCTACAATTAACACTGGGCTTACGGTACTCGTGGAGAGAGTAGGCAGAGAGTTGCAACTCTTGGACAGTAACGTTAAAAGTTGGAGTATGTCTGCACCGACAAACGTATCTCAGTTCTGCAGGTCATGCAGAAACTTTATGTGAAATGTTGTTTCACTTCCAAAAAAAAGGCTTTGCTGGTTTTGCTTTTTTTTCCCTTTTTAAAGTATTTGCAAGACAGGCAAGTTCACCCCTCTGATTTTTTGGGATGCTCTTTGGCAGGCACGCTAACTTGTGACTCTGATGACAGTAAACATTGTCTGGAATATTTAAAAATTACCTAATCTTACAAACATACACATATGCTTTGTTACCTTGAAAGTAGTAGCTTCGAGAATAAATGTATTTCTAAAAATAGCACTGCTACTTTTGGTCATTCGCTACAGTATTTATATTTGAATCAAATGTATTCGGTAACATTCAAAGGAAACATTTTGTTCTGTTAATAGAGACAGGTGAAAGAGACACACTGGAGGGGATAATAAGCCCTAAACTCTGAACATCTCACACGTGCAAACTGGACAAAGTCTGATTTGTCACTATTTTTTTGAGGTTACCTTAGTACCAGACTGATCTGAAGATCAGTTTCCTGCCCTCCAGACAAATTCGACAGGTACAAATTTGAATACAACACAAATGTGAAACAGAACATACCAATGGTAACATCATTTGCATAATTATCTCAGGCATTTTAAAGCAAATGTCACAATCTGTAGCATGTTTGTAAGAAAAATTTGAGAAGTACATCTGTGATAAATAGCCCTTTGTACAACAAAGCAGGAAAATCAGAGAACAAAGATTTTCCTACACATTTAGGAAATACTGCAGAGAGCTGTGCTAAGGACCATAAACAATTAAAATAAGTTACTGCTGTCACTTACAGGGACATTTTAGATTCAGGTTTTTCACTTGACCATCGTTACAAGCCTGGTTCCATTTCCCACATTCAGGGGAATACAGGAAAGGAAGCAGCAGTAACCTGTAAACTTTCCATGGGTTTCTCCTTTCACTGTGTAAAAGCAGAAGTGAACTTAAAGTTGTAATACGGCCAGCTTTAAAGAGGAGGAACTACCAAAGAGGAGGAACTACCACAGAGTCTGCTCTACACCACCGAGTAGTTAGCAGGAAACACTTTCCTTCCTCGCTTTGCTCCCTGTTCTTTTTTAATCTTCATATATTTTCTATAAACCTCAAACTGTCACAAGTTCAAGACAACCTATTCCTTCAGAATACCAAGTACTTGAACTCATCCTCCCACACCTACTAAAAATGAGGTCAAGTTACATATTTTTTTCATCAAAAAGGCTGCTGCCTGTAGTATTCCCTGAGAAGTCCGATTCCAACCTCTATGAACTAGCATTTGCTAAACTAATACCATGATTTGTATTTTTGCAGGTGACTACATAGGAAGATGAAGACAAAGAGACACAGTAAACCACACTTCGCCTTCCCCGTCGTGATAATCTTTTCTTTGTGTTTGCAAACACGTGCAAACCATACCGATTATCCCGGGGTCATCAATGAAACCCGGAATCCTCTCAGCCAAAACCTAAGCAGAAGCCAGAACATAACAGCAGGCAATACTAATTCTCCTCCGAGCATCAATTTCAGCAGCAAAACGACCGCTTTAGAAATGCAGACAAGTACCCTGCCATCCTTATCCTCCACAATGGCCCAAAATTCAACATCTTCCCCTCCCAGAAGTGCTGTTTCTGCCACTGGAGGACCAAGGAACACCAGCAAACCCAAGGGTACAATGACAAAAGAAACGTGTGAGGACAGTAAGTCTCTTATACTGATTTGCTTCATTGTAATAGCAGTGCTTGTGCTTATCTGCACCTTCTTATTTCTGTCGACAGTAGTAATAGCAAACAAAATGTCCTATCTCAAAAAAACTCAGCAAGGAAAACGTAGGCCCAGGAGCAATGGTGATATTCTGGCGACTAACAGTTTATGGCCAACTGCAGCAGGAACCTGGCAGAGGATGCCTAAGGAGACAGCTGGAACTGACCTGATAATGCAAGACTTAATATCAGGGAGAGATGCTGCGAGCCAAAGGAAAACCGAAGACAAAACCACTGAGAAACTCACTTACGAAACAGATAATGAACAAGGAAACAAAGAACCATCAAAGTCCCACAAACCCATTTTAACCAATTTTGTAGTTGAGATTTAATTCATACTCAGGTAAAAACTCATCTTTTGCCTTTTTTACATTATTAATATAATGCAAAAACTTAGCTTTCAAGTAACAACGTGCATTTTAACATAGGAAAGCTACATTCAGATCTTAGGGTTTTTCCTTTTACGATAGTGAAATGCTGAAGCAACGTGTAGATCTAGAAGGGAAGAGGGCTGTGTTGCACAGCTTTCTATAAACAGCGTCAAGACTCATTTTACTCCTTTGACCAGAAACCACGGTCATAGGAGCTGAGGAGCGTAAAACAAAAGGACAGGGGTCTGCCCATTCTCAAAGATCATTAGGGGAAAAAAAAAGGCAAGGACTGTTAGTCTAATAAATATACCACAAGGTGCTACACAGGTATAACCGAGTTGCTTTTTCAAGAAAACCATAATTCAGTCACAACTTTGATGCAATCACTGAATCAGGAACCAGCCCCTCCCAAAACGCCCTTTCAGGTTTTTCCATCAAGAACTTCTTAAACCAGCTTAACTGCTTTTGAACCATTTGAGACTTGAATCATATTTATTGTGTTTCGACTTTGTGTATGAATATATATAAAGTGTGTGTTATGTGATAGAATATGAGAACTGTTTCAATTTATCTCCAATAAATGAGCAACATCAGTTGTTAAATGGCTTATGTGATACTATTTCTCTAAGTCAAAATATTACAAAAAATATTACCCAAGGCATTTTTGAATATTACATTCCTATAACATTTGCTGAAGGTCGGTAACGGTTGTCTCTGATGACAGCTGTGACTTCTTGCATCACGGAAACACACTCCACTTTGTCCTAAACGAACCAACTAGCACATGCCAAAAATTTCTTCAAAACCACAATTTTTAGTTACTTTATTCTCATAGAGACCCGACCTTCCCGTATTTCTGTGGAAGTGTCGGTGTCTGGTCTCACTACAGCAGAGCTCTGTTATTTTAAGGAAACATGAGAAGCTTTTCACGGGCTACTTCCTGAGTTAAAGATCTGTTGCACCACGGTTAGAAGTGCTAAAACTGCATGTCAAAGCTCTGAACATCCTCTGCATCTGCAATAAACATTTGACACAAGGGATGGCTGTATGAGTTTGAAAGAATCAGGACGTAAGGCTGAATCCCCAATTCATGCTCCACTACATCACCCATAAACTTAGCTGAAAGGGCGAGTAAAGAAGCACCAGAGGAGCAAAGACAGTATCATGGAAGCCAAGAGAGCACAAGGTCTCAAAAAAATTGAACTCCCCGTGTCAAAGGTGGCTTGTGTCGTAAGGAAGATAAAGTTGGAAGGAGTTTACAAGCTTAGCCTAGAACTGACAGCCATTAGAAAATAAGTTTGAGATGGAAAAAAACCCCAGAAACAACTACAGGGCAAATTCCAATGAATCTGCCATAAACCACATGTTCAGGCCTTAGAGCTCAAAGGGAGGAGGCAGAACACAACACACGAGCAGAATGGGAGGACAGGATTACGTCAGGTATTTCTAAAACTTGAGGAGAAAGGCCAGGAGAACATTAAGGGGAAACTGTGACAGATCAGTGATGACAGCCTAGTACTTAGGGGACAGGAACCGAGAACATCTCACATCGGTGACAGAGACCTGAAGGGCAGGGCTGGGGGATGCTGCATTGCAGTTACCTTCTTCCCCAGAACGACCATGAGCACAGGAGGCAACAGCAGAGGCTGCGCAAGTACTAAAAAAAGAACCTGAGACAGCAAACGTGAGAATCTAGCCTGGTGTAAAACTGCTCACAGCTAGGAAGGCAAGAGAACTAAACCAGGAGAATGAGTCGTCAGAGAGCTCGCCAGTCTGCATAGAGGAACACAGAGTGAAGGGGTAAACCAGCAGTGTCATGAAAAATAACAGGCAAAAAAGGAAAGAATCACGATCGTATCAGTGGAAGGAAGGAAAAATAGGAAGGAAAAAGAACTGTCAATGAGGTGGCAAAAGATAGGTGGAGATCACGAGGGTTGAAGAGAATGGGGATGAGAGGGAGGAACCAGACAAGAAACTGAGTTATAACGTGAGTACAGGATCAGGACTTGTGTTTGCTGAAGGAGCAGGGGGAGTCTGAAAAAGAGAACTAGTGCAACCAGAAGAGATGCACAACAGGAAAAGCAGGAGATGAAGAAGCTGCAGAAGGATCTGGCAGGGGCTGCTCGGCACGGGCAGAACACACTTGCACAATACCGCAACGACATGTTTGTGCGGGTTTCTTTTCGCCAGGCTGCCCTTCTAGGCAACGATGCTCAAGGAGACAAAAGAAAGTAGTCTGGGGTACACTGAATGGTATGGACAGACAGGGGGCAAACAGCTGCTCAGAAAGGACAGCCCTCCATTAATGGTGGCAGCAGGTACCAAAGTTGTCCAGACAGAAAACAACATGGAGAGTAGGGGGCAGGAGCAGGGTGAAATCTGTAGTTATCTGCCTTTTAATGCAACTACACAAACAAAGGTGTGCCAGCAAGCCAGCATCTTGGGATCAGACAGCGTTCTGTGATCTCTGTAAGGAACCTAAGGTTGCTTTTCCACTAATAATCATGACAGCGCACCAAACCCACCACAGAAATTAAATCAGCGAGATTCAAATCCAATCCAAACTTGCATAATTTTTGACTCACACAGAAGTAACTACAACAGTTTTCACCAAAAACAGACAAACAAGCATTTATGAATTTCTACATAATAGGCACATACCAGACAAAAGCCACAATCATTCAAATAATTGAGTTTTATAAAAACAACAGAGCTGAAAAGTTCGCTCATAAAGCACACAGAGTCTGAGATGAGGCTCTGAGCAATCTCCCCACTCTCGACACTTCCTGCAGCAAGTGTTGGTAAACTTCCCCTCCAGCTGCAGAACCCTGCTGCAACATGAAACGAGCCATTTTAAGCTGCTCGACTCTCAGCACACAGCGTGTCTTCCCAAGGCTTCAAACGAAAAAGATGATGCTCGCTTGACAGAAGATAAACGCGCAGGTAAGAACCAACTTCAAGATGGAAAGGCTGAATATTTGTGTGATTCGGTTTGAAATGGAGCTGCACTGTGCACAGCACTGGGTACGTCGCAGCTTCAGGGTGTATTCAAAGCTCTTGTTGAATGTCTATCTTAAAAGTATCAGGGTTTCTAGTACATTTTTTTGATGTTGTTACTACGAACTATCATGAACTCCACACGTAAGTACTATTTGACTGTATTTTGAAAAGAGGAGAGCAAAAAAAATTAAATTGAATCATTTTTACCTGCTATAAACCTTACAGAGTTCAGATGATAATGTTCTCAAGAATCATTAATTTACTTCTCGTAGGTGTTTACACCATTGCATCTGAACTTTAATGCTGCATATTTGTAAACCCACAAAGACTCATGCATATTGATTTCCCAGGAACAGCTCCACATGACTGGCACTACAGTAACTATTATCAGCTCCAATTGCATGAAGTAACTTCAGACATAAACCCGCTACGTAGTGGATGTATTTCATGATTTGCTTCATACAGAGACATTCAGAGACCTGAACTCTGAACAGTGTGGGGTGGGGGGATCTGTTTCATGCCAACAACTTAACAGTCACACAACCTCCTTCGTTACAAAAAGTGTTCCATAGGCAGGAATTTATTCATAAAAGCAGTTTAACGTCAGAACGCCGTTCCATTACAGCATCAGTATTTGGAAACTTTTAAAAAATCATTATGCTCTAACCTTAACTGCTGAAGAACAGGAAACAAGAGTTTAACAGAACTGTAAAGAACCTTTTACTTCGGTCTCGGCTTATATCCACCAAAACAAGACAATTTTCTTTGCTCATGACAGCCCTGTTTGTCCACACTGCTGCGAGGGTTTCATATTTTGTTCCAGGTCCATAACCATTTACGTGACTGGTGAATGTTGTTATTTGAAACACTCTTAGGACTTCTCTGCTGATGCCTTTTTCTGATAAGGTGAGAAAGGGTAATAATAATCAAGACATTCTCTTCAAAGTCACTTAATTAGAATGATCAATAATGTTGAAAACCTGCCTGTTTGTAAAGTCAGCAACAAACCTGCTGCTTGTACACATTGAACAGACAGAAATTTTAGACATAGAGCCTAGTATTATTTTCACTACTGTAGTATTAACATAAATCTGTCTGGTGTCAGTAAAGTGTAACTACACAACAAAGGCAGTTTTCAAGTTAATGTGTTTATTTCATTCCTGCTATAGGAGAGGACGTATTTAAAGAGGCTGCAGGAAAATGGCCAGCAGCCACGTAATACTAGTTCTCTTCTACGGAGCAATCTGGAAATCCCTTTCTACAGCAATGCCTCAAAACGTTTCCATGAATAAAAGAAATGCCTACGGCAGTATCAGGAGTCCAACAGAAGACAGAGCTGCTCTCTCTCAATGGCAAGCAACCGGACTCGGTTCACACCAATCTGGAGGAGCGCTGACTGTTCCCACCCCACCCCAGTTCCCCCCAGCGAACGCAGAACCTAGCGATGGGAGCTGGATAGCAGCGCTCATAATTGGCATCATTCTGACTAGTATGATAATGGCTATTGTTATAATTATTCTGTGGAACTGCTGCAAGAGGCCAGTTCTAGTTGATTCAAACTGGGCAGGTCGTTCTCCATTTGCAGATGGAGACACACCAGACGTCTTTATGGACTCTGACCAGGCTACCAAGCGTTCATCGGTTTTATTTATGTTGCCTTGGAAATTGAAACAAGACACACACCTACAGAATGATCCCGTTGCATCAGAGAAACCACCCCCCTGCACTACCGGGCATGAAAACAGCCCGTTGCCTCCACCAGTAGAAGGCTGCTCTGTAGTTTCCAACACGGACGCACCTCCAGCTCCCACCGCAGAAGCAGCAAGCTGTGCACGCGACTCCTGTCCTCCCCCCGCGCCTTCACCCGAATCCCCCGATCTGCCACCTCCACCTGACTGGCTCAGGGAGCCCCCTGAGGATCCCAGTTCAGACCTCAGCAAGTACCAGGAATTTCACTCCGAAACAGAGGAACAATTGCCCCCACCACCCGAATCACTTATTGGAGAGGTTCACGAACCACCGCCCCAGCTGCCGCAGCCAGAACGCCCTTTGTAGGCTGCCAACACTGATCTCCAGCAGACTGCCCAGTCTTCTTAGATGAAGTATTCTTCAAATAACTGAGAAAAGGAGAAGTTGACGCAGGCAAGAACAGTGAGCCCACAGCACGGGCGCTTCCCCAGTGTTTCTTAACTTCAGCTTTCACAACAGGGAACAACCTGCTTCTGCCTGAAGCACATCATTTCAGAATACCACACGGATTGTGCCCACGAGTTAGCTGTAACGAGTGATTCCAGGCTTTGGAGACTACAGAAAACAGAGCACGCACACCTCCGTGTGTCAGGATAGACATGTATGTAACACAGACATGGAGCTCTCAGGACACGGTACAGCTTTAGAGGCACTTGGAGCTTCTAAAAATAGTTTGTTCTACTAGGCCGTGTAAGTGAATGCAATGAATTCAAGATAATTTTAATAAAGCTTTCTAATTCAAAGATGTTTTGGTCACTTAAAGCACAACCGAGTATTTGCTTAGACACAGAGCTTCAAATTCAAAGCGAAGTCTAAATGCCTCAACACACACACACGTATCACCTCTCTTGTGCAAAGGAATGAGTTGTGCACGTTCACTAACCTCTTTGTCTGGAGCAGTACTTTCAGAATGCACTCAATAGTATTAATATAAACTTTAAAAATTAAATTAATGTTGTGTGGATGCCAGACTCCTTTTAACTCAAGGTGTCAAAGTGTTTTACATGTTCCTTTCTGGGCCCTGCCTACAAGCGAAGCTCACCGCCCTGCCCAGAACCACGCACTTTGATCAGCTCTTTTTGGTGGGAAGGAGGAGGGTGGTCTCAGAGGTAAATTAATTTTTTTTTACCAGTATTGACTGTTTAGATTTACAGAAAGAAGCTGCTAGACGCTGAAGCCAGCCTTCCCTGACATCTCGGCAAAATGGCAGAGTTTGTAGTTTTGAGTTTGCTTGGAGAGGGAAGATATTTGTGGATGTTGCACAGAGCACATGATTGCACAATTATAACAATGAACTTCAAAATCTTTAAATTGTCACTAAAAATTAAACTCATGAGTTATGCAAATGCAATTCTAGGCTGCTGTGCTTACAATGGACATAGGAGAAGATATTTACAATTTTTTTTTTACCGTTTATATAAGCTGTATGACTGTGTATGCCTCAAGAATAGCATTCCAATCAAAGATTTTTTTAAGGCTTGTTGCACGATCCCCACTCTTACCATAGTGCTTGGAGAAATTCAGATATACATTTCCTATAGAAATCTGTAAAATCCTACAAGCTGAGCTATATTGTACCTGATAATACAGCGACAGCCTGATCTGATGAGTAGAAAACTGAGTATTTCAAAATTATGAAAAGATATTCTGGCAGTGCAGCTTAAAAAAAGCTTAAGATAGGAAGCCTAAATTAACATTAACCTTTATGAGAGGAGGAGAGGTTAATCGAAGGTAAGAAAAGAACACAACATAACTTTTTAAATGGGAACATTTAAATGGAATCCTAGCTCAAGCTAAAATAGCCTACAGCAACCTCCGTCGGTCCTGCTTGTGTAGGCAATCTTACGTGTTATGCTTTGATACATTAACATATCATAAAATATGGATATGGAGAAGTTAACTGCTTCAGATTGTAAAAACGAACTATTTTATTGAGTAGGCTCGCTTTGCAATAGATTTGAGTCAGCACCAGCGACAGCTCTGCAGTCCTCCAGTGTAGTGCAGATCAGGTGGTTGCAGAGCCCAGGCAGCAGCAATAGGATGCAGCTGAAGAGGCAAGCACAAGGCACAGACAGCAACTGTAGCTACTCTCTAGAACAAGACGACCTCTAAGCTTAAATCTCTCACAGAAACGATGTGCTGATACTGCAGAAGAGAGCACGGTAAGTTTGTGGTTTTTGTTTTTAATCACGAAAACCTACTACAAAATTAGAGACAGAAATAAGAACAGAATTAGGAGTTGATGAGAGATGCTTGCACCAGAAATTTGCTGCAGTGTCAGAGATTTCTTACTAACATTGATTCAGCTTTCAAACATGTGTTACCAGCTTTGAGAATGTAATTAACCCTCTAACAACAAAAAATAATAATGTGCATGTTAGCATGAACATGGAATCTGGGTTTCAAACTAAATTCCTAACAATTTAAGATGTATTTTGCCCAATTCTACTTAAGCAAATAGCATGCCTGTATGGGGGGGACTGCTACATTGCTGCAGAGATCTGTAAAGCAGCAGATCCAGTTGACAGCCATTTTTTCATCCTGTATAAAAGAACACATTATTCCAAACATAATATAGGCTTGAAATCACTAAAAACAAGAAGCAGACATTGTATAACATTTGGAAGAGACTTGCATTTTCGGAAGAAAGCCCTCATTTGAGCTTGAGGGGGAAAGGGAGATGAAAAAACAAGTCTCATTCTGCCAGACAACATGACAGTCTATGAAGGGATGCTTTGTAAAGTCTCTCTCGAACAATTCTAAAAAGGACCATGCCACAAAGGGGTTTATTGATATTTTTACTTAATTTCTCCTGCAAGTGGTCATTGCAAAGACAACCCTTATAAAGAAATCAAATATATTACATGGATTTAAAGGGTGTCATTCTGGTATATTTATTTCCAGGCAACAATGGAATACCAGATATTGAAAACATCTACCTGTCTGCTGGTCCTTCTGGTTTTCATACCCACTGTTCTGGGTCTCTGTCCTTCTAACTGTACATGCTCAGGAAACGACAGGAACGTGGACTGTTCGGGCAGAAACTTAACTATACTGCCACATGGACTCCAAGACAACATTACATATTTAAATCTGTCCTTTAACCAGTTCGTAGATCTTGACCATCAGCTAACGAGATTCACCAATTTGAGGACCCTTGATATTTCAAATAATTGGCTCAAGAATGTTCCTGCTCATCTGCCCAAGTCCTTATGGGAATTATATGCCATAAACAACAACATTAAAGTTCTTCAGAAACTTGATACAGCTTACCAGTGGAATCTTAGAGTGCTCGATGTTTCCAGGAATATGGTGGAAAGAGCCGTTCTGATCAACAACACACTGAGCAGTCTCAAGTTTCTCAATCTCAGCAGCAACAAACTATGGACAGTTCCAACCAATATGCCCTACAACATCGAGACGGTGGATCTATCCAACAACTTCCTGTCCCAGATACTTCCAGGAACCCTGCTGAGACTACACCACCTCACGAGCCTCTACCTGCACAACAACAAGTTCACACACATTCCTGACAAAGCTTTTGACCAGCTCTTTCAGCTGCAGGTGGTAACGCTGTATAACAACCCATGGTCCTGCAGTGACAAACAGAATATCCCCTACTTGCTCAGATGGGTGCAGGGGACAGCTGCCAGTGTTATAGGGGCTCCCTGTGCCAATCAGTCCGTGCTTTGGATGAATGCCACGCCGACTCCAGCAGCTCCCATGGTTACAGACTCCAGCCTCATGATTAAAGGAATGAAGGCAGCAGACAAAGCTCCTTCTCCAGCGGCAGCTGAACCCACCAAAATGACAAAAATGCACAAACAACTGAAAGCTCAGGACGTTACGAGCCTGGCGACCTTAGGCCAAACCGTGCTGTTCACGAGCACAGACCGACCGCTGCTCCTCTACCCAGAAGGTCTCACAACCAGGCGGGTCAGCTCTCAAGAAGCAGCAGCCACGCACACCATCTACATCAAAGATTCAGCCGGGGTGAACTCAAGCCTGACGCGCTCACCAGGACCATCCACTACTCCCATGACTTTAAGTATCACCAGTGGAATGCCAACAAACTACTCCAGAACGCCTCAAAGCACAACTGCTACCTTAAGGAAAGAGGAATCCACGACAGACACTCTGAATACCCGTGTGCCCTCCAAAGCAAGTATCTGTGAGAAATATTTGGTTTATGTTGTAATGCTTAATGCCGTGGCAATGCTCCTTGGCTAGAGGTTCGTGTCTCGTGAAAGTTACTGAGTTTATTCCTGTGATACATAGCTGGAGTGAAGACATCCAGGTCAAATAATGAATCAAAATACAAGAAATTTAAAGTTCTGACTCTGATCTAAAGAAAATAAGAGTTCTTAATTAAAGAAGTGCACACTAATGTCCTGATACTAAGCTGCTACTTATTTTAATATGTCTTAATTGAGTAAAACTAACCTACGATTTTGTTTTTAAAAATGTGCTTATTTTGTATTTAAATTTTTAATTTTACTTGCACAGAATAAAACATCTGAATTTTAAGTACTGATTTTATGTATGATTTTGTCATTAAACAACTGGAAAAAAATAGAAGGCCTGTATCATATCTGCATTGTCTTGCTTGACTTGCCAGTGAGCAATTCTTGTAATATAGCAGCACAGATTCTTTGTAAGTTACGACAACAAGCAAAAGGAAGGGGAAAAATAAAGGAACTAAACCTAGCTGTTTCACTAATCAGAAGTTATTCCTGAGAAAAATTGCTCGCATGTATATCTATGTTTGCTTCATACGTATTAGGGTATTTTAAATATGAAGAACAACAGTTTTGAATTTAGGAATTAAATATGACAATGCCATGATGTCTACTAAGAGGGTGTAAACTCAGAAGGCAACATGGTCCGACTTCAGCGTGGGACAAGTGGTAGGGGCTGGCAGCCCTTTCTGCCGTGTCTTAACTTAGAGACTGCAGGCAAGTTATTTCTCACTCTCCATATTTTAAAAAAAAAGAGATAAAAGTAGAGAAAAACATAAGATGTTCAATGCCATGGCAGTCTCCAACAAGGAGTTATCTACCCAAATTAATGCAATGGAATTCCTTAGCTTTATTTCAAGTGACATCCAAAAATCTGAAATGTTGATATATTATGCTTAAAAGAATATCGCAGATCAGCCAGAACGTATCAAGCTACTACTTTCTGATCAGTAAAATGAAATATCCGGCAATTTCTAACACAAGTTATTTAACAAATCAATTAAGCAACTAGTTGTCAAACTGTCATTGAAACAATCCTTGAATCTTGTGACTTAAAAAAAAATAATTCAATCCATGGCATTGAACATGCCCAAATCCTTGCTGTATAAGGATGAGCATGAGTGCTATTCTCCTTGACATCTGCACCATCAGTGAGTAGAAATAGTTGCACGCGTGGTTCTGTCCACTCTACGAAAATAATCTAAATTATGTGGCAAAGGTACCTGATATACTACAGATGAAGTTCTGCAAACAGCATGAAATGAAACCTGAAGAACAAGTTCATTGAAGAAGTATTATTCACTTAATATTACAAATCTTGATACAATGTTTTTCATTCATCTCAGGCCATTTAATTTCCAGTTATTGTAGCATGAAGGTGCTGCAGAACCCAGAAAACCTCACCACTGAGACAGGAGTCCTCTACCTATTTCTCCTAGGTGTCAATGAGGGCTGTAGACCATTTACAACCACTGGTATCAGAGAAATCACAACTTTCCAATTGTGAACAGTATTTCTATAACCAGAAATGTGTTTTAATTTCTAACAGTAAATGTTACACAATGAATTTGTACAGTTATTTCATTGGCATTTAAGTAAAAATAAAGTTACGTTTGTATTGAACTGAACTAGTGCCAGTGCTTCTTTTCAAATAAGCATAGTAATATCACAGAATATAGTATTTTATAACACAAACCCATTTCAAGCAGACATTTGGCTCAATCTTCATGTCTTATGGGGGAAAATTATGGTTAAGTCAAATGATATTATTTTGATACTGATGTATCTCTAAAATTGTTTATTAATAAGCTGATGAGACAATAGTAACATAGGATCTACCCTTCTCCTTCCTGCCCTTCAGAACTTGCAAACACCTGAGGCGTACCTCTGCCCACGAGACAAAGGTCATTCTTTCTCCCTCTCAAAAAAAGACTCCGTGTTTAAAAGGACAGAAAACTTAAAAAAAACCAACAAAACCAAAGACTGACATTTCATATACATTTTAGGTAGACAAGAACTAGTTATCCAGGCCAAAGTTTAGACAACCAACACCATAAGCAATACGTGCATGGTACCTCCAATGGCCTGAAGTGCCCCATTATACAAAGTGGCTACCAGCAGTCTGAAAGAGTTGCCCACTTGCACAAATTCCATATATTTTCCCTAGGTTAAATAATGTGACATGAACTCATAAATTCCACTGCCTAGGATCAGTATTTAAAAAATGTCACTGCCTGCTGCTCTCTTTGGACAGTCAGTGTATTTGCTAAAACAGTATCAACCTACTTATGTTCAGAACCAGGCATTGCCTAGAACCATCTCGTTCATATGGTTTCATCCCACACAGTTTAAGGCAGCTGAGCTTGCAAGGTAGGACAGAGATCACAGAACGAGGTGCTATGACTAAATTGCCTTGAGTTGAGGAAATTACATTAAATACTATGCGTCTTTGCTGACGATTTCAATACAGGGTGACAAATTCTACTGGATGCAAAAAAACCTGCATGGAATCAATGTCAAGTGCTCTGAGAATGTTTCACCCATAACGAGACTATTCAGTGAACAGCGACTCCATGAAGCTGTTTGGGGCAAATTGCAAGTCCTCATACTGAATGACTTGCTGCCCAGACTTCAAAGTCTTAAGCATGCTGATAAAAGCCTGGAAGTGGAAATGGGGTTGTGGAGTTTTCCAAACCCATGTACAGGATTGGGAAACGAGGAACCCAAGAAATCACAGATGGGGATGGCAGTGAGATGGGCCTCCCAAGCCCCAGGGCTACGCTCCCTACCCAGACCTTGCTTGTGGCAGGCGCAGGCAAGAGGGCTTCTTAGTCAGGCTGCCTCCAATAAAGCAGACTGAAATTTAGGTTTCCTTGTATTTTTCTGGAATACAAATGAGTCGATAACGGAGCGGCGAGTAGGCAGGCGACCGTGGGAGTTGTGCACTTGTTGCTTGGCAACAGCGCAGTCAAACTGGAATAAAACTGATAGGCATGGATGTGAGCACGGCAGCATCAGCTCGGGTTGTTTTAAACGTGCTGGTCATTCAGTCCATGTTAAACACAAAGTAATTATTCTCAGATATTTTTTTTCCCCAAAATAACTATTTAGCATTTCAGGGCAATATTCAAAATACCAAAAAAAAGGTCTAGCACACTTTGTAGTAGCTGAAGTTGCTGTAGGCATAGCTGCGGTCTGAAGCAATAACTCACAGGTTTGTATTCCTATTCATTAGTTTGGGATATCAGCTTTAAAACTTAATGGCAGTACTTCAGGATCAATATTTATTGATTTATTCATCATTTCACTAGCAGTGTAGGGATTAAAAAGAGAAGGGCAGTGGCTTCGGAAGTCAGGTTGTTGCCCAGGAAACAAAATGCAAAGAAAAATGACAGAAGGGATTAAATTTCACAGCACAAGAAGGATATAAACGGATCCAGATATATCAGTAGAATGACTCAACAATGCCCTAGCAACAAGATCTCAAACTAGGAAAAAAAAAATAAATTAAAACAAAAAAAAACCAGCCTGCTGCAAGCCCCCAAACATCCTGGCAGCTCCAATCAAAGTCTTTCCACATTTCACACCCTCAAAACCGGCAGCTGGCTCAGACCCACCAGGCAAACACCCCAAACAAGCACCACTTGGCCACATCTCTGTTAGCAGAAAAGATGTCAGAGCATCATCCCAGAGCAAAGCCCCACCTGACAGGTTTGCAAAGGAGCCTCACGGAGAACAACAGAAAACTAGGGCAGAAGGAAAGTGGTGCTACTCATGTTGTTTTCTTCCACTCCATCCAAAGAGTCGAGGGTGTTGAAAAGGCAGAAAAGGGGTCAAAGGCAGGCAATTCCCCAAACAAAAGGAAGGGAAAGCTAAAGGCTGACTTAAATAAATGTTCTCTCATACAGATTCTATTTCAGAGCTATAAATCATTGGAAAAAATTTCAGATACATTTTGTTTTCTTACCCACTTCTGTGTAATGAGACTTTCTTTGTGTTATTTAGTATTCCTTTGACTAGCCTGAGCTTACAGATTCATTAGGCTGACAAAAAGCACACGCACTTTACTCCTGTTCACACGGGTGTTATCACCAAATGGTACCAGCCATACTGCACTTTTTCTTCCACCTTTGGACTCCCTTACACACGAAGTCTTCCCAAGAGCTAGCAGCAAAGCAAGGGTTCGAGAACTTTCACAGCAACAGATTTAAGAGAACGTAAGCATTTCCTCCCTACGTAACCAGCCTGAAAGCAAGTGTTTCTCGTTGGGTTTTTTTAAAGCACGAAGAAACCCTTTGGCATGCCTGTACAAAATTCCAGAAGAAGGAAACAGTTTTGAAGTTTATTTTACCTTCCACATTGATACTGAACAGAAGTTTTGTTTGTTTGTTGCTCTGAAAATCAAAAACATAATAAAAGAAATGTGAACAGATACATTCATTTGTCAGATCTCTAATTGCATCCTGGCTAGGAAACCATGTTTAAGTAGCAGAATTCAACTACCAATTTAGAGGTTATATTTGGAAAGGTTCTTCAAAGCTTGCTCATTATTTTAGCCTCCAACTTGAATTTGGAATAAGGTATATTTATTATCCAGTGGTAAAACAGTAAAATCTTCTAATCGTTAAAATTGTTCCTTATTTGAAAATTTCTGAGGGGAAATGACAAAAGGTGCACAGTATAACAGCGCACAGATTTTCTAGGGAAGTAAGTTTGTAACTCAGTCTGCAGAGTAAAAAGCACTACTGAAAACAATGAAGAACTATGAAAAGTAAAAAAAATTAAGGATCTAAAATTTTAATTAATTGAAAAAATCTTACAAGCCTATCAGGTATGATTTTCATCAGAAACGTAAATTTGAAGAATGCCTCATTCACAAACATGTATTGACTATTTATTTAAATTATTGAATACAAATAGAAGATACTGCTAAAGAAGTGGTTTCCTCTGCTTGTTCTCACGTTCTTACACGAACTCAGAGGGCCTGCAGAAGGTTCACCGCTGATGACATCTCCTCCTCAGATCATGACAATACTTTTTTCGCAAGTGGCACCATCAATGAAACCGCCACCACTGGCACCACGAGTAGCAGCGCCACTACCAGCAAGGAGCACACCACGGACAGCAACGCTGGCACCACCATCAAAAGGTCTCCAAACCAGCAGCTCAAGCAAGAGCTCGCCCAGGGACCACCACCGTTCCTACCCATGCCACAGATAAGCACATCAGCAGCAAGGGTACCACAAGGAAGCACCCCACTGGTGCAGCAGCCACCCCGCTGGCATCACAAACAAGCACCCACCAGAAACAGAAGCACCAGGAAGAGCCAAAGCAACCACATGAACTCTGCCAGCACTGGTGCCACAGGCAGCTCCACCAGCACGAACTCAGCTACTACCAGCAAAAACCACATTGGCCATAGTAGCAGAAGCAAAACCAAGAGCCCCACTGGCACAAAATGCATCGGCAATGATCCGACCGTGAACATCCATACAGGATCTGCCAGCACCCCTAAGTGCCACACTGACCCCAGGACTCTCACTACCACCCTCAGTGCTGGCGAGAACTTCACAGACCTCGGCAGCACCACCACGTGCCCCAGCGACGCCAAAACCAGCAGCCCGACTGCCGCCAGCCAACACCTCCCCAGCAACACCATTACCAAAAGTAAAGGCACCACCAACACAGCGCAGAAGAAAGGTACTTATTTGGTATTCTTCCCAATTTCTTCAATACTGCACCATGTTACTTGTTGTTATAAAATGTATTTAAAATTTTAGGTATTTTTCCACAGATACTCACATACTCCTGGGCAGAAAAACAACGACAGTTCGGACTTAGGAAACAACTCAACCAGAAAATACCGTCACCAAGATTTGACAAATAAGCTATTTTCAGATTCTTGTTTGTTACAAAGTTGGTGTCCCTTTCTACACACACTTGATATTTTTGATTTTACATGTTTATGCCAGACAGCGAAGGTGAAAGATTCCTTACCGCCGAGCAATGTAGTAGAAAACAGGATTGCCAGCTTTTGATGTCCCAGCTTGGTAGAAAATGTTTAATGTTTTCAGTGCTTTGAACTCCTCTTTTTCATGGACCTGATGCCTACAAAGCAATACGTTGGTGTCAACCTTTCACAACTGCCTTTAAAAAAAAATTTAAAAAAAAAAATCCCAAACCTTCTTTATTTGCATCTTTAAACAGAAGTGTTATGCTCACACAATCTTGAACCTTTGTTAAATCAGAAATGTTATTGCTGTCTCCGGTTCCCAATTTAATTTTTGAGATTAAAATCTATTCAGAAATCTAACAGCTATACGTAGACCCAGCTTTTTAAACTCCCCTTCAAAACGAAAGCTGAAGGCCTAATAACTACTTATACCACCCGACATGCTAAAGTCTAGAAACCCACGACGTGTGTCCCCTCAACCACAATCTCATTACCTTGTCATAAATTCTTCAAATTTGGAACTAGTGAGATTTAAACTGGACCAATGGGTATCTGCCACGGGTTTGTGCTCCGGAGGACCCAGATAGGCAAGAAGAGTAGCCATCTTGTCAAAGGGTCGTCTTCCAACAGCCTTGTGGTCCCTAGAAACAGCATAGTACTTAAAAGAAAAGTCCTTCTTTACTCAGCAATGACGATTTTTTTGCCCACTCCCCTTCCTTACCTTGAACAGGTTGGATTTTCTTTTGTAAAACTTAATTTTTTTTTTTAAAAAAGTGTTCAACGAAGGAATAAGAAAAATGTTTGTTACACATAGAACAATTTTCAGAGAAGACAAGACAGCTGCACACCTGTACAAAGGGCTGGCAGCAAAGCGGGCAGAGATGCTGGGCGTGTTCCCAGTAATGGCTTGTCAACAAGCCAAAGTTTCCAAATGTAACATTTTTTAGCCACGATATTGTTCTCAGTAGTAACAACAAAAGCATCTGAAAGTACTTCCAAACATTCACTTTCCATGAGCAACTCCCTTCTTCATAACATTTCTGAAGTCTCACCTGTTGCTGGAAAGGTACTGGCCAATTTTCTCCTGGTTGTTCCACAGCAGCCGGTGCAAAGCAAGGACGTTGCCGTCACTGATGAAGGACAGGCTGTGATTGACGGTGTCGCTCGCTGGGCAATCAGACGCGATATCAAGGAAAAACCTGGAGTTCAAAACCAGTAACAACCATAAGCACGTAAGGGAAATCTGCCACGCAGCCTCCGTGTACATTAACAGGCTGTAAGAACATTCTCCGCGTGCTCTTTACACGACACAGACCCTGTGCGAGCTTCCCAAGGGCCTACCTTCGTGCTGCATCAAAATTGCTTTTTACAAAATCATTAAAAGGCCGCATATGTTCTTCTTTTGTGAACAGGACGTGGTTGGCAATACTCTGAAGTATCTAAATAATAAAAAGATGGTAAAGACACAGAAAGGGTTAATGTATTAACTGTTATGGTAGTCACTGTCAGAAATATTCCTTTTAGCTTGTCGTGAAACCTCAGGACAAAAAAAGGCCAACAAGCCAACGAGTTCAAAATATGATCATTTTCAATATACATTCTTTCACATACTTTTCAACACTAGAAAACAACTTCTCTTATTTATGAACTTTTTTCAGTTTAGAGCAGGAAAAAAATCATCTTTCAAAATGACCATTTATTAAACGTTAGCTATTTCTTCTGGAAATTAGAGACACGTAAAAACAATAGCATATGCCTATTTAAAGAAAACTACAATTTCTCAATATTTAAAATATGCACAGGCCACAGAATTTGTACACTGTCATTAAAACTTTTTAAAATTTTTACAGGAAATAATACCAAGTGAGATTAAAGTTAGGAAAAATCCCTTCTTTAGCGCTAGTATGAACTTAGTATCTGTCTGCCATTATTCTCCCTGTGCTCAAATGTTGGTTTGTTTTCAAACAAGGTTAGAAGTTCAAGTGAAGAGCCAGAAGGCACCTGTTACCTTATACGTCAGGCAGGACATACAACATGGCCAAATAAAAATATTTATTGATTCACCTTTGACATCAGTTTCAAGCCCCTTTCAATTCTTGGTGGAGGCTTTTTATCCAAAATCCCTGCCTCGTAAGGGGAGACGATCGCAGGGTTGATGAACCGAAGGAACATCGCGCTTCCCACTGCTCCAATGCTGTTCTGAGGAAAGCGCTGACTAACCACCTAGGAAGTTGAGAATTGTAAAGAATATTTTTGCATTAAAGAAAAGGGAAAGCAAGCCGAGCAAAGCCTTGCACGGTAACCCAACTTTAAGCACTCTTTCCATACCAACCAAGCTCAATACCTTTGAGCAAGGCTCTCTTGCCTTGGCAGGTCTTGCCTCATAGGACAATCAGGAACGAGGGACACGAGGAAGGGGCGAGGGGGCTATCACACACTAGCTACCTTTCCTTCAGCTGCCGTACAAACTTGCTTGCTAGGGTGAAATTGCTGCAATAGCTACTGGAGAAAGCCAACACGGTGATGTCAGAGTTACTGACCCCTTAATCCCAGGACCCTGCCACTGACAAACGCCGTACGTTCGTGCTCAGGCGTGCAGAGTCTTCCCACCAAATGTAGATATATCTTTTTAAATGAGTGGGGCTTTTATTTGTGTATTTATAATTTCAGTATTGATCACAAGAGCCTCTCCAGCAATAAGGCTTACGCTGTGAAGTTTCAGGAGTAATTTAAAATTTGTGGGAAGGAGATATTTGTAGAAATACTCTTCAGAACTGTCACATCTCAAGAGATTTGCCAAAGGAGGAAAGACAGAATGCACCAGAGCTGAGTGGCCAGTGTACTTTCCTGCTATACATACACTTTGCAAAATCTAGCAGGAATTTGCTAGAATAATTACAGATTTAAAATATTGTTCTTTGCTATCTAGAAAAAAAATGTTTTTCTGAAAATGTCGTAAGAAAAAAAGAAATCTCCTTTCTTTTTACGAAATCAACTATGTATTAGTAAGAGGATAGTCTATTCTCTAGATATCTTTCATTTCACTTTGAAAAGTTAAAGCTCCCTGACAAAAATAAAGTCCTTAAATATGCTACATGTGGTTCTATAAAGATTCAATATCCATAATGTATATTTTCTTATGAGTAACAACAGTTAATCAAAACAAGTCAGATTCTACCTTTTCACAGAATAGAATTAGCAAGCTTTGTATTTTAAGTTATATTGTTTAAAATAAATAAAAACCAAACAAACCCCATTTTACTAAGATACTTCAAAACATAAGTAGTGCAGTGTCAAACAGTGCTTGAAACAGATAAAGCCTTTAGTACACACATAATGTATCAAGAATCACTTTGGTTCGGTACCAACTTCATTCAGTTACCTGGTGATGGAATTACTCATAGTATTTGCTTGTAAAATACTAGTTTGCACACAGGTTTTGCATTTAAACATGATTATTATTCTGCTCAATTACAGCAAAAATAAGGGAGTATTTAATAAAAGTCTAAATTTCCATTCTGCCTCTGTTTTATCCATGCTTTATATGTTGAGGTCACTGTCAAAGAAAAGGATAAGTCTAATCTTTTAATGTCTTTTAATGACACCACTGTCACAATATACATATCTAAACTTTTTAACACAGCAAGTTACTTAAAACGGGAAATGTGCTTTTCTCAGTAAATCAATACAAGTGCTAATTTTTATTTAGTCACAAGGCAAACAAAAGAAAATATATCAGAAACAAGTCATATAAGCCTCTTTGCTTTTCAGTAACCCAAATATATTAGTTGTTCTTTTCCCAGGATGCAAGCTGAATTCAAGTTATCAACCAGTGTTAAAAACACTAAACAGACTCAGATTTTCCCCCAAACCAAAGAAAACATTTTTCTTCTGCATTTTTTTAATTTGAAGATGGTGACAAGGGTTGAAGAATCAGCTATTAAATACTAAGCAGTAATGTTAAAAATGTCTTTTGTTTACTCAAATAGGCACACAGAGAATATTTTAAATATAACTTAATTCAAGTGTTAATTGAAATGAAAGCTATTTTGTGCCAGAATTAGTAGAATGATTTTACAGTGAGGTCAAACAGATTGAAGTGAAGATGTTTTGAACAAACAGCAAAAGATTTCTGTTGAGCTTTGAAAGAAATGGCTAGTAAAAAGGTCTCCAAACTTACTGATTTTTTGTTTTCCTTTTTTTCTTTTACGGTAGCTTTATTCAGTAGAGAGTGGCAAGTTGCCTACAGAACAGAGATGAGCACAAACAAGTCACAGCACCAACTACATACAGCAACAAAAAAAACCAATGTTGACTTGTACATAAATTACACAGTAAAATGTAACAAACATAACCAACAGAAAATGAAATATATAAACTAAAGACTGATGATGGAGTTTTTATTCCACAATTTTAAAACATCTCATTTACAAAGCACTAAATACAAAACAAGCAAATGTTGCGTTTCAATCATTTCTACTATTTCTGGCTAGATTAAAAGTCAAACCACATTAATGTGCTCATGATATACAATATTGGGCATTAAATGGTATAGTCAGCTTTCAAATGTATTTCACCATCCCCAAATAATTTTAATAGTAAAAATAGTAAAGTGTTATACCTTTGAAATACATATTACTTTTAAAATAAATTTAGAGTTTTAAATCTTCCCAATGTTTCTCTGTGTGTCCTTCAATTTAGTTAGATCTGTGAATCATCACGGTTATCACTACTTTAATAGCTAAACACTGCCACAAAACACTCTGTGGAAAGAGGAAAAAAAAAGCCAGCGGGTCTACATTAATTTATTATAGATTTCCAAATCAAGATACTGACTTGACTGTGCTTAGTTCTGCACTTCGTTTAAAGGGACCCACCAAGAAGCATCCCATTCTCTCCCATTTCCCATCGGGATCTGGGCAAAGCTGTAGCAGCCCAGCCCTGGGCACTGCCCCGCTGCACAGAGGTACACCCTGGTCCTGGAGCTCAGCCCTGCACCCTCCGGGTCAGCGGTAACAGTAAACGGGCATCGCTGAGCAGCCCTGCAGCGGGCAGCGCCTGGACCTGCACCCACAGAACGCTCGCAAGATCTGGCAGTTTGAGAGCAAGCACGCACCGACAGCTCAGGTGATCTTTAGAGTATCAAACTGGGACTGGCAGAGAATTTCTACAACTTAAGAATGTGACAGAGTAAAAGGCAAAATTAAAAAGAACAGTCAGTAAGAGCTATTCTGCTGACCAAGCTGAATTGAAATAGTTCAAATTTGCATTTGTGCAGGACCTATTAACATTAACCAATGGTGCTGCTGCCACGTTCCTGACACTGGGCAATTTCTAGAGTCCGCTTCTGAAGCGGTCAGGTACATCCTGTATGCACCAGGCCATTGCATTTAAAGCAAGTACAATTTCCATCTCTCTTTCTTAAGGAAGATCATGTACGTTTGCGTGTTTTTTTGTGAAATAGCCAGCACAAATTCTTTGCATGAGTTACTTTGATCAGGGTTGTTCGTGACCACACAACACTCCTGAACACACATCACCTGAACATCAGCCCGGGTCAGTCTGTCACGGTAACTAGGTATATGGCATGGCCAGATGAAAACATTTATTAGGGCTCTGTTCTGGTAACAGAAACGCCAGCCAGCACAGATCCCAATATCCAACTAAATACCCTGCTTCCATAATGTTGCTACGTTGATTAAAATTAGCTACAAATCATTTACAGATCACACCCAATGAGTATTTTTTGCACAGATTTACTTCAAAACTCTGAACATAAAAAGACACTGCAAAATTCAGTCTCATTTACTATTACACTATCACTTGGGATGAAACACATTCACCTTATATAAAATGAAGTTACCTTATAAAAAACACCTATTTGATTCTTATGATAAAAATGGATTAATACCACAAAAAATTCAAATTTCAATTGTACTTTCTTACAGATAAAGGCCAGACTCTTCAAAACTCTCTGGAATTTGAAAGTACAGAATTATTACACTATTTGTGATGAACAAACATTTGTACACAAATATGTGTTACTAGAAACACTTAATATAGTAGGCAAAGCTGAACATCAGTTACTACCACTTGTATATTTGCCAGTAAGTTACCTCTTTCAAGAACAAATAACCCTTGTTACCAAAAAAATGTAAAGGCAAGAATAAAGCCAACAGACTTGATATGCTTTCAGAGCAGAATCTCTTGCACTGCCCACTGGTGAGCACGTTTTAGTAATTCCACTTCATGTAGGAATTAAAAATGACTTGCATAGAAATAATTTCTAGCAACATATCACCGAAATTAAATCTCATACATCCTAGGAGCAGCACATAACAGCAATTCCAGGAAAAGGTGTGGGACAATATAACGTCAAATAACGGAAGCAACAATCAAGGTTGCGTGTGACATTTTCAATAACACTCAAACACACTCCCGGTCAACGTCTGTGGGACTGGGGCCATTTGAACTTGAAGGAAACCAACTGGCCCCCCTCATTTCCCAAATTAAAAAACGAAACCAAAAAAACAAACATCAGTTAATACCACTTGTGTATTTGCCAGTAAGTCACCTCTTTCAAGAACAAATCACCCTTGTTACCAAAAAAATGTAAAGGCAAGAATAAAGCCAATAGACTTGATATGCTTTCAGAGAAGAACCTCTTGCACTGCCCACTGGTGAGTACATTTTAGTAATTCCATTTCATAGACAATGTTTGTAAAAAATTTACTTCAGAGAGAAACACTGTTGAAGAAATTGCCTCTATTTTTACACAGAGAACAACTATCTAAAGTCAGTAACCACCCAAGCAGCTATTTTATTCACAAAGTTAAGGTTTATCAAAGGCGTGATCCATAAGATCTTTAAATAATTAACTTTATTTCTGATTTATTTGATCCTGTATAAAAAGTAAACAAGTACACTGCTTCTATATTCAAAACACAGTTTTGCATTCTCTCAACCCAGCAGTAATTTTTTTTTTATTTTCCCCTTTTGCTGCCTTCCCTATAGATGGCCCACAGGATAAACTGACAAAAGCAAGTATAACCATTACCTCCCTAGTTAGTTTTTAATTTACTATAGAGATGCTAAAGCAGAGATTATTGCTGCCTTATTAGGTCTGAGTTCTTAGCTGTGATTCAATCTTTAAAACAATGTTTAGTCACCTCCTGATTGCCAACCCAAGTCCTAAAACACCATTCAGTCCCTACGTTTGGATTCCTGTTATTTACAAACATCTGCAAACACCCTTTCAGAAATGCCCACTGTGCAGACAGCACTGGACCAAGCTCCAAACTGCTAGAATTATAAAAACAAACCCCAAAGTTTAGGGGCAGGCAACCACTGCAGGCATACCTGGTATAAACAATGGCACACACTGCGAAGTTGTGGTGGGAACTCCGAAGAAGAATTAATGATTGCATGAAAAAATTTTTCTGTCATTTGCAAGAGACTCCGCTGGTTCTCTTCAAGGCTTTCTGTAGGCTCCAGCCTGAAACAGACCCATAAATGTATGACCAGCAACCAAATCAGTGATACCGGCTGTACTTACATGTTTGGTAGTAACCTTATTTCCCAGGGTAAAGAGAAATCGTAGGAAATATTTATGATCTTTTACACAAAAGTTGCCAACAATATTTTAAACCAGGTAAGTTACAAATATAAGGCCATTTAAAACTCAGTAATAAACAGATGGCTGTAAGTGGGATTCTCTCACATCATTCCATACAAAGACATGCATACATAATTCCAACTGATAATTGCATTATCAGTTTGATGATGGTTTCTCTGAAAGGAATTTTTGAGGTAGACACAGACACTTGAGAGTTAAACTATTAATAAGAAGGCCTATCTTTTGGTAAGCGACTTAAAAGACAAATACTTTAAGTTTTTCTAAGAATTAGAGATAATTCAAAGCAAGAGAGCAACAGTTACTAAATCCAAGCCTTGAAGTGATATAAGAGAAATTAAAGCAAAAAAAAGACACACAACATGGATGCATTCCATCTTGCTTCTGTAATTAATTCAATGACCTGAAGCAGATGCTTTCTGGTGCTACTGGAAATCCCCACATTAGTGGCCTACATAAAAGTGTGAAGTAGCAAGTAGGAGAAGAGATCCTGCAAGAGCTCTCTATCTTCCTTACTCTCAGGGCTTAGAGGACATGCGGCAAAACTCATCTCGCTGTGTTGAACAGCTCTGTACAATTCTCCCTGGGTATAAGGATTGCAGATACAATTAATGTGTCTGGTAAGGTGAGGAGTGGAAAAGCATGACAAAAATATTTGCCACAAGGAAAAAGGAATCCTATTATATTTACAGTGACTGGGAATCCTCTTTACAAACAAATACATTTGTCCCACCCTTGAATCTCAAACCTTGTTGGATCCACCTCAAAGCTAACATGCTGCCATTCAGAGGATGTGATCACAGTCCTTAATAAAGGTTCCAAAAGCTTCTGCAAATATGTAGCACCGTATACCTGCGTAGAAAGAAAATGAGAGTAGGTGGCCAGATTAACACGGCAATTCACAGGGGCACTCCAAAATTCCCTAAGTGTTACAAGAGCCTGAAAACATTTGATTTGTTTCGGCATAAGCCAGATTTCTGTAAAATTGGGGTTTCTATATTATAGTCTCACTTCTGAAACACATCAGTGATCAGTTTCTATAAGTATTTTAATTAATTTCCAATTTAGAGAAAACTATAGGTCACTTTAATAACCACAATAACTAGATGGGATTCTTTCTTAGAGCACAGTGACTCACCACCCCATCTCTGTTCATATACCACCACACAACTTTTTAAACTGAAATGGAAGCATAAACAAGACCTCAGAGTTTGTCTCCCCATCTTTAAATTGCCCGTTACAAAAAGACCACCACGAACAGTCTTCAAGCTGGTACTAGCCCCAGAACCACTCATATAATTAAACTGGTCAGAAGTTTAAAGAGCCCTGCTATGACTGAAGATTATTTAGGAAAGGACTTGAAGGTAACTAAAACTTTTACAAATATTTAGCTGTTTGTATCAACAATTGTGTTCTTATATTACTAAACTTTTCCTGTGATTGAAGTGATTTGTAGCAGAGAGAAAGATTAAATAATATACCTTAAAACAGAAAGTCATTATTTTACTGGCTAAGCTGTTTCCTCGGAAGAGTGTCTGCATGGAATCTGCTAGTTCAACCTCCTTTGAAAACATATTCCAGAGCAGCTGGTAGAGCAAGTGCCGGGAATCAAAGAGTGTGACCAGGACACGAGCTAGCTCATCCTTAAAAGAAGCAAGGAAACGTTAGTCTGACTAGCAGTGAGCCAAAGCGAGTACCAAAAAAAGAATTATGAAAGAAACAACACGGAGTCTTGCATGTAAACATCAAACTAAGCATACACAAGCTCTCTTCACATCTTTCCTATGCTACTGCTTGTCTAAAAACCTGCCTCATGATATCCAGTCATACAAATCCATAATGGCTAGTCCACATAGATAAGCAGTTATTCTGCTGTGTAACAAAGCCCAGTTCATCTTGCTAAAATCTACAGGAGCAAATACAGTTCTGTTTTCTTCATTACAGCACAGTCTGTAACAAATAACCAGCCCAAACAGATGCATTTATTACAGTAACATACAGTAACAGTATATAAAATTATTCCTAGACATTAACTAAAAATTTACTATAAAAATACCACTTATAATCAAGATCTCTGACAATCAGTTCAGAAAACTTTTCAAGAATATACTAGGAAAGGCTAGCTATCATGAGTGGTAGGTCTAATCTCTCTGTAGCAGACTCTTATTACACCCTATGTTTGCACTAATTTTTATCTCAAGTCTTAATATTTTCAAAAATGTAGGAAATAAAATGCATGAATCAACTTACCCACTGAGAACAAGGCACCACATTGGCTAAAGCCATAGCAATAGGAAGCTCCCCCTGATCACCCATCATTGTAACCAACTCCACCAATCTCTCAAACCGATCTGCTAGCACTGTTTCTGCTAACGTATCAAATTCTGTTCCCTGCTGCAGAATTTTGGTGAGGACTTCCATAAACGTAGCTCTTGTTTGGAGGTCTTTATGATAGCCCAAGCCTGATTAAAAAAACCCAGAACTACTAAGGAAGATGTAAAAATAAATTAAATACCAATGTCTTCATTATGTATTCATTTATGCACAGTTATCTCTAACTACTTTACCTATTGAATGCATAAGACCACTGTCCACATTTGCATTGAGTAAATTTGACATAGCCAGAACAGTGCAGTGCCGTAGCGAAGCCAGTCTCCGAGACATTCCACGTTTCCTGCCGCCTGTTTGTGCACTTTCATCTTCAACTTCGCTACAGTCATTTAGAAGGTTCATAAACAGTGTGAAATACCTAAAGAAAAAGACTTGGATAAGTAAAACAGATTCTGCAAAGGCAACTGTCTGAAAAGAGTTGCATACACTAGCAAATGGATAATAAGCCTCTCTTTAGTTTTGCAAACTAAACATAGTTTGCAACAAAAGTGATATGGTGCATCTACTCAAGAGTCATTGTAAACAGTTAAAAGTCACTACTTACTTAAGAAATAACTGAGATTTTGCTTCCATCAACTCAACACCATCTCCTTCTTCAGGCTGTAGCGGAAGCCCAGCAAGAAGAGAGACCACTGCTTCCATACTCGCTTGGTCCAAGTCTCTGAAAAACAGAATTTTAAGCAGCTGTGAATCAGTTCAGCAGAACTAATCTGTCCAGGCCCTTGGTAATTTTCCCATCCAGTACCAAGTCCCTTTTCCTTATCTATCTAACTGCAGGTGAAAAGAATCTTCAAAAAAAAAAAGTTACTCTAGCAAAGCTCTGTCCATCATGAGAACAGCTATCACATTCTGTGGTACAGGCTCAAGCAATATATCTCCTCAGGACAACAACTGCAAACCAAATTGGTCACTAAAAAACCAGTTATGTATAAGTTCAACACTATAATGTTTGATGATTTTATTCCTCAGAAGTTGGGACCTGATGATCTTAAAGGTCCTTTCCAACCAAAATGATTCTATGATTCTGTACGAAGATATAGCTCTAGCAAATAAAATATTCAATCCTAATGCTAAATCAGAAAAGGTATTAAAAGGAATTAAATAAACTCTGTAGATTAAAAAAAACTCCAAACCCTCAAGAACCATGTTTGTTGAGACTGCGCATTAAACATAATTCTGTTGTTGCTCACCAAAATTTGTTTCAATTTTTGTCTTTTCCTTAAAATTACTTCTGCTAAAGGAAGTCCACACAAGCCAGCTCATCTGTGGATATCAAATGCCACCTGGAACACTGTTAGCAACTTTAGGAACAGCTGAAGAGTATTCTTTCCTACCTTGTCAAGCATTTCACGTCCTCATCTGTCGCTTGATTAGATGTTCCCATAACCCAGTCTGTCAAATATTCCACCATTTTGTTCCTGTTATATATAGATATATCGCTTTAGCTTTGGAGTTTGTTTTGGTTTTTTTAAATAGCCCTTCTCTCAAACACACTTACTACTGTTGGCATCATTCTTAATCATTACAAATTCAGTGTAAGAACTATTTAAACCACCACACACTGAAGATGAACTGAACTAATTTTATTATTCCAAGTAATACCCCAGTCTGCATCACACACAAAATTTTTTTACATGTGTTGAGTATCCCCACAATCAAAATAAAATTTTAATGCAGCACCAGGCTCTAAAACATTCTGAAGACAAAGACAGGAGTACTATCCCTATACCACGAACACTGGTGCGAGGCAGGTTTTGATTTACTTTTTTAAACATGTAACCAAACAAAATTACACTTGTCCACATTACACTATCCTAGAAGTTGCATAATGCAATACTTACCTAAATTTCATTTCTTGGCAAAATGAAAGGTCATCTCTCCTCTCCATCATTACTTCTACCAACTGACAGAGCTTAGTTTTTATTTGAATTGCATGTACCAAATTTCCAAGCACACGCACATACCTGAAGAAAAACGCAAACAGATTAATTAAACACTTCCTGATACTTCATACTACAAGGCCCACAAATCTGACAAATCCTTTTCAGCTCCATGCTGGAACCCACACACTGGCTGACCCAGCAAACTTGCATCATGGGTTAGCAAGTGCTGGGGTTACCATTTGGTGTTTTTTTCCCAAGTGAGCAAAGCTAGCCCTTATATCAGCTGAAGACCAATACCACGGTTCTTCTGGCCAAAGAAGTTTTCTATTAGTATAAAACTGAAGAGAAATCTGCTCTTCAGCTGGTTTTTAACCACTAACACCACTGTACAGAAAAGAAATCAGGCATGCTTACAAGAATAGGGCTAAGGTATGGAATGGTTAGTTCTTTTTAAAAAAAAGTCACCCTCCATCAGTGTACTTCATGCTACAGTATAAATGATCTCCATGATTACTGAAGTTGTCAGAACCGTAAGGAGGAGGATTAGAAAATCAGCTTCTCCATGGATGCAAGCAGAAAAGATATAAACTAGAAGGGTCTACCCAGTTCTTAAACATATTACTTTGTACTGGAATGCCATCAGCATTTCTTACCTAACCAGATTTAGCATCATTGTCTCAATACTGGCTTGTCCGAGATGTTCTGAGCTCCCTTCTGTATGATTGTCAAGCAAATTCTTCATTATAGCAATGGTTTGCTCTACAAATTGTGTGTTGGTCTCAGTTAACAAAACCTACAGGAAGAAAATTGCTAGTCTTGATTCTTTACGCACAAAACCAAAAAAAGTGTATTTATCAAACATACCGCAGCATTTCAAAAGTGTAATGGACAAGCATTTTTCTAGTTATCACTTAGCCAGAAGAATTCCAACATATGTCAAGATTAAATATGTCAGTGCTACCAGCCATAATGATTCTGAGAACATTCTCACAGATTCTGTACTCAAGAGTTCGCTTAGAATTCAAGAATGTTTTCAATTACTTGTTGTTAACTATAGCCTGGAATCACAAATACAGTAAGTATTAATGCATGCTGTCAGAGACAATCACAATGCTTGCAGGTTTTTCATACAAAACATGAACAGGAATCAATTTCAATTACCTATGTGAAAGACAAGACTGATACTTTTTATTAAGACACAAACGTGAAGGACTAGATCAACACTTTACCTGTCCTTGAGAATCAAAAAACTTGCTGATGGTATTCTTCAATTTGTTAAACAGCATTGGATAAAGTGCTGGACTCAGCTCCAAACCCACCAGATCTTTAATATTAGTCCGTATCTGCAGTCCCACTTTCTCGTGGTTACAGACCATCAGAGTCAATAGGCGGTCGATGAATTTGCTGACAGGAGTCTCCGCGTTCCCCTCAGTGGACACCATGGATATCATGGAGCCCTTGCGCTCGTTGACAGGGCCCATAGGAGGGCTGTAGGTCGCTAATCCCGCATTGCTGCGGTGCTGGAGGCACACTCCCCCGAGGGCACACAAGAACCCCGTCATGTTGATCCACTCCTGAAGAGAATCCGTGTCAGACAAGTCGATGGAGCCTCCGCCACTAACGTGAGACATTCGTCTCTTAACAATTGTCTTGTGAAGACTTTCAGTAACCTGAAAAATAATGGCTGAAGATGAAATCTCTTCAATTAAACATAATTAATGGAGAGAGATCAGAATTTCAAAGTATTCCGTAACACATCCTGTCATTTACAATTCCAGTCTCAAGAATTTTCTAAGATTCACCTTTTATAGTTTATTGTGACAGTATGGACAGAAATCTATACAGAGGCACTGTCTTTAGAGAAGTTAAAGCAAGGTTTCAAAGGACTGAAGGGGGTTGCCTAGCCAACTCCCTGCTCTGCACCAGGATAAAGCATATTTACACCATGATAGCCAGCAGCTTGTTTAAAATCTTCCAGTGAAAGGGATTTCATAATTTCTCCAGTAGTATTCAAGGGTTTTCACTATTCTTTTTTTTCAATTTATTTTTAATTTTTAAGCTCAGTCTCCATCTCCCTTACAGCAATTTAAGTCAAATTACTTCTTGGTCTCTTAGCAAGCATAGTGGACAACTGACTACCATTATTTTTCTGGAATACTCTCATGGAGCTTAAGTCTGCCTACAAAACTCATTTTCTACATTAAAAATAAATTCCTTAAAATAAGTAAGCTTAAATAGTTATTTTGAATATCTAAAGGTTGAATCTATGGAAAAATTCATAGTCACCTGCCCATCTTCCATTTTGGTCTTTGGATAGTTAAGGATTAGTTTTGTAGCTTGCTCCCATTTTGCATGTGTATCCTCCCAAGCCTAAAATAAGATATATCAAAATTTAACTTCAAAACTACTTGTAGCAACAGTATTTTCTGTTTCAAAAAAACCCAAAATATACATGCAAAGAGTATATAAATTCAGAAGAAAAGTTTACCTCTGTGTTGCCTGCAGTTGGATGTTCAATGCGTCTTAACAATGCCATCACTCTTTTCTGAAGAGCTGCTCTCCCTACAAAGGAGCACAGAACATTTAACTAAGTTTTTTGAAAATCCACCTGCAAATATGAAACCTTTGAAAGTAATTATTAAATTAACAGAGGAACATATCCCCTTGAAGTGTTACACCTTAAAATCCCCATTAACTCAGTCACACAAATTCTCTACTCTTTCTAGCAATTCCAGTGATTCAGATACTTCAGTGAAAGCACAAGTAGCAATTGAATCAAGAATCTCAACCTGTTTGAAGAACTCAAACACAAATAACAGTCTTACACAGGCAGAAAGGTCTTTTACAGATTTATGATTCTTACCTGTTGACATCATATTGCTAACGGATGCAAACTCCATGAAAGTGTTGTAGTTTGGCAAAAAATTATGCACTGAGACTTCATCTACTCCACATCTGATGTCTGCTTCCTCACAGAGGTGACGGAAACAGGACATGGCAACGAGGACTGCCTCGATATCCGGGCTCCACAAAAACATATATAAGGCAACTTCCAATTTTGTCTGGGCTTGGCGACAAATCGGTGTTCCGCTGCATCCTGCCGTGCTTTCCTTGGGAAACAGAGAATTCTGGAGTTGGCAATATTGCTTATGAATATGGCAATTTTATTAAAATCCAGCCTTATCCAAATTGTTCTTTAAAACTGCTTTTATTCCAGTAGGAATAAGCAATCCTAAGCAAGATCAGAGTTCTATTTCATATGCTGTTGCACAAACATAATGGCTAAGAACCTGCTCCTTTCCTAAGGATAACCATGTACTTAGGAAAATCTTATTGATTAAAAAACAAAATTAAAGTCTTGGCTCATTAAAGACGTTCTAAATATCCTCTTCATTTTGTTCCTGCAGCTAGAACTAATAGTAAAACTAGGCTTGAGAAACTTGCCAAAAGGTTTACCTTACTAAAACGCTTGATTTTATCATCCTTCATGGCACATTCAAACTGCAGCAATACTTTAAAAAGTGAGATTTCAGATTTGTTAACAACAGACTAAGGTGTAGGGATGCTATGCGCGATTCTACGAGAAAAATATTCACCAACATTTTAACTTGAAAAAGGTGTGACTTTTTAAAGTCTGAAACCTTATATTAACCAGCATATTATACACATACGTTATGTAGGATACAGATGTCTTTTCCTCCTCCAAAATAATTAATTTTATTTTTAAAGATTACTCTCAAAGTAATCTAATTTCTACTTGCACACAGGTTTTTCTCCCCAAGTGTTAAAAAGAATTATCATATATTACTTACCATGGAAGAATTCCCTTTCCCTTTCCTGAGGGTAGCTCCTGGAGCACAGCGTATCATCTCTTCATGGTCAAGAGACATTTGACTAGTTCCACCTCCAGAGACATCATAAAGGAAGAGAAAGTGGCAGGAACTCCTATCTGATTGCTATAAAGAGAAGGAAGAAAAATAATAAATCAACTTATTTTTTAAAAAGGGTAAAAAGCTCTTCAGCATTTACACAGTACTTTTCACACTGGTGCTCTCATATAGAGTTATCCATATGAACAGTATCTTAGAACGATATTTCCCCTCCAGAAATTATGTGGAGAGTCATCTTCAAAAATATCACCTTGAGGTAAGCACAAAGTGATGCCTTTTCCTCCCTTCCCTGGAGCCTCCTGAAAGCCCTATAAGCTTCTTGGGTTTACTGCACAGAATACACAGTAACGTAAATATAATTATAATTTAGATGTAATTAAGTCTGAAGAAGGCAAGCTCAGGAGTACTGTACATTTTATTCTACACATTTTATATTTGATCAGAAAAGCAGGAACCAAGATGGTGAAGCAGAGCTCTAATAACAACTATTATCTTTTTCTGATCCTGATATTAATGAACACCCTCTAAGCACTAAGACGAAAGACATTTTTTTAAAAACAACTAATTACTTCTTAACTAGAAGGAGAATGATAATATTAAGCATATTCTCTACTTGAAGGACGGTTGATTTCCATTTAGAGGCCAAATGTAAGAGTCTTCCTGAATTCACAGAAAGCCAGAATGCCTAAAGGTCTTCAGCTGCAATCCATGAGATTATATCTTACAAATATATATTTGTATAAACTGGAGATACCAAAGGAAAAGGCTTACTACTCAGCATCAACACAGACAAAAAGCAGTGTCCATCAGTAACAGAGCTACCAAAGTTGAAAAAAAAGACAGAAAAAAACAGAAACCCTTTATTTTTTCTAGTAGATCTTTAATTCAAAAAGTAATATAGCAAGTCTGGTTTTAATTCTAGCAAGTACAGCATCCCAATGTGTGTTTGGCTTGGAAAAAGTCTCCTGAGATTATCAGAAAGCAGCAAGTCAGAATTCTAGGACTCACATGAACATGAGATCCAAAAAGAAATTTCTATTTCATCCATGAAGAAGTATATTTTATCATAACTATCTTTACCTTTTTCTCACCTCATGGACTATTTTCCTTTGTATTAGGCAAATAGGTACCAGGCACCAGGTTTCTGCGAAACATACATTTTCCAGGCAAGTAAAACAAACTGTGTAGCTAAAGTCAAAAAAAAAAAATCCTAAACCTAACCTCAGTTAACAATTCTAATCAAGGGTGCCTCACAAAGCACTGTTGCTCAGCAGAGAGGAAATCAGAAGACAGAAAGTGTAGGTTTAGTTATTAAATCACTTCCAATCACAAAAATAACCTGGTAAATAAAGGGAGTGACAAAACAGAGCAATTCATTTTAACGATCCTAACAGATGGATGTTAACGTGTACTTACTTTGTTTTTTAGAAGAAATTTATTCCTACAGATGAGAATCTCTCGCAGCCACTTGAGAATTTCTGTACTGCTGAGCATCTGATGACTAGTTAGTTTCTTGCAGATATAAAAAAGCATTTGTGAACTGCAGCAAAATGAGATTCAGCATTAGCTTTATAATCTAGTAACAAATTTTTTGAAGATATCGCTACATTTTACATAGAAGTAGGCAATTAGCATGAATATCCTACACATATACTAGCATAATTTTTAAAAAGTATAATAGATTTAATATAGGTGTGTACTTTAAATGACAAGCTCCCCTCTGACCCTTCCCACCGCCCAGCTGGCCTTTTTAGCTCCCTAGAGGAAGTCAAGCAATTTGGGTACTTGTCAGAAGTCCACACTCCAGGGCTGTCGATTCAGAAGTCCTCCATTGACCCACAGAACAGATACAGCACAGACAGGGGCAGTACAAGTTTACCTACACTGCTCTGACAACGTGTCTCAACTCTGTTCTGGAAGGAACACATCTAGGGATGTTCCTTCTTCATATCCATTCAGGCCTCACACTCTCTGTTAAAACTGCCAAAGGGTCCAAATTAGTGTCAGTTTTAATGGGTTTTATCCCCAGCCCGAACAGACCATAAACTCATTTCTACTATTAGAAATTAATGAGTTTCAGTTATTGACCATCTAGGCAGGGCTCAGCCCCAAACCTAGCCCATAACAAGCCCCTTGAGCCATACGTAGCAGTCACGCAGGCCAATTTGTTGATGCTGGTAAGAGTGCTCCTCCTAGACTGTTGTTCCCTTTCTTCTAAAACAAACACCTGCACCAATTCAGGTTAGATCACCAGATATTTCTTTTAAAATTGGTTAGCTCATGCAATTCTTAGAAATCTGAGTACAGATTTCTATTTTTTGGTTTAGCATTTTGTGTAATTCTGACTTTTTTGGAACTTCATTTCCCTTAATGTTCTCCAAGAAATCAACCGCAACAGCTGCTGTGAGTTATAAAAAGCAAGATGACTTTAATGAATAAAATTCTTTAAATACACAGGAAAGACAGAGATCACAGGTCAGGGCAAACAACCACCTTCTTTAGGTGAGGGCTTAAGAGTCAAGATTAGCAAATCCACACTTTTAGAATTGCTTAGCATTACCTTCCCTCAGCTCCCAAATGATAAAATAGAATTTAAACAAGTAGTAAACATCTGAATGAGGTGGAAAAGCCTCTAAGTTTTCAAACTAATATTCATTTATCCACGTTAATATGAGGCTGAACAGAGCCATTAAGAAAGCCAGCAAAATGTTTGTTATATTTTCATTAAATTTTTATAGTATAAGGAAGATAAAATGTTTTCATCAACACACATAATAATTTTGACTGCAGATTCATGCTGATGTTGCACAGGTTTCCCAAAACATTCACAGCTATTTCTCTAATTTACAAGAGTTAACTTACATACCTAATTTCCCAGAATGTTTCTATAGGTGCATCAGGATTCCACAAGTCAATGCTGTCTAACTGGTGAAGGACCAGCAAGGCCTGAATTCAAAACAAAGCACTTCCACTTAAAGGCAGAAATGTACACAGTACATCAGCATAGGCACAGAAACGGGTGCAATCCCACAGTAATTGCATTGTTTTAAAAACAACAAAAGATATAGAAAGGATTTTAGATAGAAGAACAAGAGCTCATCATTAGTCTGTGTCAGAAGTATTTCATTTTAGTCTTTATTACATATTTATAATCCAAATCTAGAAGTTTCACCTTGTATTTTCATACAAATCCATACTAGACACACAGACACAATGTTTTTAAAAGATAGCTTTTGGCCTAATATTTACTTAATGTCCAGCTGCAAAAAAATTAATGCAACCGATCCTACAGATATAAACTTCTAGTGGCAAGAACAAAATTTCTGTAGTTTAAGCTCTTTGCCAAGTCAGGACAGGCAAATACTTTGCTCTTTGCAACCATTCCCTGCACAAGCAAAAACTTAAGTAAGAATAAGTTCTGACCATATCTAAGAATTCACTGGTGAACTATGGCCAAAACTTTAATCTCTGCTTTTGATTTAGTCAGATTAACTACAAAAATCTCAAAAACCAACTACTTATAAATTAGCTGAAGAGGATTTTCAGAAGAAATACACATCTGATAAAAATTAAACTGGTCAAAGGCTATAAAGAAACAGAGAAATATTTATTAGAAGATGTTTATCCTTAATTACACCAAACAACTACAGCAAACAAAATCTCTCCTCTCAGCTCACCTATTACGTGGAGTTGCCTGATATGCAGGCAAATAAATTTTCACTTTGGTGAAAATACAAGTTAAAGACAGAAATGTGGAAAGCCATTTAGGAAACATAGTAGAGAAAGGGCAAGCTTAATGGTGCTCTCTGCAAAGACGGAGCAGAGGAACTGTCAAACTATATTTCATCCACACCAGGGAGGAACAGACCGTATTAAGAGGTGCAGGGTAGTCAGAAGAGGCAGCATGAATTGCTTTTTAAAATTTTCTTACAGGCCTCTCCTATAAAACTTTCCGTGCAAGAAGACATTTAGAAACAGATCAACCAAGACCAAACTCTAAGACACAGAACTTCGTAGCTAATCAATACTTCAGAGATTCTACAAAGGCCTTGATTTGTCTGTGTACTAATCATCTGGGATAGGGAACATGCACCCCTTACCTCCATGGCTTCTTGTGCGATATCTGGCATGCTGGACTGTGGAACAAGCTGTACGAGGCCTGTAATTAATTCAGCCGTGCTGCCTTGTGTCTCAGGCCCTTGCTTCCTTGGGTTCTAAACAGCAAAAAGGAAAGCAAGTTTAAGTTGTAAATCTTCCTAATGACTGACCATGTTACTGATCGCTACAGCAGCATTCCTGTAATTAAACTAGGGGGATTTCTGGATCTTTAGGAGAGCGTCTCATTTGTTTTTAAGCTATGATACCCCTTGCACACCATATCTTTAACAGAACTGAAGATTTTTGAATTAAACAATAAACAGACTTGGGAAAATGGAAGATCTAAGAGCACATCTGTGTCTCTACTCATTGAAATGAGTAATGACTAATTTCCCCCTGCCTTGTTTTAGTTTTCTCCTTGTTCTATTCCCCTCTCCTTCCCTCCCTATGCCCCCTCCAGAGTTAGAGCTTTATGCTCTCTCTCATTGTGTTGCTCTGGTTCTGTAAAATTTCTTACAGTTTCTTTTTGGTTTTGTTTTTTCCCTTTGAAAGAACAGAAGCATTATAACCAGAGAAAAGAATGAGAAGTATCCTAGATGCCAGGTTTATGTTTTTAATTTTTATTCATTTAGTAGCTGCAAAAGTAAATCTTACTATGAATGAATACTATGATGTACTTACACACAGCAAAAGCTTTGGATCAGCATGGATCAGTTTTACCAAGGATAACAGCAAGAACTTGTAGCTTCTGGTTTCCAAATCAGTAGGTTTTTCTTTAAATTTAAGGCTTGTCATTTTCTCCTTAAATGTAAGACTCTGATGGAAGGAAAAATCACAGTCGTCGTCAGTAACATAGTCTGCATAGTAGTTACAATTAAACATCTTACAAAGTGTATTGCTTTTATAATCTATAATTCATGAAAAACTTTAAAAGCATATTAAATTCACTCAAGTATAGTCACATAGCCTTCTACTTAAAAATCCCCCTTTACCTATGCATGTGCTATCGCTTTATTACATCTTTAAAGTTTACTTAAGAATTGTTTTAGTGAGCTGCATGTGGACAGTAAGAAAAGTTTTTGCATAAGACAAACTGTGGCAAAAGAAAAATGGATAAAAAGAATAATAAGAATTTAGAGAGATTTTCTCTGGTCTGAGAAAGAAATAAAAACAAATGTTTCCGAGTAAGCTTGAATACATGAGAGAGCAGGGAATCTTTTTCCAAAGTCAAAATATTCTTTCTATTTTCTGCCACAATCACAGTCAGGATGATAGTGTTTTCGTCTGTACAGCCTCTGAAAAATGCACCTTTCAGTCTTCACAAGGTACACAGTGCATCGCTTAAGCTAAAAAGTCTAGCTTCATCTGAAAAGTCAGTAAATTACTGCTGTACCAGTCAACTTACTCATGTGAAATGGAGGGCATTTTAAGGTATTTATTGCGAGTGCACATCAGGTATTCTGGTTTGACTCCACGGTGAACTGTATCATATCCTGCCACTGCTGTTCACAGACCAGAATCCAGGCAGCAATATGACCAGTGCATTTAACAGTCACACACGGTGCTGGCTGCGAAATAAGCGTACATGGATACTACCACTTGTAAGGATTTCAAAAACTGAGCTTACGCTTCAAGCCTACAGTGTGCACAACCCCCCAGAGTGAACCACCCTGTCGTATGGCAATCGGCTGCAGCTTCTTCATCTCAACACAAGATAATTTGGATGCATACTAAAGTCTGTAAAAAATACTATATATGTGTGTGTTTATATATATACACACATATATACATACACTTAAAAAATTGTGAATTTGTGTTAATTGGTTCCCTGTTATGTCCAAAGACCAAAGATTTTAATTTCTCTCCAATAAGTTCACAGAATTTACATTTTCATTAATTCTAATCTTATATCAGCAGTGATTAAATTAGTATTTTTGCTTACAGCTATCAAAATAGTTACGAGACTAACTTAGACAAAAAAACTGCCATTGTGGATATTCACAAGAAGACAGAATACAACACTCTTTAGAAACTCAACTTTTTAAACTATTACATCTAGTGTATTATTTGCAAAGATCTCAAACAATGACATGAACTTGTTCTTCGTTTTCACTAAATTTACAAGTTTTGAACAAAAAAAAAAACCCTAGCATGAAATCATCCTCAAGGTAACTGAAGAAGAGATATGACATTGAATAATTAAATTCTACACGAAATTGGAACTTCATGCTCTTTTGCTAAATAGTGTGAAAATATGCAGAATAAAATCTACCCCATAAAAAGTTATCTGATCAAGAAATTGATACCACAGTGGCAGAGGTAATTAATTCTGTGCTAAATCTTAGTTTGCTACAGTTAAGGGAATTCTGAGAAGAGGCACGTGGCAAAAGCAGATAATTTTTTTCTGTGAAGTGATTTATTTACTTCACACAATCAAAACTAAAGACTGTCAATAAAGGCAGGGACACCACTGCTCTCTGCAAGTACATCAAGGGGTAAACACCGGTTTGCAGCTAACGGACAACACTGGAACAAGAACAAATGGGGATCAATTAGACATAAGTTTAGGCTGGAAATTAGAAAACTTCTAACCATGAGAGCGGGGAGATTCTGAAAGAGCATCATGATGGAAAAGTAGGGGTCAGAAGGAAAGGAACAGAACCAACAAAAAGCCTTTCCTTCCTCAGCCGGTTGTGAGAGAGAGCGCCTTGCAATTGCCAAGAGCAGCACTGAAGAGGTCTCCTCCAGTCCTACACTCCCATGTAAAACATGCTACCTCTTGTATCCCAGGTGAAGTGAGGTGACTGCAGTGGTAACTATGCACAGAAAAGTCACAGCAAGGAAAGGCTTTTCTGCGGTAGTTACAATGGGTCATACTTACAGCAACAGAGGCCCACTGCCATGCAAAACAGTGACTGGTTGGCATCTGACCATGTGAGCGACAGCAGCCAATAAGAACGGAAAATAAGAAGCAGAAGACAAAGCACCACCAATCAATGTCAGAGTTGCCATTACAACACCCCTGCTATTTTCTCAACAGATGAATATATACATGTAAAAAGCAAGTTAAACATGGTGTGGCTTTCAACTAAAGGTATTTGGATCATTTGCTCTCACTTGAGAAGCCCAACAGGAATATTTTCATGCATCATTTTAGGCCTTCTAAAACAACCAACCACGTTCACTTGACACATTGGAAGTCCTAAATGGAAAGTTCAGAAGAAAGGCAACGCAGCTAGCTGCATGTGAACTTACTACAAAAATTTGGATGAAGTACAAATTTGAATTTACTCAAGACTTTTTCCAAGACAACAAGAATATTGACTTTATTTCATAATGGTTGAAAAATCTTTTACTTTGTTGCTGTCACTACAACCAAACAGTCAACTTGCTCAAGAGAAAGCAAGCCAGAGAAATTAAGAAATACTCATGCCAATCATGGTAAAAGCACTGCAGTTTTCAGAAGTTATCTTCACATGCAGAATGCTTTTATTTTTCAGATTAAAAAAGAGTGGCCACATTACCTAGCTATTCACAGCAAGAAAGCTTAAAATGAACAGTTAGCCACAGAGGACAGTTACAGAAGAAATACTTCTACGTTGCCAGTTTAAAAGTAGCATGAAAACTGAGAAACATACATCACTCACTGACTAGAAACAGCCAACACACCAAAACCTGCAGGTTTACAGAGCATGTACGGCTCTCTGTTGCTTTTTGGATTGCAATGTTCTTCCCCCCCTCTAGTTTCCAGTCTAAAGTTAATGAATAAAAAAGCTGGAATGGAATGGAGACACAGCAAAAACAACAGGTTTGTGTTTTAACAGCTTCTTTGGAAGCCTTACCGGAGTCATACGGATTGCTGGGTGTGACCCACAGCCCTGAACAGCTTTGTGAAGCGTCTCGCTGAACATGCTGCGGAGCTCCACGGAATGGCAGTACACGGCGTCGATCCGGGGCCACCAGTCCAACGCGGACTGGAATGAAACACAGAAATGCTCAAACCATAAACTGGTAATAGGAGTTAGATTATGATCTATTTTAGACATCTAAAAGTTACAAAAGCTGTAGTATAACCAACCTTTACACATGAGTATTTTACACAGTAATACTGATATGTTAATTTTGCATTCTCATCATAAAACAACTAATATTTAAATGAGCTGTAACAGAAGTAATAATTCCAACTTAGCTGCTTACTACATTACTCTTCTTTCTGAACAAGCACAAACACTGAAACCACAAATGCAGGAAACCATGGCAGATTTCAGGTGACTGAATGCCAGTAAATAATACTTCAAAACAAACAATGTGCCTCAATTCATTGTGATACACTAAACAAAGTGGAACATTTGTATTTTAAGTGCTTGATAGTATCTGAAAAGCTGTGTTACTCCACCACAGATACACCACCACATCTACAGTAGCATTTTCTCCCCTAATATTTTTTTTTTAAATACAGTGTTTTAGTTACAATGTTGGGATAAATCAAACAGAAAATGTTATGTAAATTCAGTAAAGTTGGTTGCTCAACACTCACTGATTCTATTTTCATACTGATCAGGAAAGTATTTCTGAACAGTATAAAAATTAAAGCTGTATTTTAGGGACTTAAAAGTACAATAACAAACTGAAGATTAACAACTACACAAACCTTCTAAGTATTTTTGGCACTCAGCATTTACTGCAATTTTACACTATTTAAATTCATACTGGATCAAATCCCTGATCAAAACCATTAGGGCAGCTCTTGCCCTAAGCTCCCATGTCAATATACTAGAAGTAGCAGAAGGTGGTGTAACTACGCATGTCCCGAGAGTATTTTTCATGTATCAATAAAACAGTACCTATTGTAAAACCAGAGGACACAAGATTCATTTGTCATCCTACATTAGAGGGTATTAAAACATATTTGTACTGAAATTTTATACTGGAATACAAGCTCTCAAACTGGGAATCCAACCAGTGGACAGTGTGAACAAAGACTTGTATGCCCTTCCTCATTAGTAAGCAACTCTTGCTGCATGGATATAGGCAATAAGATTTGGTCTAGTATTCAAATGGTATTTAATAAGCAGATATTGATTTGAATAGAAGCCACAGATTGCTGGGCTGATTAAATGCTTTCAGAACTTACATTTGTGATTATTCGGTGGAGCGAATTTACCAGTACATAATGAAATGTTGATGGGGAATTCTGTGCCAAGCAGATCTACAATAAAAATATATAAAAGCCACTTAGGAACATCTTTGTCTTTGCCATCTTTCTTATCACACTGAATAAGATACTGGAGTCTTTTTATTAAATTGACAAAGCTGTCAAATCTAAACAAGAGAAAGTCTCATCAGAAAAGATCTATAAAAACATGCAGGGATTTATTACTAAGGGATATTTATACAGTTGAACTTATTTATGAGCTTCCAGCTGCTGTTAGCATATCTTTTATCATTGACAGGTCATCAATAGTATGAGGAGAATGACTTACCAGTAAGTAGTGTTCTCACCTTAAAGTGTTGGTTATTATGAGGGTTTATGCGGAAGCAGGAAACTAAGCAGTCAATCATAAGGTCTACATCTGCATTTTGACTGCCTCTTGAAAAAGGTTTGCTTGGATTAAACAGCAAATTCTATATATTTAAAAAAAAATAAATATAAAAATCAGATACCAAGATTATTCTTGTCTACTTTCAATACAAAACTTTCCACTGAAAAACACTACGGTATTCAATTCAGGAGAAATTCAAAGTTTATTTCAGTATTTTAAAATTCAAATTTCATTGCAATTAGGAAACAGACATTTTTACCTTAAGATCTACTACCATGGACTGCACTAGGAGGAAAATGACGGAATTATCTTCCCAGTTGATGTAGGTAGATGCTTTGCACAGTTTAACACAAGCAATAGCAGCACTTTCAGTCAGCTGTCTGCTCCCACTGTGGCCCGCGAGTGCTTTCCTGAGATTGTCCAGGAACAGCTTCTGCAGAATTCAAATCAGTAATAGTTATAACCAGAGCTTTGGTAATCTGTGGTCAGGGGTTTTAGATCCTTAATTACTAAAAAACAAACAACACTGCATTTTCTGATCAGAAATCATGGATATTTGGATTGCAAAAACCAGCTTGATGCAGCATTCTGGAGAAGCATTATGTTTATTAAAGACATTCATTTTGAACGATCTAGGGCAATCAGAATGGCACAAAGATAGAAGGTTGTTTACTCTTAACCATAATGTTTGCAGCCACATCAAATTCAACATCTGCTACAGGTACTGCGATTACGGAACAGACCGTACACACAGTGTACAATAAAGGCCAGCGAGAAGCAATGCTCAGTGTGCTACTGGTGGAGGCAGGGGAAATCACAACACTGGGATTCAAATCTCCAAGGAGATGTAAAAGTTCTGAAATTACATTGTTTGGGACATGCTATCTGTACGAGTTACTGACAGCGAAAGAATGTATGTTAGGTGAGAACTTAAAATGGGTGCATAAATTTACATACGCAATTGTAATGTGCTTTTTAGGCAGGAAAGACAAAATAAAATATACCTGAAATACAGAATAAGCAAAAACAAGCATCCTCTAGAAATCAGAAACAGAACTCAGACACTTTTCTTCTCTTACCTTGTTAATTTTATTTTCCTCTACCACATCCTTTGCTATATCTTGGATTATCTCTGGACACAGCACCAGGAGTATGATCTGCAGTGGCCAAACTGCTGCTTTACGTTTTGTGCTTTCAGCAAAGCCATCCACTAAGTCAAACAACTTCTCTGCACAATCTGCATAAAATAAAACCCCAAGTTCAATACCAATTTTATTAATTAAAAGGTAAAAACAGGTACAAAAGAGCAGGGGGATAGCTCCACCTACACAGAAAAAAAAGTTCTGTTTTGCACATTACTGGTATGCTACTGGGGATAAAATGGTCTCAACCCAGCTAAAGACATGGTTTACCTGAAAATATAAATTCTCCTCTCTTTTTGACTAGAGACAAATACAAGTGATGTTCTCTAAGTTTTTTTCCTGTATCAAGATGAAAAATATCTATGGAAAGAGTTTCCATCTTTTGGGGTTTATTTCTTTGTGTTGTGAACCACAAACTGAATCTCTTTAAAAGGTGAGTCAGGAGAGAAAAGAGAGAGCCATATATCCTCGCTTGCCCTGACAAAAGTTGACAGAAATTTGTTTCTTATTTGCAGGCTGCACAAGAAGCAAAGAGGGCACAAAATGGAAGTGAATGGGGGGATCTCTGAGAAACCAACTGTTGAACGCTGTGTCATTTGTTGTGCCTTACCAGCCATATCTGTCTGCGGTGTTTGATACAGCTTTGTGAATTCATCAGGATAGTTTTCCACCCAGTTCCAAAATGCCTGCAGATAATGCAAAACATCTTTACATTCCAGAGCTTAAAAATATTTTTTTCTGAATTATGTATTTAAACGAAGAGAGATTTTACTCTTACTGCTAATCGCTCAACATTTCTTGCAAAACACATATGCATCGAAGGGATGCACCAACTTATATTTCATAGTAAATTACTGAATTGCAACTATTCCTAAATTAGAGAAAGTCTGCAAATAAGCAATGAAACAGAAGATAAATATTAAAAGTTACCTTTTCAAGACTATTGATAACAGCTAACTGGGCTACTTTCTTAAGGGCTTTAAACTTGAATACAGTCTCTGTAAAGGCAAAACATTTCTGCATTTAGAAAAGAAACTTGGTTCTAAAAAGCAACACAGATTATAAAAGACATTTGAAGTGCAAAGTGATCTTTAAACCAATGTCTTTATGTTACTTCAGTATTTTTAAATATTTTGGTAAATATATGACTATTTGGAGTAAAACAGCAATAAAAAGATACACATATCAATACCATTGTGTCATCTCTTACTAGCCATATTCAGATAAAAATATTTCAAAACACTGGCTCAAATCATACCTTGCAAGAGTCGTTTTAGTTTCGAACAATCCACACTGATGTACTGTAAAAGTTCAATATCATGAACATCAGCATTATCTTCTGAACAAACAGTCAGTTCCTGTAATCTAAAAATATGCAAAGTAAACTAACTTCTCAATCAGATACGTCAGATAGGTACGAACACACACCTATTATTCTGTACATTTGAATACCATGGGAATATTATATGATCTCCTCAGATAAACTTTTCCAAGTTTAGAAATGAAAGATGGTTCTTGCATGATTAAGAGTTAATATTATAATAGTCTTATTCCATCCTCATACTGAAAATGGATCTAGAAATACCAGTGATGAATCTTCCAAGATACCAACACCAACTGGTGATAGTCTGTTTATGCCCAAGATTTGCCTAAATCCTTCTGTTACCTACCATGCTGTAGCAGTAATCTTGGAATCTTTTCAACTAAATACTCAATTAATGGAATCATGACACCTTTAGACTGCTGCTCCTTAACAGCAAGTCTTGCCCCAGCTGATTTCTCAAGAGCAAAGCACTGACTGATGTTACTTAATATCGCTGAAGTGACCTACAGCCACTCTTTGTAAGCTAACGAAGGTCCGTGGTTTTCTGGCCTAAACAAACAGGATGAAGTTTAATCACACCGTTTTAAACACAATGGCATCTTTTCACACTTTTGTATTAGATTATTTACTAGACATCTCATCAGATACTAAGTCACTAATAACTAAATCATATGTTCCCACAAACTAAAGATTGCCATGTCTTGTTCCAAAGCTACAGATGTGTTTTACACATGGAATGTGATTTCTAGTACTACACACAAAAGCAGTTCTTCATTTCTTCAACGCCAGGGAAACTTAACAGCCCTCCCTGGGAATGGGAAGGTCCCCACTGCAGTGCTTTTCGTGCCAAAAATCCCCCAGCTGCTGTACAAGGCCTAGAAATATGCCTAAACAGGAAGCACAGGTCAAAAGATCAGCAATGCTAACTGTCGGCAAGCTGACCCCTGTGGAGATCAGCAACAACTGGTCAAATATTTAACTGTTGATGTACGAGCCACCTTGGAGTGAAAAACAGGTTAGGGAAAAAGCACTATGGTCCAGCTCCAAAGGATGGTAGGAAGGGCTTTGGAGCTAAAGAACTAAACCATGCTACAGGCATATGAATAAATATAGATCCATGGACTAGATTCAAAGACTATCAAAAAATTCCAACTGAAAAATACTTCCTATAAAAGAAGCAAAAGAAATTGTTTCCATTTCCATAAGCAACAAAACAAAATCGACCTACTGAGTAAAACCACATCCTCCATGCTAGCTGCCAAGTCTATGTTCTTGAAGCAGAAGTTATTAAAGGCTCTGTGAAAGTTTTTAAAATATTTAAAATTTCAAATCATTAAATAATTTTAGACTGATTTCTAAAATGTAAATATTTTCCAAAATGCTGGAATGGAATTGTTTTTACATTACAAGGAATACATAAATCTTTGTTTCAATTAAATTGGCACACTCTTTGCTGTGTGACCACATAAGGCTGCCCAAGCTCCACTTCTAATAAATCGAAGATGTTTGCTGTAACAACGTGTGGTAAGAGCTAGGCTACTTCAAGCTACTTTCAAAAAACATCAAAGTATTTCAGTAATAAAAAGCTTAATGCACAACTCTAGCGGATTCGCAAATGCTGAAGCATCAGAAAGACCTGGAACAGGGCAAAAAGAGTAAAGAATAGATGGAAACTTTGGGCCTGTCTCTCCTCACTTAGAACAGCAGAAAAAACAGATATTTTTATAGTAAATGTGCTGTGAAACTCAAGTCAGAAGACAGATGGGTCTTTTCCAACAACTAACACAGAGTCCAGCTGTTTTGTCCCCTTCAGGCATAAGACAGATTTAACATAAAAGCCTTCAAGCAGGAAAAATCAGGAAGGAAAACAGCCTTGGGGCTCCAACAGAGCTGCAGACAATCAGAAATTTTGCATTCTAAATTCAAAGGTAAATGGATACAACCCATTATCTTCAGCATCCATTTTTTTTCCAAAATACCTTGCACCCACAAGAACTTATTCAACTTATTCGGCTGAGTTATCATTATTTTCACTCTACAACAGCATTTGACTTGTACCTATGAGAGCAGATTTAAAAAGCAATAAACGCAGCTCACGGAAAATATGGTGGCAGGAACCTAGAATGGATATGAAACAGGTCCATTTTGTACCCTGAAACTCAAGTGAAATTTTGAAAGGTAGAGGGAGTTTCACTTGACAACTACCTTGTCAAATATCATTTAAACAGTTAACTTTTCTGAAATTAGGAAGACTACAATTCACGACAGATGTTCTAGACACCAGTATTTAGTAGATCTTCTAACACACTAAGTCAGGCAACTGAAAAACACTTACCTGGTGGAGATGCGGCTGAACACAGCATTGAAGTTATTGCAGCTAAGAGAAAAAAGAACCCCAGAGGCAGAATTGCGTAGCTCAGCTGCGTGCTGGTTCCCTTCACGGTAAGTGTGGATGAAGTGGCAGATTTCTGGCAGCAACTGTTTTACCAGCATAGTCTCGTCTAGTCGCATGGTATCCTTTGGTTGCTAAAAATAAACATTCAGTTTTTCACGAAATTCCATTTTGTAGGTTTGGAGGCAAAAAAAAAGGAGCATGTGCCACTAGTAGGCACAGGACCTGAGTCTGAACTTGTAATTCTGCCTGCAGGCTACCACTGCCCTAGTGTCAGTAGTCTCCATAGAAAAGGCTTCTTTCCATTTGAACCACTACCTGTAGCATTCAAACCATACTATGCTTTCAGTTACATCTCCCAGATATGCAGGACAGCAAGTTGATCAATGCCATCAGGTATCAAGCAAAGTATCAAACTACTTTTTGAAGTAAAACACACTTCTGTTGTGACGAATGCACCCTGTTGTCTGTGCAAAGTATGAGCAGTAGAGCATTAACTATCTCAGCTTTGAATGGAAGCTCAAAGGGCAAAGACCCACCCTTACTTATCATTTGGGTAGTATTCTAACCGTTATATTTTGACAGCAAATATTTTATATTAAAAAATGAACTTAAAGAGGTGCTTCTCCCTTGCTTTTGCCTGGGATTGCTCTATGAGTCAAAACCGGCTTAACTTTCCTGCAAACCAAAAATCTGATTTTTGCCAGTTTGCACAGTATGAGACATAAGGAAACTATTTACAAAAGAATTCAAAGTGTAACTTTGCTCTACTAAGAGCAAGTTTTAACAGAAGGGTCAGCATTAAAGCTTTCTAAAATTCTACCAATGAATTTACCATAGGGAATTGGGAAGTTTCAGAGACTCCCACTTAGTTGACCTGAGTCCTGTTGCCATGAGAACTTGATGAAACATTGAGCAAGAACAGCGAGCAAGAAATACGTCTGAAGATAGCGCAGAACACAACGCTCTTTGTATAGAGCTTTGGCTCAGTCTTATTCAGCATATACTGGCTCAAATTGCTCTCGTTTGACTTGACAAAGCAAGAAGTATTCAGCGCAATTTTAGGCTGTTCAAATATCAACATCTATCAGGAAAAAACCACTAACGTTTCAAACAATATGCATATAAGAAATATTTTAAAATAATTAATTCCTGAAGTTAAAACAGTTTTTTTTGACTCACTGCATCAAAGACACAAAAAGTGCCAAAAAGAGGTATCTACCTCAGCTGTAAAAGCTGAAAATTATTCTGGAAAACGTTATTTACCTGGATCTTTTGTGAATTTAGAAGAATCCACAATTATTCAGAGTGGTTTAGTACTGTAATAAAAGATATGTCGCTTGACAAATCTAACCATAATAAGGTCATTACCTTATAAAGAAAGAACCTTCAAAAACTGTTGCAGGGAAACAGCAAAGAGCTTAGATGATTTCATGACATTCACCCAGGAATACAGCTTTAAAAAAAAAATTCCTTTCTTGTTAAAGGAATAAACCATTGCAGATTTCGCTCACAGTGAAGTTTGGCTTTGCAATTACACAGTTGAGCACAGAAAGTTGTACAATCATTTACATCCCAAAGGTAACAGCAAGCTGCCTTGCAGCGCAGCTCGGACTGGAATCCTCAGGCCTGGACTCCCAGGGGAAGCCTGGGCATGGTTAGCTAATGTAATCTAGGAAACACCTGCAAAAGTCATCTTCAGAATAGTGATAGCAAAGTTTCTGCTGTGCATACAAGTACGTCAAAAAATTACTTCACTGAACGAAAGTTTTAAGAAATTTAAAGAAAAATCAACAGTATATGCAGAAAACTTAGTAGCATAAAACTTAAAATACTTGTACTGAATTATCTGCTTCTTTTAACATGATTTACTGTCTAATTACTTTTTTGGTTTAAATTGTGGGATGAAAATGTTTTGATGCATCTATTAAAAAAATACTGATCAGAATATGCCACAAGAATTCAAAGTTTAAAAAATCTTCATAACCACATCTAACTCTTCATCTGGGTTTGTGTCTTCCCTTACTCCAGTTAACACATGTCTCTGAGTACAGTTGTCTGCAATTCTTTTTAACAAATTATTAGAAGAAAATAATTTTATAACTCCACAAACTAGCTCAATAGTGGGAAGAGCAAATTCAAAAGTTTATTTGAATCTATCTAGCTGAAAAAAGACCACTAATTTTAGACAAGAAAAAAGCACCCCACAAACCCTTGATTTATCAATTATATCAACTACTTGCATTTATAGAAAGTTTTAGTATTTTTAAATAGCATCTATCCTAGTTTGGTCTAAATCAGATGAGTTTTAACTTTAGTATCAGTAATAATAGACACACAAGCATTTGACTTGTACTCTCTAACTCATTTGATTCCACTTAGCAATCGCTTATGCCAGTCTACTCACCCCTGCCAGACATTTTTCCAGTGTATCCAAGATAATCAGCTGAGATAGATATAAATTCTTTTCAGCAGTTTCTCCGAATATTCTCTAGAAGTTGAAAGGATATGGATTCATCTAAGACACAGACATTTGACTTGTGACGCACTAAAGTAACGTTGCAGAGTGGCACAGTGAGTTATGACTCCTTTACTGCTCTGGTTTTGAGTTTAGAAATAAAGCCAGGAAAATTACATTAAAATAGGAATTAAAACCTATCGCTAAAGAAATATCGTTATCCAGTCTGCAATGCCAAATCTAATAAGGAACAAACAGCTACCGCAAAGTAAGACCGGAGGTATACTGCAGTCCCTTACCTTCATCGGGCCTGTAATTTATTCAGAAATGAAGGTTATACCTTTTCAGAAACTATTTTGGTATCAATTACTGCTGACTCTTTTCCAATTATGTATTTCATTGCCAACATCTTAATAGAACTGATGTTACAACAAATTCATATCCACAAGCTTATGAGTGTGTTGCAAAATTTAGCACATACCACAGGAAGAAACACACAAGACCCTCCAAAAAGATGCCACACTTCAGATTGGGATGAAGGCAGAACTCCATCGGGTGTTTAAGCTAGCACCCGATTTTACTGCCAACAACAGTGACTGGTGCCAGCAATATTAAGACAGCAAAATAAAGCAGAAAAGATTTGGTCAAAAATATATCGGTGCTACTGCCTACGCGTGGAGCACATGGAGAAGTCACCCAGAGGAAGCCCCATTCTAAAGCACAGGAGAGGTTACCTCAGCTAAGTCTAAGCTTCAGCAGAGCACAAACTCTCAAGACGTTTTTCTAAACATAAGACCACTATGACAGTCTATTGGTCTGGTTTGTTTCAGCTATAGAAATCCTTCAAAAATATTGCTTATTCATACAGCAGCTCAGTCCACCAAACACAAAAAATGTTAAGTCTTACTCCTCAGTGCAAAGCAAATTTTGACATTTTTCACTGACATTTTAGCTAGGTCTTTTCCTTTCAAAATCTATAGATCATATACAGAAACTTGTTTTAACTGTATAGTTTTCTCATTTAGCAGACAGTCATCTTACACATCAACACACTCCTTCATGCCTATGGAGTTTACCTAATTCTCTCTCAAAAGGGATTACAAGTAGCTTTAAGCAGCCTAAAATCCCTAGCAGCAGGACAACGTATTTTCTGATTTTATCAGTTTTTTGTAGTGTTTCAGCAGATGCACATCTCTATACAACTGACATCCAAAGAGCTCACTCCATACTACCTTACTAAAACCATACAAAAAAAGTACTGCTAGAGTTTGGCAGGTCCTGTTACCTGGTTGTGGAGATTTCACACGATCACAAATCACACAGCTTCAAAACTCAATGAACTAAACAAATCCAAAAAAACAAATCCAAAACCAGATTTTCCATGGAAAAAAAAAATAAATATCAAACTGCCCCTTTCTCCTTATAAAGGATTCCTAAACTTTCTATTCACCCAACTTGATGGTAATAGTTATTTTTCTAGAGTTGATAGTATGGACATCCACATTAGTTTTTTTTCTTTCTAGTTTTCTCTCTGGTTCCACCGAGATCTATTTTAAATGACAGTTTTAGTGATGCTGATGAGTCAAACATTTTGATGGATTTCAGGCATCGTTTTATGGTTCCGTTGGAGGCAGAACAAAAAACCAGTATGCAGAAGGAAACCATCTACCAAGATACCTGGCCCTAAAGATTTCTCTTTGGGAACTTGTGGAAAAATCATCTTGAATCTGATCCCTTCACACCAGTCTACTGTCCTCAAGTATCAGCACGAAGCGGTTTGATGGGAGGCTGTGATCCATATCGAACAGTAAATGGAAGAGATATGTATCACTCCCACACATTTTTCATTCATTTTTCTTACCGACTAGTAAGGCACCCCTTTGGAGGCAGGGGTTTATAGTGGCAGCATTAGACAAGATTGTTTTCAAAGATTTTTCTTAACAAGGGTCTGACCGAAATTCATCCGGTTGTTAATACATTTTTTTTTTTTTCATACATGCAGCACTCCTCCTCTGTAGACTTTGCTAGCACTGCTTCCCCAGCTAGCTGAAGCACCTTCCCCACCTCCCAACAAGCAGCGCATTCTACTACTATCTAAACATCACTCAGAGACCCAATGCAGTATTAGGTACCGTGCTGTACCCACCCCCTACCCAGCCACACACCCTCCCAGCTGCAGACCGTTCCCAGGACACACAGAAGACTCCCCTAAACCACTATCTCCCTTTAGATTTCTCTGCCACAACCACCTCATCACCTTCACATGTAACAGCTCAGTGCTGTCGGTGAACTTCAGCACATGAGGATGAAAAGAAAAAACCCAAGGCAAGCAACAGTCTGACTAAATTTCAAGTGACTCTCTGCAGATCATATAATATGAATAACAACCATTTTGAAAAGTCACCCAACAATCCAAAATGAGAAAACTTACCATGTTATTAACATTTTTTAAGATATTAGTGAGACCGCTGATGACCAGGGAAAACTTGTACTTGGAAATGTTTATGAGACATTCCTTGTTGTGCTCCGTGCTGACTTTGGTGTGGGTATTCTGCTGGCCAGCCTTTATTGGAAGCTACAAAGAGATAAGTGTTATAAGCTTTTTCACATTGACATTTACATCTTTAAGACGGGTTAAAAATTTTTGAGACACCAGAAACAACCTTGAAAAACATTCTACAAGAGACAACTACAAACACAGATTATTTCATTTTCTCTACATTCATCTTTCTATTAGTTATCTATAAAAGAAAATACTGAAGTTCGCCTATTCCTTTTTCTGAATTGAAACTAAACCTCTATTTTGTGATAAATTTTCTACAAACCAAATGTCAAAGCAATCAAAAGTAGCAGAAAAATGTGAGTAAGAGAGAATTCTGAGAAGAAAAGTGTCTTTATTTCAAAAATTGGCTTGTTAAATACCAAAAATCTTCACAAGGCTAACACCTGCAAGGAAAAAAGTGCATCTTGAAACCTCAGAGGATGTAAATCCCAGTAGCTCACAAAGCAGGTGAGCTGGAAGGCGGTAACAGTGGCTCCATGCACGTCCTCTACTCCTTTGCAGGACAGAACTGTCCCAGAGGTACAACCAAGCCCCAGGAGGAACCACCACCGCCAGCCTCCGCAGGCCCTAAGGGCGCGGGTTACTTAGGGGTCCCCATACGACACCCCCCCAGCCAGGCGATGGGGTCTCTCTCAGCCTCAAACACGATTCAAGCGCTTGTGAGCCGAACACAACTTGTGAGCCCCACACCACCTACCCTCGCCCAGCATCCTGTGGTAAAAACTAGGCTTGAAATGCATTTTTTCCAGGAAAGATAAGATTCAGAGTGACTGCACCGAACTGAGATGCTGCTCCCGCTGCGTGAACACTGGGCGCTTTGTTTCATGCTGTACCCAAATTCTTCAGGGGTCACAACCGAGTCACTTCCCAGGCACGCACCCACTTCCCCTGCACGCTCCTCGCTGGAGCCGGCCCGTTACAAACTACCACGCAAATATGTGAGAAGCGATTCTCCAGAAAAATTCATTTTACTGAGAATTTATATTTTTAAAATGCAACCAAAGGTGGGAACAGAAAAGGAGTCGGTATTATAACCTCTTTTTATAATTCACATGAGCCATTTGTATTTTAAAGCGTGATCTAGGAATTCACTATCTATAGAAACTTTAATTGCTACTACAAGTTTTAACCAATTTTTACTAGAATTCTCAATAAATGTGTATTCTGAAAGACACAGATAGCTCAAAGTAAATGCCACAACGTAACATTTTGCATTAGAAAGGGTATCCTTAAGGGAAAAAAAAAGAGAGAGAATTTAAAATAGGTTCAAAGAAGAATTCCAAGGAATGACAATCAGCTTTACAGTTGCAAAATGCTTAAAGAGCAACCTGCCAGGCTGGGGACCTCTGCAGACCTGGTGAGGGTGCTTTCCATACCGTCATCCAGTTAAACTGCTGTCAGCGGTCATGAGCGCCTCTGCCAACAATTTAACATTACTGCCTTTGTTGATGAAAGTTTAAAGGTCCATATTTAAAATGCTACATGAATTAAGAAACCCAAACTTGGAGCATTTTTTTCCCCAGCAGTTTTGACTGCACTATTAAATGCAGTCTACTTAACACTGACATCTTCCATTTGTAGGGAAATGAACCTCTTTCAGACACTATCTACTTTTCAAGCCCAACTGTCATTTCCTCTCCATACACGTGGTTTGGTTTTGGGTTTAAGTATCAGTTCTTTTGATACCACAGACCAGGATCACAATGGAAATTGGCTGGCTTTCCCTAAGAGAACGGTCGACTCAAGTTAAAAAATGACTGAACTGCCACGCTAGATCACAGCAAAGACCCAACAGCAAGGTCCATGAGGAACGCTCGCTCCCGACGCAGACACGGCTCAGGGATCTCTCGCACCAAGCGCTGCATCCAGGGAACCACACCACGAGACACCACCAGACCTGCCCCTTCAGAAGAAGGTCTAACGCTTCTCGCCTGCACAACCTCCTACAGCAACAAGTTCCACAGGGCAATCGAGGTAATTTCCACTTCACTTTGTAACACTCTCTCAAGCGTTCAGATTGTAACACTTTAAACCTGTGTGATGAGTTTCAATGTGCTCATTTTTAAAACTGGAAAAAGTGGAACACACAGCATTTATGACTCAAGCTTTGTTTCATTGTTAGATGTTATTTTTACAATACATTTTTGGAAGTCATTCGTGGAAGACATACATTTAGTTAAAAATTTCACCATTACTAGTACTTTTTATCAGAATTTTCAAGTCTCCGTGCTGACAGCAGCAGCAAAGCTCAATACCAGAGTAATAAAATACTTCAGAAGTGCCTCTCAAATAACTTGTGTCATAGATCCAGTTCTGTATGCTTCCATGCTATGGAAACATCGTATTACACACTTCTGGAGCTTCCTGCCACAACCGCCACTGCAACAAGGTCACCTAGAAGTAAAACTGCTTTTTATACTACCATTTAAAATAGGAAATTATATAAAAAGGAAATATCAGCACTGTTGTTTTGGGTTTTTTTATTTCTCAGCTATTTCCTTTGTGCACTCTGACATGCTGGATCATTACATGTCCCCTAACGGAACGCAGTGCCAGTACTGAGTGACCAAAAAGAAACTATTTAACTTCTGTACAAATATCTACCCATCTAAACATTACAAGAAAAAATGAAGACAAAAAAAAAGAAACAAGATGAAATTTTACTTTCATTGCCTTTGGTTTTATTTAGAAAAAGGAAGTCTGACATAAATGGTTTCCTATATAGTTTTTATTTGAATTAGAAACAGAAATTAAAGCACAAAGCTTAAATATAACTGGAGCTTCAAACTGTGAACACATGCACCATTTTGAACTCATCCCAGTTTAGGAAAGGGATAGTCCACTACTCTAATTCAGCTATTTTCACCACTGAAATAGGAAGCAATAGTCAACCACCTTATGCCTGCACTGGTGCATGTACAACCCACGCTGAGGCACGCCGCCATATACCCTCTCTCTAATCCAGTTGGACTCTGTCTCGTTAAAGTGTCAAATAAGCTACAGAGGAGAGGGAACAATGGCCTTTTGGTCTATAATTCACCTCCTTTTATGCAGCAGACAAAGACAAAATAGGTAGATGAAATCTGCAGTTTTTCCAAATATCAAATTTAAAATCTTTTAAGATCAATTAAAAAAGAACATTGCTGCAAGAGACAAGGAAAAGCCATTAAGCAGCTGAGCCTGACAGCTGCAATAACACAGTACAAGACCCAGTGTACCCTGAGTTCAGGATCCAAGTCATCTTGTGTATCAGGTATTGCTGGAACGAGGAGAAAAGCAAATCTGTAAGACGACGCACCAAAGTACCTACCAGCTCCCACCAGCCATGCAAGCTCCCTAGTTGTTAAAACACATCTTTTGACCACACAGACAGTTTAAGTCAAACTTTGTTTCTAGAAATGCATTTCTGACTTCAATTTCAGAAGCCCTGCTGACCTGTCTACAGCTTCTCCCAAATCTGCTACTGATACTCTGCTGAAACTGAACAATTCTCACCAAGTTCACTAAATCCAGAGATATAACAAAGTACTATTAGTAGGAGAAAAGCAACACAGATCATATGAAATTATTATTTTCTTTATATTTCCAAGAGGCATACAATAACACTTGAACCTTAGAAATAGAGATCTGAACCACACACCTTCAAGAAGACAGGATCGTTAAAACTAATCCAGCTGAACCAGTGGCTATTAAAAGATTTTATTTTTTTTTAAAATCAATATTTATTACCCAAAAGATGCAAATTCCTCTTTCAACCTGGAAAAGTAAAATTAATTTCTTCCATCTTCATGAAAAATTCAAAAATAATCCCATTTAAGAAAAAAATGTGACTAGGCCAACTCAGATACACAGAAACATGGTCAGCTGCTAGCATCTTAGAAAATAATCTACCTCGCTTTTCCCTTTCAAATAATTTCTTGGAACTTCGTCAGCAGACTGCAACACACAGCTGTACTGGTGAGAGACAGAAAGTACCCATGGCACCACCTTCCTCAGCATCAGTACTGACAGAACCTGACACAAACCTCTTCAAAAATCAACAGGCATCTTCCTCCCAACTATAAACACGCACTGCATCACCTCCTGAAGAGGCATTATTTAGTAAAAGAACCTCACAACTCAGCCTTCAGAAGAACACAGAACTCTGAAAATATTTTATACAAGTTGCTCTAAAAAAAAATCGTATTTTCAAAAGGTTAACTAAAAGTTGGCTCTGTGAACAAAGGTACATTTACCGACACTGTTAACACAAACTGCTGTGTTAAATAAGGAAGGATCATCAAACCATCTCGATGCTTTTCAGCAGCTCACTAATGGCCTCAGGTAACATCTGTTGCATGTGGGCCATCCCTTTACCTGTTCTTTGGGACACCATCTGTGTGCAGTATAGCACTTCGTTTTGAAATACATTACACAGACTGTTTTAGAAAAATAAGATCAAAGCTGCTTCAAGTTTACGTTAGAGAAAGATGAGCTAGCACACTTTGTGCAGTGTTATAGTCTGTCTGGGTTCTTAGCTCCTGTGGACATCTGTTTCAGACAGAGCAGTTGTGGAAACAAGTTCCATCTTCTGCACAGAGCAGCCTCACCTTACAGCAAAAGGCACCATCTCACCTGGGGAGCACAGTCAGCAGAACTCACGTGAAATACTTCAAAATACATCTTATGACTACTAGTGATTTCTTAACAAGCCAAGATAACGAAAAACATAAAGCTGGTCCTTGCAGCCAGTGCTTTTTCAGGTCTCTGATTCTGCACAGATTTCAACTGCTGTAGAGAGAATCAACAGGAGGAGGGAATATTCGCTTTAATTTAATGCCTTTTAATGAAAGTATGAACGGAACATTCCTACTGGCTATCAGTTTTTACAAAAGCTTTCTTAACTAAAAGCAATCATTTCTCATAAACTACGAACGGGGAGCCTAAACCATAATCCACATAATAAAGGGCTTCTTTCTTTAAAGTGTATCATAAGCACTTAAGTCGCCACAAGTTTATACAGGATTAATACCTTTTGTTACATCTGATAGTTTTAAAACAATCTGGATTTAAATGCTTTAGGCAGTAAGGCTTCTCTGACTGCGCCAAGAACTATTTCACTACTGTATCAGCCTTCCCACTATTTCAGTTTGTAACACATTTAGAAATACCGTAAAAATACAGTACATAAAATCATAAGTGAGCATTTCCACAGGAAAAATGGGATAATTTTGTTTTACAAAGACCTGATTACGTCTGAAATCACAGAGAATTTTACTAAGCATAGTCTATCCTCTTTATGCTGCTGCAGCCTGATTCTATCCTGATCATTGGAAGTTTTGAAAAATACAACAACTACATACAAAATCAGTCAAGGGATTTCGTATGCACTACAGAAGAGATGCGATCTGGCCTCACATGTACCATCGACAGCTTCTTTCTGCGCCAGCTGAAACCTTCACGCGGCTTCAAGGGTAGCCCAAAGAGTGCACTGCAGCAGCCGTAGTCTCAGAAGCGAGTGCAGCTGGGCCAGACTGGCAGTGTGTTTGAAAAATTCATTCAGTCATTGGTTAATTCATAAAACTGTGCTGGCCAGTCACTTCAGGCCCACAGAACTGCACACACAAAAGCAGACTTTGGTTAAAGCAGCATTTATAACAACAAACGAGAGCAGACAAGAACAGACTGGTTTCCACTGATTTTTCTTGTTTCCAATACAGATTAGCATTCTCTCAGTTTGTTGTTTCATCTGTCTTAAAATGAATACAAGCACTTAGCAAATGAATGAAAAGCCTGTCTGCATCTATAAATTTTGGTGAAAGGTGGTTACATTTTCCTCCTTTGCAAAGGAAGGAAGAAACCTTGAAAAATTCTATCTTCTCCACAAAAAAAACCCCAACATCAAACCTAAACTAAACAACCCACAATAAACATGAGCTCCCTTCCTTGTTCAAATCTATTGATGATATAGTAAGTAGTGGCTCCCCCAGTGCTGGATCAAGAGGTCTTGCATTTAGAAGGGCAGAACGTAGTACACAAAAACTCACAAAGGCATTCTCACCACTAAAATAACGTGCATACATTCAGCGTATTTTTATGAAGTACGAACTCGATGCTCAAATGAGCAGTCTGAAACGTAACAAGCAGATAACTTAATAGCCACGTGACTACCCACTATGGACACGAACATAAGGAGTTACAAGCAGCACATAAATATCACCACTGACTGACAGCGCATTTAGCAGCAGTGATGGTGTCACAACAACCCAGCATTTGGGTATGCAGTGAAGAAGAGTCACCTTTCCACCACGGAGATCACTGTCAGGCCAGGCACGGCAGAGGAAATGGTGTATTAAAAGCAAACAAACAAAACTGAGAACCCAGAGTTGAAATTAATAAATGAGAGAGAAAACTTCCCACAAAAAAGTAGAGATTAATGTTTCATCCTTGCTTCACCACTTCATTCACTTGATGATACAATATTTTTTTAAAAATTGCACTGGTTAAACAAAAATATGCAATAAACTAATCAAAATTTTGTAAATAGCACCTATCATGCAAGCTACACTATGACTACAACAGTCAGTACTGTATTTGATGCATATTATCCCCGCAACTCAAATATTTTAGCATCTCAAAAATCAGAACAGCTTTCTCCCTGTCAGGAGGGGATTCCTCCCATACACCTATCTGTAATTATCCTATAAAGTGTACAGAAAAATAATTCTGTTTAAAAAGCTGAAGTCCTTAACTCCTAACAGATGTTGGCAAGCTCAATTCCACAATATACATAACAAAGCAAACGGCAAAGCCTAAGGCCTTTTAACACCAGAACACAAAGAAACATTTTCTTGCATTATTGGGAGCATAACGAGTACCACGCTTTTTAGGCTTATGGAAAAAATGATCTATGACTCAAGATAAGGGGGGGGAATAAGTTAACTATGCAAATATGCCTAAAATGTATCGGAAAAATCTGCATCATTTTAATGTCAAAAGACAAAGTTTGATATTTTCCTTTTTTAAATAAACTTCATTTACAGCAGCTTTAATACAAATGTAAAAAGGAACAGCTTATCTTTGTTCAGCTAGGCCACAATCTTTCTGCGGGTTGTTAAAAGCCAAGCATCACTGAGAGGGACATATGATTATAAGGCAGGTGAACTAAATTCAATCTGTAGAACCAGCTTAATATTTCTGATAGATGTTACACTGAACAGGGTCTCACAGCGCTGTGTCTTGTGTGACACAAAGGCTGTACTCACAGTATCGCAAAATGAGACAGACAACACAGAAACTGATCATCCAGCCTAAACTGAGCTCACACTTACCCATCAGGAAAGCATCTTGGGAGGAAAAAGGCAGAGTCTAAGCACCAAGCTTAGCCCCACTGCAAAAGTCACACCACCTAATCCCAGTAAGCAGTTTCTGCATGCGGATCAGCGAAATACAAAGTCTAAGGCCAATAAATCCCTCTTCCTTCCATTCAGAAAATCCTTCTCCAAACTACTAGCACTGACTTTCTTAAAGAGAAGTAAATATCTATCACTACAACAACGTTGGCTAGAAAACCCTCTTCATCCCACACAACTGTGCTCCCAGTGATGGGGATGAAATTTCACACTGACATCCACCGTTACGCTATGGGCAACAAGGCAGAATTGTCCGAGCAGTTTCGCGCAGTCCTCCTTAAACTCATTCTTGAGGCTTTACCTCCTTTCTGATGAATAAGGCAATGTAAAGAGAAGTAAATTTCACAGGAATGTCTATGAAAAGCAAACACACTTTTGGACGATGTGGGGGAGCAGAAGCGAAGAGGAACCGGGCATCCCACCCCCCACTCCCTGTACAGAACCGACTGATACGCCACTGCACCCTGAGCAGCCTGGCACAGGGGAGGCCACTCCACCACCGAGACTGGGAGCCCCGCTCCGGGAGTAGGTGGGAAGCATCAGGTTGGCTGGGAGGGATAACAGGCCGGCAGGCAGCACCCGGCCCCACCCAGCCACCCTGCCCAGCACAATGGGCGCAGCGAGCCGCCGCCCCCCGGCCGGGGCTGAGCGGGGACCCGCCGCCGAGCCGGGCGCTGGGGGGGGGCCCAGCTCCCTCGGCCCCCCGGCACGGCCAGGAAGCCGGCGGCGAGGGAGAAGGCAGGAGGCAGCCCTCCCACCCGCCGCCTCCGCCCCGGGGAGCAGGGCAGCCTCCCCCGCCGCTCGCCCCCTCCCCGCCCGCAGCAGCCCGCGGCTCCAGCCCCCCGGCCCGCAGAGGCCCCTCACCTCCGGCACCGGCCCGCCCCAGCCCTCCCCGCGCCGCCGGCACCCTCCGCGCCGCCCCTGCTCGCCCGCCGGCCCCGGCCCGGCGGGGGCAGCCGCGCCGCCGCCCCTCCTCACGGCCGCCCCCGCTACCTGCTCATCGAAGCGGTTCACCACGGCCTGCACCCACTCCACCGGCTTGTGGGCCGCCATGTCCCCCCCGCCCGCCCGGCCAGGGAGGGGGGCGGATCCCCGCAGGGAGGGCGGCAGGAGAGGCGCCGGGCGAGGGGAGGGTCTCCGTATCCCTGGCGCGCTCCGGGGCCCTCAGCTCCCCGCAGCCATCAGCGCCCAGGGCCCGCCATGACACCACACCGGAAGCGGGAGCCCAGGCCGCCCCCGCCCGCCCGAGCAGCAGCGCCGCGGCCGCCGCGCCAGGGGGAGCGCCGAGACACAGGCGGCGGCGGGCGGCGCCTGCGCGGCGGCGGGGACGCACTGCGCCTGCGCGGCGGCGGGGACGGGCCGCGCTGCGCCTGCGCCCCCGCCCGGCCTGCGCCGCGCCTGCGCCTGCGCCGCTGAGGGGCCCAGCGGGAGGCGGTGAGGGACCGTGGCGCATGCGCCGTCCGCCGCGGGCGGGGCCTCGTGGGGGCCGGGGGCGCGGCCCGTGCGGGCACGGCGGTTCGCCGAGCCGGGGCGGTGCTGGTGCCGCTGCCGGCCTGGCGCGGGCCGGGGCTGCCCGCTCCCTTCGGCCCGCTCCCGGCGCTGCCTGCGCTCGCCGCGGCGCTCGGTGTGTGCGGGGAGGAAGCCTCTGGCTGCACCGGCCGCTGTGGCCCTTCCCCCGAGCTTCGCCGCCGGAGCGGCAGCCGCTGCCCGGCACCCCCGGCCCTGGCAGCGGGAAGGGCGGCTGCTGCTCGTGCAGCCGGTGCCAAGAACTGGCGTGAGGCTGAATCCTACAGCTCATCCTCCCGCTTCCAAGTGGTACAGAGCCGGGTGGCTTTCGGGGGGAGCTGCCTGGCCTGCTGGCTGGCCCTTGGGCAGAGCAAGAAAGGGCCTGACCAGGAGGTTCGTCTCTTCTCACAAAGAAAATAAAGGTGATTGCACATGAGGGTACACATCGGAAAACTGGCAAGGGGCACTTTCCCTCTGGCCCTACCGTGCATCAATATTTACCGTTTCTTACCCTGCAGAGCCAGGGAAAGAGAGAAAGGCAAAAAAACATCCCAAGTTAAAAAGTACTGAAACTGTGTAAACTACTCATCAAAATAGAAGATTGTTTTAAAAGTCTGCCTTGAAATGAGTTAGTCAACAGATTATTGTAAACCGAATTTCTGTCCTTTGACCACAGGTTATAAGGGAATATTTCACCCCTCCAAACGTGAAGTGAGCATTGGTCTGAAGTTTCAGGAGGGGTTGACATGATGATTTATGCCTTTGCTTGGCAGAAAGACAAGACAGTTGGCAGATGTTACTGTACTCAAACTGCAGTGGCCATTTCAAAGCCACTGTGCTTGACAGAGACGGTCTTTGATATTATACACAGACTGGAATGTTTAGCTGTATTTTACCTTTTAAATAAAAAAGGTTATTCTTTAATAATTTAGTTTATTTCAGTTTAACGGCTTCTGTTACATCTCAAGACTTCACTGCAGAACTCCAGCAGTAACTAAAAATAAGTAATGTAGTGCACAAAAATTCTTCCCCAACCTAGTTATACAGTACCCAGCCAAGTGTTTACTCTTTGTGACTCAGAAAAGTAGGATATGCGGATAACAAGACAAATAAACATCCACTTCCAGTTTCCTTCTTGGGAATGTTAATTTGTTTTCCTTCTGGGCAGCCAGAAGCACAAAACAATATCCTTTCATGCTAGAGTCTAGTTAAAATCCTGACAATATCAATAAAGATGCAACTTGAGGTAAGGCTTCTTGAGTGTAAGATTTAAAATTGTCAAATGCATAGTGAAGAACTGGAGAATAAAATGGACTTTGTTACTCTGCCCAGCAGGGGCCTTGATTTGATGTTACGCTATCATCCTAGCGCATATCAATTATTACCAGCAATAGCAATATGAAATATATTCTGCAGTAACTTTCCCTGTAGATAACATACAATGAAATTCCTGTAATTCAGAGTTACAGTATGAACAATTCCATTGCATTCTAGCAACAAATTCAGGAACTTGGTTCACATCAAATATTGGAAGAGGCAAGTGTTTTACACAAACATGGACTGCAAATATTCTATTTTTAAAAAAATTAATTAGTTGAAGAACAAATAGCAGTTTTCTATCTGTACAACTTGTGGTACTGTCTTTCAGGAAATGCAAAAGGCATTCTGATTGATACAAACCATGAAGTCTAATATTGGGCTGTTAAGTGCACTGAATTTTGTATAATTCATTTGCTGTGTACAAGAAACTAGCTGCGGTGTAAAGGCTATTGATTCCTTTGCATTAGAGTGCACTATAACGGTCAGCGTTAATATGTTTCAAAAAGATTTTTAAAACTAAGTCCTTAGAAAGGACTTCTAATGGATTGGTTACATATACTCATACCCAAATCAAACCTACATGATATGTGTGTATTTTTCACAATTCTCAACTCACTCGCTTTGTCCTTTACTGCAGAGTGAAGGTGTTGATCCTACGCCGTTAGATCGCATCATTTAACAACAAAACTTCCAATAAAATTCCCTTTAAAGTTAGAAGCCCTTAAGCATTTCCTTTCTTTCTGATGTGTTTTACCCTTCAATATTCAGTTAATTTCTAGATATCACCTACAATTTACTCAGGAAAGCTGGGCCTCTTTTTTGTTATGCCTGAACTGGCTCTTGGAGGTGACACTTCTCTTGGCTTCTTGCCAGGGAATATGGATTTTTTTCCCCTCCCACATCTTTACCTTTTGCTTTTCTCTACTTTGTATTTTCAAATCAAATTATTTATTTATTAACCTATCTTTTTTTTCCCCTACTCTCTGAAGTCTCTGTTTCATACTTTGATTTCTTCTCTTCATTCCTCCCACCCCACTTTTTTGTTTTCACCAGCATTTGTCAACCACTCCAGCAGTGGCTCAAATATGCTAAGTGATACTTTTTAATTTCTATTTATCAGCTTTGGTCCTCAAACCGACCACCCCTTACAGAGGCATTCCCCTGTAAGGCACAGGTTTGGTTTCAGTTGCTGATGGATAGGGTATCATTCAGGAGGAAATGTGCCAAATCTGGGATCAGCATCAAAAATACTTTCCTACTGTTCTTAAGTGAAGCTAAACAAACAAACTAAAGTAAATGAGGAAGGAAGGGAGGAAGGAAAGGAACTGCCAAGTTTTTGGTAGGAGGTGACTTAATATCTCTAAGCTACAAACCTCTGAAACATGGGTTTTAATCTCAGAGCTGGCGGGCTCCCAACGAAAGCTGTGCAGCCTCGTTGGCAGTGCTACAGCCCTTTCTCCACTGAGGTCCTGGATTCTCACCCCCTCCGCAGGGTCTCCAAGAGGACGCTGCTCCAACAGATTTCTCCATTAGAGGGCATTAGAGGCCACTGAAATCCCTGCAGCTTGAACTCGAGGAGAGGAAAATCGTCTGCATTTCTTTTTGTTTGATAAATGAGTGGTGGTGTATTCTTTCCATGACATGTATCTTATTGACTATCTGACGTGTGCTGGATAGATTGCAAAATGTGAAGAAACTTTTCTGAATGATTAAGCCATGGATTCTCCTTTGTATTCTCCGGTTCCCAGTTCCTCCCTGACTGCAATAGGATCTGTCAAATATGAGCAGAGCAAGCAAATGATCTGACTAGATTAATAGTAATCACAGAATGATGGATTATACTTTAGAGAAATTAGAGATTCTATACAAAATATTCACACTGGAACTTTTATCCCAGAAAGTCTAATCAGCAAAGGATAATTAAAATTGTAGCACATTGTTTCACACCATCAATTTCTAAAAGCAAATATTTCTGTTCCAGTAAAAATCTCATTTGGATGCAAAACACCAGGAGTTTAATCCCTGATACTTGATCTGATACAAAGAAATAGTCTATTATCAAGATGTCATAAAAGCTCAGATATTCTAAAGGAACTGAATGGAACAGAGTATTTTCCAAAACGGAGGCTTATGCCAGGCACTGGAAATGGATAAAGATGTTTTAAGCTGGTGTCTGCCATTTTGCCTTAGAGGTATAAACAAGCTCTTTGTCAAATCCTAGCTGAAGTTTATTTGATCACAGTCTCTCCCAGTGTGTGTGTTTATGTTCTAAGAACTTCAGAGGAACGAGATCATTTTGTGTATCTCCTTTTTTCTTCCCCTGGCAAGCAATGCCTTTCCCAGATATTACAGTCATTTGCAGAGGTTGTTACTTAAATACCATAAAGCAATATTTTAATTGTTCTAGATGACTAATCAGCTCAGCCTCAATTATCACATTGCCCCAAAGGATGATTCAAGGTTATCACTTCCTCTCCCTGCCTATGCATCAGAGATTGCCTTTTTTTCCTCCTCTCTCTTCTTAAGTGATCAGGTGTACAAGAAGGACTGAAGAGGAAAAGGAAAGTGTCTGATGGAAAGATAAGTCTTCAAGAACTGGGAGAATCTCAAGACCGGAATTTACTTTTCTGCTTCTTAAACAACCTTTTTTTAAGCCTCATGTCAGCCTGTATGAATTTATGAATATAAAGACTCTTTGTTACCGAACAGTTTTTACCAACCGCTGCTCGATTTACTTCCCATGAGTCATGCTGTTAGCTTATGCTGCCCTATTTAATTTCAACTGCTGCTTAAGCCCACACAAGCTTTTCTAAAATAAAATTTTAAAAAAGCTTATTTGAAATAGACATGAAGGGGTTTGAGTGGATGGTAGATGGCCCTGCCCTGGGGACACAGCACGGGCTGGTTTGCTGGGCTTCCAAAGAACGCTGAACAGCACGGAGTCCTCAGCTGCAGTGTCTTAGAGCTGCTGTGAAATGGAGCTGAAAACTGAGAATGAAGCTTACCTAGACCAGAAAAGGAACAGTACTACCATGTGAAAATGCACAAGGAGAAACACAGGAAGGTAAATTTTAACCCCAATGAAATAAATTAGACTTGTGTCTCATCGTTTACCTGTGTATAGATAGACAGGTAGATAGATAAATGGATATTTGCTAAATTTACAGATACTTGCCAAGCAACCAGAGTTCTACTTTTGCTGCTGTCTTTGAACATTGCTGTATTGGGCACTGCGCAATGCTTTTATCAAGGGCAAATCGTGCCCTGACTGGCACTAATGTCAAGACCTCAGGCTGAAGTAATAATTAACTGCCTGCCTGCTACCTCATAGTAAAGTCTTACCTAAACTCTGGGAAGCAACGCAGAGGCCTATGGTATCACCTTCCACCACCTTTTCTTTTGTGTAGATAAAGCCATAAAGAAAAAGGATAGTAAGATGGATCTGTTGGACATGTTGAGGGGTGTTTCTGGTTTCTGAGAACAGTGGGCATCTAATTATTTTTAATCCCTAAAGCAGCAGCATACGCGGCACTGCGAAGGACCCCAGAGCCATGGCCCTCTTAGGAACACCAGGTTTACATTTGCATTTCCTTGGTAAACTCCCTGCCCAAACACAGGGCCAGTCTTTCTTTTTTTTAATGTTGGAGAATCAAACTGCTGGCCAGTAGTAGCTATTGTTGCCCTAAACTTGAACCTGACCCTTTAAGGATCTGGGCACTCATTAACCCATTCTGCATTTTTGTAATCTTTTTCTCATTATGGGTGTAATCTTGCAGTACTGCAGGTCCACAGATTTCCTAAATATCATCATGTGACTTAAAAGCAGCAGTGAAACAAAGACACCACCTCTGCCTTACTTGCAGTCGTAACAGGGATTGAGAAACAGGAAGAAAACATTCCAAAGCTGCAAAGGGCAGGGAAAAATGCCAAGCTCTTTCGCGAGTATGTAGTATGACAGGAAAAGCCAGCTCCAGAAGAAAGGAGAGAGAAGGCAAGAGGGGAAAATACTTCCTAGCTCAGTAAGAAAGGAAAGGACAAGGTTACACCTATAAAGCACACGAGCTTCCCCCAGCTTAATCCTGTAATGGAATTGCACTTAAAATATTTTGCTGTGTTAGACTGGCAGAATTGAAGTGGTCAATTCATCTTTTCCTTACAGATACACGAACAGTTACACTGCTATAAAAGTCTATCTCTGTTCTGAAAAGCAAAAATATTATGCAGTCCTGTGCACTTGTACAGCTGCATAGCCGTATCTTTACCAGGACTTTCACTGGCACATTGATCCAAGTTAAAAAAAAAAAAATTGCACCCTTTCTTGACAGAGTCGTAGTAGTACCACCTTCAAATACAGACCACAAGGGCATTGATTGAGCTGTCTTGTGAGATAGAAGGCTTTATCACACTAGCATGGAAGAGATCCTAATTGCAGTTTAAAGATTAGAAGCTGCCCAGACATAAATTGGGCGTGAGTAAGTCTGCCCAGCCTCCACGTGGCGGCTTTATCACCCTCACACAGAGTTGTGTAACACAGCTCTTTACTATACAACGTGCTGTTTGCACTCCAGTAGCTTGTAAGGACTCCCACGGAAACTGAGACCCCTTTATATTAGGTGCTGCACAAATACAGATTAAAAAGAAATCCCTTCCGTGCAACCTGAAAAGATGAAACATTCATAACAGTAGAACATAGACACTAGTTACTCGAAGTCATACCTGTGTACACACTGCTCACTATGCTGCTTGTGCAAGACAGTTATCATGTACCGACTTGTGTATTTTCAGTGCTAATGGCAACACGGAGCTTTTACTTTTCATGCTACGAGGCTGCTGGAATAATGGAGCACATAATTACATCCAGCCACTATTTAGGACTCAAATTACAAAACTGGATTTCTGTGCCAGGCCTTCAGGAAGTACCACACGGAAGGAATCTCACAAATAACCTGCAATTACCTTCATGCAGAGAGCAGGTCCTTCCCCTAAAGGCTATCACATTCACAGGAGTGACCTGTCTGGCTGATCAGAGAGCCAGACGCGATGCTGCAGCGCAGAAAAAAGTAATGCAGGAGGTAAATTACACCAGTCACAGTTCTGGTGCCTCTGCATCTGGGTCTGTTTAGAAATAGATATAATGAACCCAAGCCTGCAGTGGGGAGGCAGTCAAACGGGATAGCTGTGTTTGTATCGCTATGGCTTATTCCTTTAATTTACAGCAATGGGCTGTGCTCACATAAGGCACTTTTACGTGATTACAGCTCTGCTGGCAGTACCAGCCTGCAGTGTTTTAACTATGTCTACTTCCCAGGTTGTTTTACTCACAATCACAGAAAACTGCAGACTAGCACTCGGATCGCACAGATCCAGCTAAGCTGTCAAATGACCCTGCTCAACTGCCACACTACAGAAATTTGGATAAAGCGAACAGAAATCTGGTGGGGAAGGAAGAGCTGAAGAAGCTGACGTTACCGAAAGGCTCGACACGGCTGGCTTTTCTCAACACTGCACTACTGCGTGTCTGTAGAAGTGGTGTTACCACACACTGGCTTTTTCCAGGCCAAGAGCTCCTCAGGCACCCTGCAGAATGCGATGTGTGCAAGAAAGGACAAAACGTACAGGGAGAGGGAAGCCCTGTTAACCCATTCCTATGAAAGGAACTAAATCTTTCCTAAATACTTCCTAAACACTGTTTCTACTGCTGGTTATTAACGGACCTTTGCTCATTTGCTCGAACTCTTTGCTGCTTATATGTCCTTCCTTCTTTTTTCTTCAGCTTTTAAACATTACCCCAGTTCTTCAATACACCTCTCCTTATGGCTTTCTCTTCAGACTGCAAAGACACAGAGAGATGCACTGCTGGACATTCCTCTACTGTGAAAATGAGTAACAATCTCTTGCAAAAAAGTTACAATAAGATACCAGGGTCATGTTTGGTAATAAAATCTCCCAAATAATTGCCAGCTTTTACACAAAATCTTGTTTTTCTAATCTTGACCAATTCTTGTTCCCCTAACCTGTTCTTCCTTCTTCTTCCCCTGTCATGCTTTGATTCCAGATTGTGTCTATTAGTAATGTGAGTTCTGAGTCAGTGATGTAACCAATACTCACTCGTACTCAAATGTCACTAGTTACCTTTACTAACCACACCTGTATTTTATTCTGAATACACCTGCCTGGAGAAACTCTGCCCTCTGAGCTGCAGATGTGTTCGTGGGAATTTTCCCAAAAGCAATGAGAGGTATGCTTTGGGTTTAGGGCATTACTTTTGTTTGCCTTAATATCTGTCTTTACACTACTATTTATTCAAGTTCATATTCTAATATTTACTTTAAGACTCCTTTACACCACTCTTACTCTGTATACACTGGGCAAACACAGGCACACATTCTCAGTGTAACATAAAACGCTGCACTGCAAATAAGCGAGTTCCCATTGTCTCCCCTCACTCTTATACCTATTTCCAACATTTTTACAACCCATCAAAAATGGGGACAAGAAGAGATCTTCAGAAATTATTGTGTCCAACCTCCAGCCTCAAAGAACCTCCATTTCTCTCAAATTCTTCACCTTTTCTGTAGCCCTCTGCATATGTTCCCTGTAGCAACAGGCCTGGACACAAACCACCCAAATATTTTCAAGCTCAGTCCCACATCAGCTCAGGCCCATCTCTAATCTGGGAGCAAACACTCTTTATCTATAAGCAACCTGCTCTTTCCCAACTCGGCCACAGCAGGAATGCAGCCTCATCTGTTCCCAGGCAGAAGCTGTCACACACAGCCTGGTAATTCCCCAACACGCTGACTTCTTCTGTTCTTATTCTTTTATTGATCTGCTTTACAGAATGCAGGTAGTCTAACCCTTTCATTTTTCCTATCAAACTCAACTTGCTTTTCCATAAATTGAATCTATAGACAATTTATTGACATTTACGATGACACCCTTCATGCATCTGATTCTCCCTCTGTTTGCATAATCCTGCTAGCCCAATGCCAAGACACAGATTTCATAAAAAGCAAAAAATATTCTTCCCATTGTAAACATGTGCAGCAGTTTATTACCAACTACCTCCTAAGTTAGCATAAATCACTGTACGTTTCTGCCTTGGATCAGATATTTTTTTAAAAAAAGAAGGCTATTTCACATTTAAACAAAAGTGTATGGGTCACAATGGGATGGGAACATTCAGAGTAGTCCCTGCTATCTTGTTATCTGTTACACTCGGAGCCGGCCAGGACATAGCCCTTATCCTGACTTGTTATGTGGCTGTTCTGACATTCCTTTGGTCTCACATCAGCTCCCCAGTCCCAGCCCTTTTCGGCTAACGCATGAAGTGCATCGTGAAATGAATGTGCTCACACGCTGGGTCCGTCCCACCTGACAGCACTGGTGTGCTGGGAGCTGCTAGATCAGCGCTGCCAGCCAGACCGTGGTGTCCTGAAGACGAAAGTCAAATTAGGAATCTGGCATCTTGGGGAGGGAAGGGGAGCAAGTTTGCAAAATGAACAAAAAACGGAGGGGACTGAAGTATAGCTCTCAGCAGCCAGACAAGAGCTAAGCCACGTCTGCCTGGAGCCTGCAGCTGTGCTGGCAAAGGCAAGGGGGGCCAAGAGGCATCATCTCTGCAACAGCTTCTGGGCTGCCTGCCTCGGCTGCTTCGTGGCGGGAGGAGATGGCAGGAGAGAAGAGGCCTGTGCTGAAGCTTTGAATCTCTTTTATGTGCTTTCAACAGGAAGCAGGCCAGGACTAGACCTTTGCTCAAACCCTATCGAGCATTGGCAGGAGTGTCGAGGAGTGTCCCTGCGCTCAGTCACATGGCGCATGGTGATTGCTGAAGTCACCCGGCACGAGTACCAGTACGTCAGCAGGCCTGATCTTCTATCATTTAACACCTCTGCCTTAATTTATATTATTCCCTCATGGTACATTTTTTTGCTTGGATGTAGGAGGCTTCTAAATCTCCAGGGCAGAAAAGAAACTGATCCACAAAATAATTGAATATTCAATTGTAATATTTTGCAGTTCTCATAAGACTTGGCATCTCTGTGTTACCATTCCTGAACTGAGCTGGTTGTATTTCAGTTTGGTTTAAGTCTGGGCTTAATGACTTATCCAAATTCACCTAGGAAGCAGGTAGCAAAGTTAGGAAGATAAGCTAGCGCTTCTGATTCTACATCCCGTGCTTTGGCCACGAGGCCTTGTATCCTCTCTGATTTTAATGAGCCAATTAGAACGGTTTTAATCCTGGTTATAATGAGACACTTGGTGTTTTGCGCCATTGTAAATAATCAGATATAATTACAGAGCAGAGTGAGAGAATTGAAGCCAAAGAAATACAAAACAACTCAGTAACATCTTTCACTGCACAGTGGCAAAGAATGTCATTTCAAATCACTGGGAAACCCTGCAGAGCGAGTGCCTGCGCCTGCCAGGCCCCACGCTCCTCCTGCGAGGAGCCCCACCGCCTTCAGACAAATGGGAGTTATTGGAGCTGAGTTCAGAGAAAACACAGGCTGAAGGGAACACATAAAACTAGTATGTTTTAGAAAGGATTTTTTAAAGAAGTGAAATAGCTGTGTGGTAGAGGTCAGTGATACTTGAGATTACTTACACGTAGTAGGGTGTGGATACAGGGAACTCGAGCGAGGCTGACTTGCTTTCTCCATGATAGAGGGACCCTTTTCTACTATCTTTGTTTAGGACAGTTCAAGTTCAAAACCCGCAGCATGTCCTTCAGCCATCTGAGATAACAGCTCCTGTAACTTCAGTGGGTAAATTTAGCACAGATGTTTCTGAAAGCAGCTCTCTTACAACGTACCCATGGCTAGCTTACAAAGGAGGAATGTTTTTGAACCTAAAAGGAATAAACCCAAACCTCTGTCTCCCTTATTCCAGTGCAGCTACTCATCACAAAAGCGCTGAAGTCACCACACACACTAAGCCATCTGCTCTATTTATTATACCCGAAGATGTGGTCCAAGAATTATAAAATCCCAAAGAGACCAAAGGAATGCAGAGAAATTACTGCACTCTATCTCTGATATTCCATCCGTGCAACTTTTCCACAGCACACTCTTTCAGGAGACCTTTACAGATTAACCCCTTAGGTACTAGATGTGCATCAATTTATGACCATCTACAGAAAACAAATTCTAATTTTCGTGATAAGTGATGGTGAATAAGCTACAGGGCAGTGGGGGAGAAGGGAACAGAGAAATGACAGCTCAGAATTACAACAAGGGAGGCAGTCTCATCTAGTGCGTGAGGTGCCTGTGGGAAAATCAGAATATTATGTTCCTGGCTGCTCCACGATGACCCTGAGAAAGCGGCCTCATCTCCCTGCTTCCCCTCCCAGCCATTGTTTGTCTTGTCCATTTAGACTGCAAACTCTTCAGGGCCACAAGTCCCACACTAAGCAGCTGAACTGTGCCAATATTACTTGTTATTACACCAGGCAAATAACACCATGTACATGAAATGAAGTAACAGCTGAAGCTGTGCCAGTCACAGCAGCATCTCACGGCAAGGAATACACTATAGCAAGGGTGGCAGGGAGAGACTGCGAGGGGCAAATACTGCCATAGTGTAATTTAATGATAGCCAAACCACCAAGATGCATGCACTATTGCACAGGTCAGCTACTGTGGTCGTAGTGTAACTTGCCTTAATTGTTCCCTTACCTATCATCTGTCAGGAGTGCTTTATAGAATGACAGCTGTGAAGAGGGGGGACATAACTTATGGGCCTGAAAAAGCACCATGGGCTTTTCTAGTGCTTTGCTATATATTTTATATTTACTGTGCTGATCTAACTTCCAGAGGTCTGTCTGTACAACGCAAACAACCACAACTAACAGAAACCGATAGCCTTGGTGGTCCCTGAACAGAATAACCTTGTTGGGATGGCTTGTGCAAGCTGAATGGGGAACTGCACAATAAGTAGAACTTGGACAGAAACTGTGATCTAAATTCACTGCTGATCTGTACTAGGATTCATAAACCGGAACGAACAGCCTGTCAGTGGTGGAAGCCTTCCAGCAGGAAGCCATAGCAATGGAAATGAAGCACAGCAAGCACACTGCTGAGAGTCTTGCAAGTAGTCAGAAGACAGCAAATGCGTGTGGCAAACACCTAGGCTCATTTTACAAACCTCCGATAATATTACAAAGGGATACAAAGAAAAAACAGCACCAAAACCAATGTGTATAAAAGCAGCACACTTGGGATACACACTAATTTCAGACGGCCTTCCTAGTCCAGTCTAATGACTGACTGAGTCAAAAAGACTTCAGCAAAGCTGATTAAGAAACATAAAATCACAAACTGGTTAAAAAAATCAGAGAAGAAAAAACAAATGAAATGGGTATAACTAGATTCACCACGTCAGAATACAAGAATGTGAAATAAGCAGATCCTGGTGCTTCAGCAGCCAGGGGAAAAGCTCCGTAACCGGGATCTTGGAAAGTATTTCTAAGACAGGCAGACAACAAAAGCCCTTTCATTTGTGAAAGCTTACTGCAGTGTGTAAAGTTTTGATGGAGAAAGATGGCACTGAGTTTATTAGCTTCCCAGCTGAACAGCACTGTGCAGACTTGGCAGCTGCATCCATAAAGGAAGATAATGGAAAACACATAAATCAGCCTTGAGTCACCCGCGCAGCCTTGCGGCATGTGACTGCGGGGTATGCAGCCTGGTGCCACCCTTGATTCCACAGCCGTGCCTCACCAGTGAAGCACAGTAAAAATCATCCAAAAAATCATCCACTGTGGTTCCCTTACAAGGAAAATCAACATGACAAGGGTGCCGAGAAAGGAAAGTGTGGATTCTTTATCTCCTCAACTTTTGACTGAATTTTAGAAAGACATGCTTTACTGACCAGAATGGCTGAGCTGGCAGCTTGCAGACAGAACCCAGCTTTCCACCTCTCCTACTCTGGCTTCAGACACAAGACATCAGCCCTTCCAGCCAGGCATGAAAAGAGAAGGTCTCCAGGACAGCGTGTGACACCAAACAATTTCTAATAAGCTTGCAAAAACCGGGGAATTTACGTATCACAATTTGCCTTTGTGTCCATAACACACAGAACGTGGGCTGGGATTGGCATTTGGACTCCAGTGTTGTAAAGGCTGAACAACAGTGTAACTGCTGGAAATCCTCACTGCTTGAAGGTGCATTAAATTAGATTAAATTATATTCCTCTGTTATACAAAGACCAACTAAATGAGCTAATCATCTCTTCCAGCCCTCAAATCTATTACCTTAATGAGCAGAAGCACACTGAGGAAGAAAGACCAACTATTGGAGCGGTACTTACAGAAATAGAGACCTAAAGAAATAATAAATTGCCAAATACTTTGCTTTTTTTTTAAAAAAAAAAAAAAACAACTAGCAAGAAAGGCAGCAACATAGTAACACTCCTACAAAGCTGTGTAACTCAAGGGCTCTCTTTCCCGGGCTGTAACAGCCCCGCAAGGTAAGCAAACAGAACCCAGCCTTATGCTGGCTCTACGTGAGGCTCAGACCCTCGGGAGAAATCTGACAAAGCGAGTTACCTCAGCTATGAGATGGCCTGGTTCAAACATTCACAACCTATGAGTAACTCCAAAGCAGCATTTCACAATGTTCACTGGCTACAAATCTGCCTTGTTATAAGAAGTTGTTGAGGGATTAGGTGAAGATAGCTGCTTAGGGCTTTACACCTGCAGAGGATTGATAGAGCAGGAACAGGATTATGCTGCTAAAAAGTACTGCATCATATTAGTGCTATGATGTGCTAAGAGAGTTTATACAAACCAGCGTTAATCCGTGCTAGTGTTTGGATCACCAAACATATTCAAAACTTCTTCCTGCTCCTTTCTTTGACATTGTCTCAGTACATGATTCAAAAAATGCTTTGCTGGCCTTGCTTACATAAGGGTAATTTCTGGATGTTGCTACAGCTGAATAGCTAATCCATACAGCTATTTCAGTGCATCTACCAGCTAGGCCACCACTTCGGAATGAAATCATACTTATTATCTGCAATTAATTATCCTGTTATGTGCTTTTCTGGAGTCCAAAGAGAGAGCAAGGAAGAGTCACCTAGTCTAGAAGAGGGGCAGAACTTAGATATGCAAAAGGAGAAAAAAGGAGGAAAAGGAAGGGAAGGAGATAGGGGAATACACAGATGTTAATACAAAATCACGCAGAGAATGAGGTGGCCTCAAGGTCTCTTTCTCCAAGTTGTTTATGGACAACTCTATCAACTTTAACAGTAAATTCAAAACTTTATCATAAACCAGATCTTGCTGGATTTTGATGCTGAACTATACACGTTTAGAAAGAAACATCAAAGAGCAGAAAACTTCCAAGAGTCTTCCAGCCCCTGGTTAGGGAAGATGAACTCAAGTACACGTCACTGTCCTACGCCCATTCCGCAATGCACTCATAATAAGCTTTCACGTATTTTTTGGTCTACACGTTGCCTTGTAGTCCCATGGTCAAACAGACATCAAGGATGTCACAACCTGGCTTAAAAGATAATGGAGACAACCTCTATCTAACTCACTGCGGCAGGAATGTTAACTGCTGCTGGCTGGGCATTTAAGCAACGTAAGAACATTTCTTATCCCATTTGAGGACTCTGCAGTTTATCAACACAACCTCATCAGTACATCCCAACAACAGCAGCTATAAAAAGCCTTTTAATTGTAATATTGGGGCAGTTGCTACTGTTATCTGTAGTGTGAACCCCCATGTTTTGAGGGAACCAAGTCACTACAGATTTAGTCCCTTAGTATAGTTAAAAAGTGACTCATCTTTTGGCATAAATGGGATTTAAAGACGTTGCTAAAATGGGCTGTAGCTGCAGACCCTGCCAGGATGGCACCGCAGCCCAAGCCTTGCTACCACGTCGCCGTGTACCCTTTTTCCCCTGGACACTACAGGAGTGGGGTGTATTTTAAGCATGTTCCGGAGGGTATTTTACAGGTGTGTTTTGACCATCTCCAGGACCATAACGCTGGATTTTGCAGGGTGGATGGGGCCGAGCTCCACAGGGCAGGGAGAGCCAAGGCGATGCCCGGCCAGCGCGGGCGGAGAGGACGAGGCGCCGGGGCCGTGCTGACGGTGAGAGGCAGAGCGCTGCGGCGCAGCGAGGAGGCGTACGGCTGCAAAACGGGGCGAGAGCAACGGCACGGCCGAGGAACAGACACCGGACTAACGGCGGGAGGGCGGCGGGGCAGGCGAGGAGCCAGCGCACGGGGAGGCGGCCGCCCCGCCCGGCGGCCCGGCGGGAGGAGCGAGCAGGGCGCGTCCCCCGCCCGCCCCGCGCTACACCCCGCGCCGCCGCCGCCATTTTGTCCCAGTCCCTGCGTCCCCGGCGAGCGGCGGGTCTCGCTGCGTTGCAGGTCCCGAGCGGTGCGAAGGGCGGCCCCGTAGATGGCCAGCTTTCCCCCGAGTGTTAACGAGAAGCTCATCGGTGAGGGGCGGGCGCGGCCGGGGGAGCGGGGCTGGCTGGGCGCGGGCCTGGGGCGGCCGGGCCGGGAGGGCGGCCGCTGCGGGGCGCGGGTGGGGTTAAGGCCGTCCGTGAGCGGGCTCAGCGGCTCCGTGAGCGGGTTCAGCAGCTCCGTGAGCGGGTTCAGCGGCTCCGTGAGCGGGGCTGGTTCCGCGCTCGGCCTTTCGGGGTGGCGGAGGTGCTGCTGGCCTCCCGGCTGCGGGCTCTGCGGGAGCCCCAGGCTCTGCGGGCGGGGAGCGGCGGGGGCCGCGGCAGGACGCCAGTGCCTTCCCCTCGCCCGCTTGCCTTCCCCTTTCCTCACACGCAGCAGCGGCAGCTTTCCCTGGGGGGAGAAACCCGCCTCCGTCCTCCTGGGTTTGGGAGCGGGATGGCTGCCGGTTACCCAGCCCGCTTGGACCCAGACGCGTTGTTCAGAGAGGCTCCCTTCGGCTGAAGCCGCTTCCTTCTGTTAACGGGCAGAAACATCGTTCCTCTCGCAGCCACCGACCCTTTCTTCCCAGATGTAAAAGCAAGTGGGTGCTGCCCGGCTGGCAGCGCAGGGCGGCGGCAGGGCCTGCTGGCGAGGGGCCCCGGGGCCGGAGCAGGGCAGGGAATTAAGTGTGCAAGTGCACTCACATTTTTCTTTAAAGGTTAAAAAAAAAAAAAATCATTGCTAGGCATCTTATTTGCTAAACTCTGAAGTATTAGATCAAGTTGGAGCATAGTTCTACTGCTATCTCAAGAGCTATAGTTAGAGTAATTGAAGTAATAGCTGTTTTCAGTAAATTTTTAATTTATTACTTACGTGACAAAGAGAACGTTTTAACACTAAACTGTTTCTCTTTAGTGACTCAGTCTCTTTTGCAGCTGAGGCTTAGTTTGTTGATCAGTTATACAGTGACAATGAGACCCCTTCCCCAATTACTTCAAATATCATGCAATAAAAGCAAAATAATTAACATATTGCCTGGTTCTCTTGTAATCTTTTAAAATACGCCGGCTTTTTCTAAAAAATGGAATTTCCTCTTTGTTTTCTTTTTAGCACGATCACGCACTGTAGGAGAACTCTTAGCCCCAACTTCTCCTTTTGACAAGAAGTGTGGACGTGAAAACTGGACCGTTGCATTTGCTCCCGATGGATCTTACTTTGCTTGGTCACAAGGGCATCGCATAGTGAAGCTGGTTCCCTGGGCTCAGTGCCTTAATAACTTGTAAGACAAAACCGTATGGCTTTTAATTCATCTGAAAAACTTAAGAATTTCAAAATAGGAGATAACTTTTAATAGATTAAAACGCATGTATTGGCTTTTTAGGCTTTGACGTCTTTGGGAAAAACTGTTTCTTTAAACTAACAGCTATTGTTTGATCTCTTCCTCTGTGGCCAGCGAGAGAAACAACCGTATTGCAACCTTGCAAAGGCTACGGAGGAGTGATCTATTAAGTGATTCAGATGCTTTAAAATCAGAGGAGGTTAGAATGAAAAGGAAATGTAAAGACCTAGGTAGATCTGGACTTTTAAATTTCCTATCAGAAAGCTACTTGGTTTTACCTTTTAGGAATTTACTTAAAGGCGAACCTCTTTCCGGATTCTTACTAGAGTGCAAGTTAAGTTCCAAAAGACACATTGTATTTTCACTCTCAGGTTGCATTTTAATGAAGTTAGTAAGTAGCAGTTGCCTTTTTGTAGCTGGTTACATTTCCCCTCACAGCAAATCTCTCCTCCCTCCCCTTTTTTTTTTTTTTCCTCTTTCTGGTGGTGAGTTTTCGTATACTGGCCTCAGTATCTCTTCCCACTATTTAACGCACGTAGGTGAATTGCAGGGAACCTCTTGCTCATTTAGCAGAGAATCTTTGAAATTTTTGCAACTCATTTTTCTGTAAATGCTTTAAAAATGTTTTCCACAGTGGGTTAAGTTAATGTATTGCTCTCCACAGAGGAAAAAATGTGCACAAAAGTATTAGCATTATATTGTGTAAGAAGGTTTCCAGGTGTTAGTAAGTTTTGACAGTTATAAGAAAAAGCTGCTTTTATAATTTGAAAGTAAAAATGCATCATTATGGGCCTCCAAAATGTACGTTATGGCAACTCAGATTTCACTACGTCTTAAAGACCTTTTTGTTCTATTTTTCAAATACTTTATGCTGTATTTTTCTATTTTGTTTGTTTTGCAGCTTGTTGCATGGCACAAAGAATGCTGCAAATTCTGTCAGTACAAGACTTGCGAGGCAGAATAGCGACAGTGGCCAGAAAAACAAGCCTTGTGAACATATCATAGACTGCGGCGACATCGTCTGGAGCCTTGCTTTTGGGTCGTCGGTGCCCGAGAGGCAGAGCCGCTGCGTGAATATCGAATGGCACCGTTTCAAATTTGGGCAAGACCAGCTTCTGCTTGCAACAGGCTTGAACAACGGGCGCATCAAGATATGGGATGTGTACACAGGTAGAGTATGTGAGAGGAGGTTGGCGCCTCACTGTCACTTTATGCAGTAGTAACATCATTAATACACAGAATGACTTGCTTACAGAGTTTTACTTAGGAACTGAACCTTGAATACAAATTAAGTAATCTAAAAAAAGCATGAACTGCAACTAGAAGTGATCAGATACTGCTAGAGGAAGGAACAGACTCAGGTCATGCTTTGAGATGTAAATGATGGAAGATGAAGCCTTGTTGCTGCAAAATTGTTCACTATGTGATTGACTATTTTTTTTTGGAAGTAAATAATTGTTCAAATGATAAAGAGACTGAATCTGAAATCAGGGAATCTCAATTTAGCTGGTAGCACAGCTGCTAGGTTGGGAGAGAACTACTCAGCTTTAAAAAAAATGAAACTAGTGACTACTGAGTTATTTGTTGTTCTCTTGTAAATTTAAGCTTAGAACAGAGATGTCTATCCAAAGACAAGTCTTGCCTCATTTCTGAGGCATATGGTTTTAGTGTATAGATTTTCTAGTGTTTCAGGAAATTGCCTCTCAATACAGAAGAGCCTAAAAGGATACACATGCTTCTGACTGTAGGGAGCATTTCTACAAAGAAAATCTGGCTTTACGTGCTGTAATTTTGTATTCTGTATTTGTATCCATAAAGCATTTGAGCTGAATAAAAGCACAGTCTTCCATTTTAAATTGTGTTTTCGTGTAACAGGAAAACTCCTCCTTAACCTGATGGACCATACCGAAGTTATCAGAGATTTAACCTTTGCCCCAGATGGCAGCCTGATTTTAGTGTCTGCGTCCAGAGACAAAACACTGAGAGTGTGGGACCTGAAAGATGATGGTATGCATTTTAAGTTTATCTGCTGTAATACAGAGGAGAAATATCCACGTACTCTCCTCTTTTATTGCTATAAACTCAGGTCAGGATTTCTTAAAAAATTAATTTTTCTATTAGTCACTCACTCTATATGCTCTCTTGAAATTCTTTATCCATCTCTACCCTAAAGGTATAAGGTGGTATTGGGTTAAGTTAAAAGAGTGCATGAAGTGACCTTTTTGAACAGGGACATAGGATTTAGAGGCTGCATGACAGAAGTTTTATTTCTGTGGAGAATGACTCTGCAAGATGTTGTTTGGAAAAATAGTATAAAATTTTATCAAGAAATAATTTGGAAGAGCTTTTCAATTTGCAGTTGTAATATTTAATAAATTCTTACAGGCATGTCTTTCTTTTTAGGCAATATGATGAAAGTGCTGAGAGGACATCAGAACTGGGTATATGGTTGTGCGTTCTCTCCAGACTCCTCTATTCTCTGTTCTGTGGGAGCTAGTAAAGCAGTATGTGTCAGAGTTTCTTGTTCATTAAATCTACTGAATTGTGTGCATAATCATTTAAAATCTAAGTAACATTAAGCTTGTGCTTGGTGTCATGAACTCCTAATGTTTTATGATGATGTAAAAGTGCATGAAATTAAACTAGCAAATGGTGCATTGAGACACTGATTTATGAATTGAACTTGCACTGCTTTTAGTTGAAGAAACTGTAAGCATTTTTTGAGAAAGTTCCACACATCTGCACATGTTCATAGGATAAACCAAAAGCTTCCAGTGTTAAAAGATGCTTAGATTAATGCATAAAACTATTTTGTTATTGATTTTATCCTTTCTATTTCCTGCTCAATGAAAAGGACTTTTCAAAGTCTGAGCCAGTCATGATATCTCCTGCTGAACAAAAAAATGTTTCTACATGTTTTCCAATACAAATGGCAGTCGTGTCTAAAAGATCTAGAAGGAAGACCAGCAGACTGGTTTTGTTTTCATCGGTATTCCAGTGCCCTGCTAGAGAACTGAAAGCAGTGCAGGTAAAGCACATATGCCATAAGCTGCTTTTCTGGGCACTGAGAATTAGGATAAAAGAGAAAGGGGAATTCAGCCTAGTTACAGGGGCTTGGCAGGTAGTTTAATGAAGCCTAGTCATGCTGAGTGAAAAAAGCACAGTTCAGTCATTGGATACCACTTTATATGGATGACTGTTCAAATGCATTTTATACTTCAAATTATCAGTGCCAATTTGCTAGAGAATAGCTGAGGTCTGGGTTTTGTTTTTTCTTTAACTAGAGCAGATGTGGATGTATACATTGCTATGTTTAGGCTGTGTGTTTTCCATAAGCTTCTTGCTTTCCCTGTCACAGGTGGTGGCAGCAATATTGGTGTGATTGAGGTTAAGCTGGCACCACTCACACAGGAGCACAATGGTGTTAGCTGGGCAGAAAGAGTGGCATCTCTGGCTACCAGGCTGGGGGCGAGCTTTACCATAGGATGAAGTAACCTTGCATTCGGCCGCAAGGTGTACTGTACGTACGCAGGTGCTGGTTGATGTCCACTTTCTGCTTTCTTTCTTTCTTTTTTTTTTTTTTTAATAATTTTCACAGCAGTGAAACATACTGACTCCTAAAACTTAAGTTTCCAGTTTTATGGAATGTTGGGGTCTCCTTGGAGAAGTTGGTCAACACGTTTATAACTGATTGTAAAATGGTGCAGGTTTAGGAAGTACGTGAGGCACTAAGGCTATGTTTGCTTTGGTCAAACATAAATTTATCCAAGATGTCAGTATTTAATCTGTGCAGTAAAACTGAGTCAGGGGAAAAAAAAAAAATCAAGGATCCTAATGAGCTCTTTTAGGGACATAACATCTTAAGCTAAATACTTACATTTTCTGTAAAATTACGCTGCAGTGCATAGATTGTTCCTATTAAGTAATTCTGCAGAATCTTTATTTTGATAATATATATCATGTACAACTGCATGTAAAATCCCAGAATACTATAATCTTTTACCAATTTTTATAATACAATATGCAATTAGCTGCTTAAATTGTAATATTAATGTTGTTTTTTACTGTTGACTTGATTTAAAATGCATAAATTCTTTCTAATAATGTGGTTAGACTTCCCTGTTATTTTGCCAAAGACATAACTTTTGGCTGTGAAAATTCTTTTTGCTTGCAGTATCTGTTTCTCTTCCTAGGCTGACGTTGGTGATCCAAGCCAATTGTAAACAAGTGATCTTAAACTCAAAGGGATGCCACTGGAGTAACAATATGTTAACCTTACGTTTTCTGTCTGTATATTTCTTAAAATTTTGGTAGTTACTGAAAAGAGGGGACTGTAGAGTTTAACCCTATTTATTTCTGCATATTTTAATAAAATAGTTTTGTAATACATGAATTTCAGTAAGCTACATGGTTAAATTGTGTTGCCTTTATCTTATATTTTGGCTTATTTTGTTAATAACATTTAACAAACTTGAGTTAGAACTTGCATGTCTGCTTTAATTATTTTTAAAAAACTTGATTTTAATCTGAGTATGACACTGAGCATATTTCTTAATTGTAGTAATTCAGAATGCCTGATTTTAATATAATCCTAAATAAGACTAGCAGCTATACTTAAAAAAAAAAAAGTAAATGCTTCATTGCCTCTCTGAGCAGAGCTATAACATTAGCTTCTTTAATTGCAGGTTTTTCTCTGGGATATGGATAAATACTCCATGATACGAAAACTTGAAGGACATCACAACGATGTTGTAGCTTGTGAGTTTTCTCCTGATGGAGCTTTACTGGCTACTGCATCTTATGATACTCGAGTCTATGTCTGGGATCCACATACTGGAGTTATTCTTATGGAATTTGGGTAAGTAAAGTAGTCAGAGCAGGAAACTTCCTCCTAGAGTGAAGATGACTACTGAAAATTAGTGGGTTTGTGTATTTAACTGATAATTAGACTTGGAAGTCTTAGCAGTGGCTGGTGGAAATTCTAAGGTGGCAGAGCAGTGGAGATTATTCTTCTATCTAAGAATTTAAAGCACTGATGCTCTAATGTGTACTAATTTAAGCATCTGCAACACAGCTGAGGTGTTCAATACTACAAAAGATACAGTAGCTCAGTCTCCACTCCTGATTTCATAGTTTTAAACGTCCAATTCATTCTTTTTCCCCTCAGCTTTGCTAGCCATGGCTGAAGGAAACACTTCCATAGTTCTTAAACATTATGCTGTTGGCTAAGTGTCTCTCTATCTCCAGGCATCTGTTTCCCCCTCCTACTCCAATATTTGCTGGAGGTGCAAATGACCGCTGGGTCAGATCAGTATCTTTTAGTCACGATGGACTACATATTGCAAGCATTGCTGATGATAAGTAAGTATGAGGAAAGGTTTGTTAGACTCCTAATTCTTCCCATATGACATGAACTTTTAAATACTAAGTCAGCTTTTTTTTTTTTTAACTGAGAAATGACTTTTAATGGTCTTGGTAAAAGTAGATTAGTTGTCTGGTATATGTTAATGTTCATTCTGAATGTAGAAATAATTAGTTGTGTACAGAATAGATGATCTGAATAACTTAAGCGTGTAAGAGCTGAAAACAGAAAAAGAGGGGTTGTAAACAGTGAAAAATGTAAATGGAGTTAATAATGCAGGTGAGTCTTGTAGAGTAGCAGATTCCAAAGTAAAAAGAAGAGTATTCTGTCATCTCATATTCAACCTCTGCTAACGCTGCAAATAGTATCTTGAAGAATTCTATTTCAAGAATACGACGAACGCTTTCTCAAGATGACAGCAAGGGTATTAAACTATTGACAGGAGAGTTTTAGGTTGTTTAATTAAGACAAGCATTGTTGGGATTTCCTAGCATATGACTCTTAAGAGAGAGATTGCCTTCAACAGCAGAAAGCAATAACCTGAACTATAGATTTAGACAATCTTTTAATTGGCAGAGTTAAAATGGTTAAAGAAGGACAGATCAAGGTATATATCAGGAATGAAGACATTGTAGCATTTCAGGACAAATCTGAAACACCTTGCATGCATAGTAAAATATTTGTAAAAATCCCCTGAGCTCTGTTTCAGATTAGTTTCTTGTGCAGCATCGGAGAAAATATCAGACAGAATTAAATGTCTACACTGATAACTTACTACTTTGTTCTTCCTTTTTCAGAATGGTAAGATTCTGGAGAATTGATGAAGAGTACCCTGTACAAGTTGCACCTCTGAACAATGGGCTCTGCTGCACTTTTTCTACTGATGGCAGTGTTCTAGCTGCAGGGCAAGTATATACTCTCTCCCCCCCACCTCCAAATATTAAGGTAACACAAAAGGTTGAAAACAGTGGCTCAGTGTTATAAAAATCTTCAAGGGTGACTTGCAACTTGATGCTTCTGACTTGGTTTTGGTACTATTTGTTTAAACATGCCTGGAATTTCTTATCTTTGAGAATAAATAAAAGACAGGCCCACAAACATGGATTGGAAAAAGACCATTAGATAATCAAGGGCAGTTATTCTTTTCCAGGTGGTATACTCAATAGCTCTTGCAAGATCTGCTCAGGCCTGTCCCATAGGCAATCAGCAGTTGCTTATTGTGCTGCTATAGCTTAAAAGAAGAACTGGCATCTAGCGTAAATGAGTCTGGAACAGCTAGAACTGAGCAACGGGAAGCTCAGAGCACGTTCCCCCGAGCTCGCAATGTGTGTGGGAATTTGTACTAAGCTGGAATCATTCAGGTGGGATAATTCTGGTGGGTGTTTTGTTTGGTTTTTTTCTTTGTGCAGGACACAGGATGGCAGCGTGTACTTCTGGGCCACTCCAAGACAAGTTTCCAGTCTCCAACATCTGTGTCGCATGGCAATTAGAAGAGTGATGCCCACCAGCCAAGTGAAGAACTTGCCTATCCCATCAAAAGTGGTGGAGTTCCTTTGTTACCAGATTTGAATTTAAAAACAAAAAAAAGTCAAACTGGCAGGTGGCCCAGCTGCTGAAACTGTCTAAACACTTCAAAGAATCCTCAAACTTTACAGCCTTTAAGCTTAAAACTCTACAGGTTTTCAAGAGCTATTTAAAGTGATAACCTAAATACTATTTGTCAAAATGCCTGACAGGTAAATTTTTAATATTTATAGAAGACACGGTAGAAGTATTCCTGGTGTTCTCAATTTTCTAAAATATAACTGTGAAAACATGTACATATATAGACATAAGCTGCTACATGTTATCAATGTACCTTTAAAAATTGCTTTTATGATTTTAAATGTGTATCATGTATATATTGCTTCGTTAGAGCCATCAGATGCATCTGTGCTGTAAAGTGGAAGGACAGCTATTATTCTGGGACACTGAGTTAGAAAAAATATTGACTTATGGAAGCTTAACTGCTCTGTATGTATGTACATTGGTTGGGGTTCAGGAAACTGATCCACAGATAAGAATTCCTGCTAGTTTTATTCCATGAAGAGGTTCAGCTTGGCTTTTTAGAGCAATGTATGGTGAAGGGAATTAGGTTAAGGTAGGGGCTGGAGTATATCTAATGTAAACCCAGCAACGTTGCCTGTGCGTCAGCTAAAGAAGGCCTTAAATTCCACAGCAGCAAACCAGGTTAAATGTCAGTATTGGGCAGTGTTAAATATTTCCTTACATTTCTAAAAATCAACTACTGTATTATTGCCTGATACTTTGTCTGTAATGAGAGACATTTACAGACTCAGTTTATTATTCTTTAACCCTATAATATCTCTTCGGGGGTGATTATTGGTTAATGGCCAAAGATAAGCAAAATACTTGGTTTTGCCTTCTCTTATTTATCTGTACCTGCAGATATAAAGAATGTATGCATTGCATAAAATGCCTGATTATATATATTTTTGTTGAATTTTTTTATTAAAAACTTGTATAAAAGTTTCCTGATACCGCATTTGGTGACTGATTTATGAACTCTGTCTGCATGTACCAGTTCTAGTGGGAATCTGCTACTGCAAGACTCTCTGTAGTTTTGCTTTTCAGGACCACAGTACGCTAAGCTTGGTGAAACTTACTGTGGAGAGCTACAGCAGGATCTTAAAATCTTTTATAAGGGCCAAAGCATACACGATGTACGTGTTCCCCTGCTCCTGCATCGTGCAGAATGTAGGAAATGGCGTTCTGACTGCAGCACACATCCGTGGTGGCCACAGGCTGTAAGACTGCATACACTGAGCATAGCTTTTTACTCCCTCGCTCTGCCAGAGTACTATTTTAGTAAGCCAAAACATATATCAATGTCATATCAAGTATTACATAATTGATATGATGCAGCAGGTAGGGATTTTGCAAATTGCAAGCAGGAGACCCAAATTCTTTTCCTCACAGGGCCAGTGGCTTGTTACAAATTAACCGTGCTGCAGAATTGCCAACTGCCCCAGTTCCTGCGTGGGTGACAGGGATGAGAAGGGCTGCGAGTCCTCTCAGAGCACAGCAGCTTTGCTGAGGGAGCCAAGCCCAGGGAAGCAGCCAGCACAGGGTCCATCTGGACAAGGCCAGATGCTGAATCATCACAGCCTAATCGATAAATGTCCAGGGCAGTGAAAATGGTCCAGTGATGGCATACGGCTTTGCAGCCTTTGGTAACTCCCTTTGCATGTACATGAACTTGCTGCAAATCATAGACTGAAGTGAGTAGGGAAGGAAGATGTGCAACTGCTGCTTATCTGTCAAAAATGGGACATTCCACCCAACCCCATTTGATCAAGTAATGCATCTTTTTACTTCTTGTGTGGACAATGCTAAATCCCTTCCTGGCTTCCACCAGCTTAACTACTATATTAAATAACTAGAACAAAATCAATTCTTTCCTTCTCAGACACACCATTAGCATTTTAAGAGCCTAGAATGCCTTGGAACTGCAGAGGCACTTTCCTATTCAATTATCTGGTCTCGCTGGCAGATGTATTTCCTGATCACGTCCTTGTTTTCTTGGGTGAAGTACAAAGAGTCTATGACAAGGCAGAAAGAACTCCTGAGTGCAGCCCAGCAGGCCTTAGCCTGAAAAAACTATAAATAGCCCTGCTGCTCTGTGTCTGTATTGCTGCACCACTGTCAAGTGGCAACACCTGCATGTCAGATTCAGCAAGAGAAGTAATGTGGTATTTTAGTCTATTTTCAATGTAACTTATTTTATTCACACGTATATAAAAGAAAAGAGACAATAAGAGACAATCACCAATAGCAAGCAAGCAATCTTCTCTCCTAGAACGCTCAGCCCAGACACTCAGGCCTGCTTTCCAGGAAGATTTCCCTGAACACTGTTTCCAAACACCATAAATCAACTTTCCACTTTCCAAGGAGTACTACAAAACAAAGCCAACAGAACAGAACTTCCTCAGGAATCAAAACCCAGCTTGCAAGGAAATAGCGTGCGTGTCGCCATGCTACTTAATGACTCACTCACCTGGCACAATATTTTTCATAAAAACATTTCACCTAATTGAAGCAAGTATTCCCTCGTTTTGTTCTAAATATATGTATCATTAAGACAAGGCTTCTCGTATATTGTCCAGTTGAAGGAAGAACTGGCGAGTTCTGTACCCCCCCCCCAAACATCTCATCTCAACTTGAATGCAGATACGAGTGAAGGAACAGCAACCAGGCATGACGTTTTTCTGCCTAATTTATAGGCACGTGCTCCCTCTAAATGCAGTCGCTCACATCAGCTCGAGCACTGCGTGCTCTGTCCTGCACTCTCTGCTGGGAAGTTTGCCCCAAGGCAGCAGCAGCCCTTCCCATCAGAGACCCCAAACCAAAAAGCAAGTGGTTCCCAGTATCTCTGTATCAGCAAAGATGAAGCAGATGGATGCAGACAGCTGTGATTTTAAAGTATGCACTTAACAGCTCTGCCTGATGAAGGAAATAATTATTCTACAACCTTGGAACAACATGCAGGAAATTTGCTGGGGCCATTACCATTGAGTGTACAGTCAGGAGCGAAGGGAATAAACTGCACCTCCGGAATGGAAGTGGTTTGTAGACTGAAGTACGCTTTGCTGTTGTTACCATGCTGTCAGTAGGCTGGGCTAGTGAAAAACAGCTCCTGAAGAGAAAAATGGAACGGAGTGACGGAGCACCTTCGTGTTGTTGACGTGCTGGTTACCTGGGGCTGAGCAGAATTGGTTTTAGGTCTGTTCACAGCCATCTAGAAACATTCTGTGTGGTGAGTGTTTCTGTGGTGAGTGTAATTAATGTCTATAAACCCTTTTGCAGTCCTCTACTGAAGCGTGCTCTGGGTATTAGAGTCAACAAAGTGGACAGGAACTGAGCGGGGGGAGCCGGAAGCAGAGCTAGGCCTGCAGTCTGCTGACACGCTGCTTGCGTTATCCAGCTATTGCCAGCACATCCTTACGAGGGTAGGCAGCAAAGACAATTAACAGGAAAAAGGGATGATGCAACAGCTTGCAAAATTTCCTGACAGGAGCAGAAATATCAAGCAAAGGAAGACAGATAGACACGAATAAATAATTGAGAATCGCTGGGTCAGAAGCTCTTTTAAAAAGGAATGCATGTGAGCGACACAAAAGCAATAGACAGAGGTAGCCAAAACAGGCAAGAGAAAGCGGAAATTTCACCGAGGAGGAATTTGCTCATTCACTCTGTGGCTGGGCACTGGTATTAGAAGTGTTGAGTGGGTTTTTGTTTCTTATTGTTAATATTAATCCCATGCAGCAATACAGAACAGATGTTTCTATTGGGGCAGGATGTTGGACTACGTGGAGTATTCACTGATCTGCTCCATTCCTCTGTCTGAGCACAGTAAAGCCTCAGTGTCACCACGAGACGTGACTCTCTTTTCTAGGACACCTACACCTTGAGCCCTGCGTTGGCACACTCAGATGTCTCCGAGCTGAAGGAAAGTCCGAGATCTGGTTCCAAATACAAATTTGGCTCATTTGTGCTTGCTTATACTGCAGAAGCACAGGCAAGAATGATGGCTCTGTCGCACTACGCATTACACAGAGTTGTAGGAAAATTAAGAAAAAGTGATCAGGAGTCCAAGATGAGCCAGAATAAATTTCCTTTCATAAATGCTGCCAACTTTGAGATATTTTTGTTTTAGAACACTGCTTTTCAAGTTGTATGGTCTCTGGATTTCTTCCCCACCCCATGTTCGTACCACACCTAGCACTCCTAGGTCTTAGTCTATAACCAGAGCTTCTTGTGGCTGCCACAGATACAAACAAGAAAATAACTGAAATATTGTAATCCTGTTTGTTTTCTCTATAAAAAAAAGGTACACTGATAGAGGCTGGCCTGCTACTGACTATTTTATATTTACCTGTCCCTCTTTATCTACAGCATACGGTCAATGCTTTTCATTTGGCCATGCTCGTCAGCACAGCATTCAAGGCTGAGCTTTTCAGATGTGGCTTTCTGAAAAGGCATGAAAGTATCATAAGCATGTATCAGCTGGAAACATGCTTGCTTAAGCATCTCTGTGAACTGAGCTAAAAGCTGGGCTCACCAAGTGCGTATTTCTGCAAGATCACAGTTCCAGTCCTGGAATTAGCAAGTGTGACTTAAATGCAGTCTTATAGGAGAGGTTTATTGAAGGGTCATCTCAGGTTGCGTTCACTAAAAGCTGTGATTTACAGAAGTGGAGGAACAAAACAACACCCCTGCTTCGCCCCTCTTCACCAACTCTGAACACTGCGTCCCAGCTGTTCCAAAAGGAAATCACCTCCACAAAGTCTCAGCCTGCTTCTCCTAGCTCTGCCTGCATTGGTTCTTCTGTTTGTTCTAACCTTTATCCCAGGACACAAATGATAATTTTAGACTAAGTACACAAGCTTACCTCATTAGTGAGTGTATTACAAGCCTCTGCCTGCTATGGTGGGGTACCACAAAGCGAGGCTTACAGCTGATTCATCCCCAACATCCTGACCATTGTACAAACCTGAGCCCCTCAATACAGCCAGGCACACAGCTTCTCCCAGAGATCGAGAAATAACTTCTCCAAGAACAGTACCTCCTCTGTAGGGCAACCAGGGAGAGGGACACTGCATCCCAAGAAGCTTAGGTGGGGCTTAACTGCTTCAGATATGCCTAAATGTTAGAGATGTTTATGTCTGCACTGCGCAGCTGTAGGAAGGAGGGGTACCCCTGGGATTTTTCTAGACTGTGACTACATGACTATCTCAAGCTATCCCTGAGGCTCATGCTAATGGATCAGGGAAGACACACCTCATTAGCTGAGACTAACTGAAATAGAAGCTGTGTGGCATTGTGGCTTGAGGACATTAAACCTGGTTAAGAAGTGCCATGACATGAGTTACAAAGCTGCTGGTGTTCCTTGCAGCACCACAAGAGTCAGGGGTCTTTAGGTGATAACCAGTTATATTATGCAGAGAGATGCCTAGTACTCTTCTGGGAATCTAGCAGTAAAAGACTCATTTTTGATCAGTGCATGTTTATCTTCCCTTCCATTTGCTCATAGCAGCACTTTCCGACAGACCTGGATGCCTGAGCAGCACAAACATTGAGGACTGAAGCTGCTGTTGTGCCTTTGATATTAACATTTCCAGAAGCACAAGAAACACACAAATTACTTACAGGCAGAGGAGCTGGGGCAGGCAGGCAGCTTGGTCGAGGGAATCACTGGGTACCAGCACACAGTCAGCAGAGAAGGAGAAGCAGCACTTATGTAGGACACAAAATGGAGTATTCCCCAGGAAATCCCTTCCCAAAGGTGGCTAGGAGGGAAGAACTGAAGGATTAAAGGTGTAGGAAAGGAGTTTCCTCAGGAGGAGAGAATTTGGGCTTAACTGCAATTAAACCTGTCCCAGGCTGATATCAATTCCCTCCCAGCTGTTCTTAAGTAACGGCTGTCAACCAATTACAAGGAGGAAAAGAAGGACTGAAAAGGCAAAGAAAGAAAAAAAAAAAAAGGCAATCTGAGCTAACAATAAAGCCCCTGTCCCACCTTCCAGGAAGAGCCTAGTGCTAAGCTGGGTGCTCTCTGCTGTGGGGTGAGCCCTGGCCAGTGCCGTGAGGGCTGCAGCAGGCCAGGCAGGCAGATGCTCTTACAGCATTATTACTGCCTTAAAAGCAGCTGTGACTGAGGGTAACCACGGAGAGGAACCAGGAAGGGGCACTTCAGACAATGTGCTCCTCTTGTTTCCAGAGTAAATCCCATATTCTGCTGCCCTGGAAAAGTCTGTGCTTTAAGTGCCAAAGTCTCTCACACAGGCACTAAAATTATTAGGTTGGATTCTCGTGGTGTGAATACCACGGAGCTAAGCAGATTTTCATGTGAAAATCCAGCTCTGCATAGCTTCCTGCTAGCTCCAGCCCCACGAGGCCGTCCTGCCTGGCCCTCAGACAAGGGGCAGGGAGAAGCAATGCCTGAAGATGCACGGAGAGTTTGCAAACTGGTCCCCAGTGACTGCCTGCCTTGGGACCCCAGGGGACAGACTAGCCTCTGCCTACAAGACCTGGCCTGCAGTGGCTGTCTAAACTCTGCAGCAGAGAGAAACAAGTCCTAGAAAAAACTGGAGCTTCAGTCAGAAGGAAGTTATTTCTCTGGAAATGCTCTGAAAACAATATTTATTTTAAACATTCATATACAGCATTTTAGTTGAATCACTTAGGGAAAGACTGAATAACACTGCTAAGTATTTTGTGTGATTTATTTTTTTAATACTGAATTATGTCTTCCATTGGAACAGGTTAGAAATAGGGTGGATGAATCCCATGACCTCTTTTCCTCACATATTACAATATTCTCATAAAGGACAGAGATTATGTAAGTTCCCACGGGAAATCTGGGAAAGGTGTCAGGCAGAAACTGTTTATCCAAGTAGTTATTTCAGATTAGAACTACCTGAGTAAGGTAAAAGGGTTTTCTGCGTGATGCTGGCTTCTGCAGAAGGGTAATTTTGTTTTATAAACACCACTCCACACAGCACACAAATCAGCTGCAATAAGCTGCTTCAGAACAGCTTTAATTATTGATGTACGAGAACGAAAAGAAAGCCAGTGTAAACTTCAGATACGTAATCAGTAACTTTGTTTAAGTCATTGTAACAATATTAGCTATCAGCAAGGTTATGCCTTGTACAACTAGTTGAATTCCAGACAGAAGTTCTGGCGCAGATATTATTTATTCTAACATGAGATTAGAAGATCCCGAATGCTCACTTTTATTCCAGATGGCTGAGTTCTTTGTTGCATCAAGGAGAAAAATATTTATTTCTGGGCTCTTAGCATTGCTGGACTGGGGTTACATGACAGAAATCACGATCCCATCTCTCTCTGACCTCACTTCTTAGTCTACACAAACTACACAAACGTTAAAGATAGCTCAGTTTGCCCCCTGCACACTAGATGAGGAATTCAAGGTAGAGACCAGCTGGCATGCCAAAACCACTATGTTTTTCTGCAGAGTGTACAAGATTTGGAAAGATTATAGATGGGAGAAAGCACAGAGAAATGGCAGCTCAAATTTTAGAGGGGTGGAAAGTAAGGAAAATAGGATTCAATTTAAAAGCATCACTCACTAAGACTGCTTTTTTATTACTCAGAAGTTCACTACAGATAAGGTAATTGGAGAAAAAGCCATGCAATCCAACAGAAGTGTCGAGTTCCTTTTTATTTTGTCAATAAACATCAGAGTTGAAGAGATAGATGGCTAAATACTAATTCAGCAAACAGACTAGAAATATATCCTTTAAGGGTGAATTATAAAAGAAATTTGTATGTATATATGGTGTAATTTACTGCCCTATTAGATTTTACTGATGCTACTTCGTTCTCTGTTAACTCCTGCTCCAAAAGACAGGCACCTCTTTGGGAAGACTTATCTTGATCTGCTTTCAAATGATATAACATTAATTGAAAAAAGCACCTTGTACCAGAATAAATACCAGGATGGAAAAATTAAATTGAAATTATATGGAAAAAAATTGGTGTAGGCTATTAGCAGTGTAAATGCACATCTTCCTGCACACCTGCACAGGAGCCGTTAGGGTATGTTTCGGTGGTACTATTAATGATTGACTAGCTCCTTGTGGTCACAGCAGAAGAAACACGTCCAGAGGAAAGATTTTAAAAAGAAATATTGCTTCATCTTAATTGCATGAGGGGAATGAAAAAAAAAATCCAAGGTCCACTGCAGATAACAGTAGTGAGAAGACTTAGTTTGGGAAGAACTTTGATCCTGATGTGGCATGTCACAAGACTGAGATATCTGTTTGCTGCTGTCCCAGTCCAGAGAACTGTTCTGGTTTTTGTTAGGCCACTGACATTCCTAAAATAAGGATCTCTCCAGGAACGGGGGCAGCTGAGAAACTACCCCATACCTACAGACCTCAGCAACGTGTCTGCAAAACAGCAAGACATCCTAGAAGGGCTACAGGCCACCTGGCATCAACGGGAGGTTTCTAATGTGCCAAGTGATTTTCTTGACACTGATTCCAAAGGCGCTGTTCATTCAGTCCTATTAATCAAGTGAAGCAGCTACAATTAGCACATTCAGGAGAACAAACAAGAATGATGTGGGTGGCACATTTTTTTCTGTTGTTGCTATAAATCAGCACTAAATCTGGCCTGCAATTTGCTAATGCCATCTCTCTGATCTCAGTGCTATCATAGGTGAGTTTGATCTCCTGCCTAGAGAACCCTCTCCTGACTATACTCCAACACAACATCATGAATGAAAATCTAGCTAAGCAGCGTACATCGTGACAGTAACCTGATCACAACTGACCAGATCCTAATGAGTCATAGTCATAGCAAAGAAAGACTCGCAATAAAGGAAGTTTGATATATTTCTTGTGCTACAACACGGATTGATGGGGGGATGAGTGCCTCCACCCATGTCTGTCTGTGTGTAAGTCAAACGTAGTGGTGCCCCGCTGACCACCAAGGTTTACTTCCTGAGCCTGGGAGAAGCTCAGTCCTTGTGCAGTAATTGGCACGATAATCTTGTTTCTGGCGAGGCGGCAACTGTGTGGGTGTTTACTGTGGTGTCCCAGGGGAAGGTACAAAGACCGCTTGGCTTCACAAGGTTTATTTACTGTGTCCACTGGCTCATGAGACATTAGAGAAGCTGGAAGTGGACTAACCTGCTTACAGGTTTGTGTTTGGTGAAGAGCTGCCAGGACGGCATTCAGCCAAGACAAGTGTTGCATCTTCTGATGTGACCCTCTTGTGATAAAGGCTTGAGCCACTAAATACCAGAAAACGACCTGCCCTGGCTTAATACTCACTGCTGCAGTGGAACACGCATTGCTCAGGCAGCCTTGTACTTGGCGAGGAAAGGTCTCTCTGCAGCTAACCTGCACAATCAGACCTGGAGGGCTTGATTTAAACAAAACTGCTACTGTCTGCAGAATGGAACACAGGCCAGATCATGAGCTCTTTTGGCAACAGACTCCAAAAGAAATGAATTCAAGATGTCCATCTGTGTGGATGTAGAGCTTCTTAAATTACCCTTTCCCTATGGAGTTCTTTGCCCACGAAAGCTAAGCCAGCACCAGACCCCACATTCCCCTCAACAGAGATCCTTATATTCAGCTGGGAGGATGTTTTGTGCAATGTGATGTGTGGAGAATAGTTTCCTCTTTTTAGTATCAGTTCTGTCTAGTAATTCATAAGAAATGTGGTGTTGAGGGTTTTTTTAGTCTAGTTTTTTTCTTGAATCTATAATAGTTCTTGGCTTCACCAGCAAATGTACCCTCTGGGTACCCTGATGAGTTTTTACTTTCACGTGTGACCTTGGCTGTGATCTGTTCAACTTCTCCTGAGTTGTTGCTGTATTCGTCAGGAAAAAAAGGCATGGGGAAGGAAGGCGAAGAAACCCCCTTCAAAAAAAAAAAAATTCAGTTAAAAATTGTTATGATCAATTTGTGAGAATTCATCTTCTCCCCAGACCAGAACCCTTTCTGGGTCTGCAGTGCTCTCTGCTGGGTGGCACAGGCTATTGCTCACCTAGCGTGAAATGCAAATAGCCTCTTCGATGGAAACAGGGAGCTGCTGCCTTCCAGGTACGTCCCCTTGGCTCGCAGTTCTGAAAAAATGGTGAACTGTGTTGTCAAGCTTCAAGGTGCCACCTGCTCTCTAACTGCAGAAATCACCTGCAAACAAGAGACGTGCAGCCAAAAAGACAGCGTTCTGTCTGCACGTTGGTGCAGGGCCCTGGGGTTCCCTTGTACCGCTGCTGTCTTTAGCTGTAATTTGAGGCAGGGCAGCTCTGGACGGGCACGGGGAAGTCAGCTGCAGAATTGGTTCCCCAAGCAAGCGTGTTTGCTCACCTCCGTAGGCTCCTGGGAGAAGGCCCTGATGTTCACAGGTGACCTCCTCGTGTTTGTACGTGAAGGTAGAGACTCTGTGGTCAGAACAGAGAAAGCAGCTCTTTAGCAGGTAATAAACCCACAGGGGTGTGTTTGCACAGGGCTTTGCAGTTTGGCCGGGGTTTGGGGTAAGACTCCTGCAGCAGCTCCGCTCTGTGTCGTCACAGCCATGTGCATCCTGCTGCAGATAGGATTTGTCAGCTTTAAAGAAAGAAAACGAGCTGTGTGGGATTTTCTGTCCCAAACAGCATCGAGTATGAAAGAGTTCTGCCAAGGCTCTGACTTCTTTTGTTTCCCCTGTTTAATTTGGAAAGAACCAATGCGTGAAACACAAGCAGTGCCAGAAAACCAAATAAATGTAAGATTTCAATGCTTTCTTTTCCTGAGTACACACCTCTGCCAGCTCTTTAGCCTCTCACCCCTTCTGAGACTAAAGGTCAGTTAGGCCACTTGTGAACTGCTGCCCTCGGAGAGGAAGAGGAAGGAAATCACACATTATGCACAGCTTTCTAGGCCTTTCTTGATACACTTTGTGTATGAATCGTCGGAGCGTGACGGCAGCCTGACAGTGACTAGAGACTGGCATCTATCAAAACTCAGTTTCCCCTTTTAAAGTTGCTCAGCTGACATCTGCGAGCAGTATTTTTATGGGCCTGGAAACAATCATGCTTTTGTTTGGTGGGGCTGTATTGGAAGAGTCCTTTTGCTGGAAAGTGTCAGGAGAGTTCCAGCTAAAGCTGCTTATTTTCATCACTTCTGGGAAAACCAGTCTGGCTGCCAGCCTGAGGAAGAGTAGAAAAACTGCTCCTCCAGCGAGTATTGAGGAATTGCTTTCTGAAATTGTCCCAAACACAAGGAAGCCATCAGTCACCACTTCACAGGCTGCCAGCTTATAACGACCTCGTTCCTCTGTCACACATAGACTACATTTTGTTAAAGAATTGAGGTTTTGTTGCAATTTTAACATCTTAATGTTCTGTTTTGCTCACCATCCCCAACCTGTCTCCTGCAAATAATATCTTTCACTGCTATAAAGTTAACAGTTCCTTTTTCCAGCAAGGCAGCTGTGGGAAAGCTGGATTTAAGGTGCAGGTAACTTGATTCCACTTCCGTCTCTGCACCCATGCTCCTGTTTTATGTAGCCTCAACATCCTGGTGCCTCAGTTCCTGATACTGTCCCGTTACCTTATATGTGACCTGTTAAACACACCCATCATTTATCTTTTAGAAGTCTCCTTAGGGAAGTGCATTTAGGATGGGTTATAAGCGGGCGGTGCTCATGGTCAGGAAAGAAGTTCCAGGAATAGCAGGTATGAAATAATGTCTCCAGCCCACACACAATCCAAGGACTATTTTTAGGAAGAAGCCTAAACTGGAAGTTTAACGGTGCATCTTTTAGGACTTGTTCCTGTAATAAAGATGAATATAGTTAAGTGAGCATTGCCTGAGTTTACACAGTCACATGAAACACCTGAGGGTGCCAAAGAGACCTTTTCAGTGGAGTATAGAGGCTAAAATTAGCAAGTACATGGGGAATGCTTAGGAAAATGCATGAGAGTGGTATTTACAGAAGGGGACCTTGGCTGACTTGCATGACACGCACTGTGTGTTAGGGCAAACGGTGCCTGAGCACCTTCTGTGTCTTTGACATTCTTACCCTTTATTTACTTCTGCGTGTAGTGTGACTACCATGGCCTCATTAATAAGGTATCTAAGCATCACCTACATCATGATACCTTTGGGAGACAGGGAAGTTCTGGAGTATGTCTGAAACACAGCGAAGCTGGGAAACTTACCCAAAGACACACACGAAGTCTGTGTCACATCAGGGATGTAAACATAGGTTTCCTGTGTCTTTGGTTAATACCTGCATTATGGAGGTGTGTATTCTGTCTTTAAAAACAAAAGAAATGGGGCTGGCTGCTAGTCATGAGAAGCCAGAATGCTAGTAATGAGATGCCTTATTTCTTAGCAAATGTGCTGTTTATTTGGTAATGCTTAATCTCTCAATTAATAAACAGAATTAATGAGACTTGTTAAACTACTTAATCTACTAGTAAAATGTTAAGATCTATGTAAGATAATGCTCTCTTGTTTTCCTGGGCCTTTTAATTGAGGCCCAATATTGCTCACCCCCATTTTTTTCAGTTATAACTTTTGTTTCTTTACTTACGCTCAGGATTCACTTGCTGGGCCAGAGAGACCTGGTGTGGCTGCTGGAGGTCAGTTTCTTTAAATAAAAAAGTAATCCAGATCAATGTGGGATTACAGGGCACAAAATCTCCTCACGGCTAAGCAGGGTCAGTGCTCTTGGATGGCAAAACTGCCCTGAAGTGGTAGTTTGCAATGAAATACCTGGCCTCTTGTTGGCTGCTGGGTTCCCCTCCCAGCAATGAGCTTGCCAATTGCTATTTTGCTTTTAACTGGCCAGTGACCTTGGTCCAGCTGAAAGGACATGCTCCTCATACCCCCAGGACTCCAGCAGTCACACCTCAGTGCCTGCTTAGCCACCGAGCTCAGGAGCACAGGGCTCAGTGCTGAGCCCTGCAGAAAATCTGTCTTTTTCTTGGGTGCCAAAAGGTCAGCTGAGCACACAGGAAAATCCAGCCCTACGAAGCTGGCATCATTACTTTCCACACTGCTGTCTGGACTCAGCAGTGTTCTGGTCACAGTGGCCAACTTTTGACGTTGTGGCAAAAGATTAGATCCTATCTGTGTTCAAAGAAATTGTAAGGGAATTCTCAATGTGTGCACAAGGCCAAACCTGAGTTATGCTGAGCCACTGACTTCCATGGGGAACCAAATCTCTTTCTAAAATCACCTCAACACACGTACATAAACACCCCTGATTTTAGGGTCTCTGTGTTAGGATGCTTTGTCATCATAAAGCGCTTTTCCTGTGTCTTGTTTGGTTTTCCCTATTTATTTTCACCTCCTATGAAATCATCACTAGCTATTTTAATTGTCTCCGTGCTTTTGACAGAATAAGTAGGAACGTTTTGCTTAGACAGAGGCTCAGCAAAGGCACCAAGTCAAGGGAAGTGTTCAGAGCTCACTTCAGGAAGAATCTTTACATGAGGACCCTGCAGCATGGACACAGAGGGTGCTACACTACAGGACCCTGTGGGGGTGCCGCAGACCCCTTATCCCCCAAGAAAGGAGGGAGGCCCAAAGTGACCGGGGGCTCTGTCCGCAAGACAAATGTCTTTGTGTTGCTGAACGACACATCTGCCTGCTAGAAATAGACTTCTGACAAATCCACTGAGTCGTGAGCGAGCCTACAGCTGGCCACCAGCCTGAAATGACTTCAAAGCTCTGAGCTGGGCCCAAGGGGTCCAACATCCTCTTCCTCTGAGCTCGCACAACACCTGTGCTTCAGCAACAGCCACCGCCTGGAGCTCCTTTTCCTGACCACAGATGCTAAGGCCTACACATCAGGGGCTGAAGGCAAAGCTGTGCCAAGAACATCAAAGTCAACTTCTATTGGCAATTGTACCTTTGAGGAAAGTGGGATATTGCTTATGCAGGACATTAGTAATTATTTCAGAATAGCTGTGTTTAAAAAAATAACAACTTCAACAACAGGAAACAAAGAAGGGAAAGATCTGAAACCAAAGTTCTCCAACAGAGAATACGTTACAGCATGGGACTCCAGTGATAAGACTCAAACCACTAAAACAGCCACCTGAAAAAATATTTCATCAGGACATAAGAGTGAGTAACTCTTTGAGATTGTTACCGTGTAATGGAGGTGATTTGAGGTCACCTCTCACAGTTACCTCCACATTTCAGCTATCAGTAGGGGTAGAATGGGTAGATGGAGGTGTAGGTACCATTCCCTTCAGCATGACTGATCCAAAGCACCTGGAATGCATCCTATTTCATCATGCCCACAACAGGAGAAACTGTACACTCTCACAAGCAGTGCTGAGAAGAAAGTAGATTTGACAATGATTTATGCAGTGAGTCTGTTAAGACTACTGCTGATTTACTCCATCTTCTTAAGCACCCTGGAGCCTCTGCTCCTGAGGTTTTTATATATATATATATATATATATATATATAAAGTATACGTACCTCTGCTATTTTATAAACACACACAGACAGACTGTAAATGTTTTGGGGCAAGAACCATTTTCTTATCCTAGATCTGTCCCTAACTATATTCCCTAGTGACTCAAAGAGTGGGGAGGCAGTCCCTGACGGAGGCTCCTAGGGCAAACACATGAATAAATGCATGGCACGATGAAGAAAAGAATATTTAAGTTCGTAAATAATAGGTCCACAGGAGATGCAAGAGGCTTGTGTAAGTGGAAGGACTGGATGTGGGGAGAGCAGTTTGCATTTGCCCACACTGTAATTATTCCTTGTGCATGAGACAGCACTTGGACACAAGGGGCAAGAGGAGAGGGAGCAGAGGAGGTCTGACTCTCAGCTTATTTATGCTGCCGTTATTCCAGAGATTGCAAGAGGGTGCAAGATTTATGTACATTTAAAGAAAACAGGTCCTATATCTGTCCTGCACGTGGCTCAGTTAAAGCACCGAGGGGGATCTCTAGGTTGTATTTTACAGAATTCACGGAGGGGGGTAAAGAAAACGCAGAATGTATGGGGGAGAAAGAAAGACATCCACCCTCACCCTCTAGCCCCGTGGGTACACACACGCACGGAAACCCTCCGTGGCTGCACGAGCCCCTTTCTCGCAGGCGGCCGCCAGCACCCGAACACCAGCGCGTTCAGTCAGCCTCATGCGAAGAGCTGGCTCCCGGCAGGACCGCAGCTTTTCACTGCCTGCCACTGTCTGCAGCTCCCGCCGGGGAGCCCCGGCCCCGCCGCCCGCCCCGCACCGCGCGGCTCCCCGCACTCCCCTCCGGCCCGGCCCGGCCGCCGGCTGCAGAGGGCACCAGAGCACCGGGCAGAACGGCCGCCGCGGCCGCCGCAAACGCCTTTCTCTGCTGGGGTGGGGGGCGAGGGAGATTTGCGAGGGGGTCCCGCAAATCTGCTCCACAGCTTCCCCCTCTGTCTGTGCAGCGGCACGGGATGCCCTGAATCCTGTTACAAAACACTTGTGCTTCGGGACCATCTGGCATTGCTGCTCTGTGCGAGAGAGCCCGCGGTACCGGAGAGCCCACGCCTCTGAGCAAGGGAGGAGAGATGTGGATTTACAGCCCTGAGGGACTTGGTTCATCTGGGCAGTGGCTGCATGCCAAAAACAGTAGCAATAAACACATTGGCCCAACCAGCTCAATTTCTTACTTAAGTAATTTCCCGGACTGGGAGAAAATGCAGAATTGCTCAATGTTACCGGGTAGCTGTTTTCTCACTGTTGTGTCACCTCAAGGCACGGGGGATGTCACTAAAAGCTGCGCATGTTGCTGATCTCGGAGGTCGCTGATGAAGCCTCAGCGACTGCGGGTAAGCTCCGGCCTTCGTGCCTAGGGAGGTCGAATCCAGGTGTGCAGAGATGAGCTTGAAGCAAGGGCTGTCACCTCCACAGCAACACTAACCCTGACGTATACCCACATGTAACCCACCCTAGCTCAGACACACTTCTGCCCAGGGGTTTGCCATAGCAATGAACAAAAGCTCTCATAAAATTTGCAGAGCTGTAGAAGGGGTTTAGGGGCTCAGACTCACTGCTTTTCAGAATACATACTACAGTCCCAGTGAAAAGGACATTGTCCTGACTACTCTCCTTACCTGCGCATCTGAACACATCAGGAAGCAAAATAATCCACCCAGGAAGACTTCCTCAGGACACATCACAGTCACTTTTCTGACAATTAATCACATTGCTAACTTGTTTCCCTCCTGGTTGACAAGTGCTCGCTCCAGCATGGAACTAAGTGGTTGGTGCAAGGGAAACCAGCCCTATAAAACAGCCAAGAGTTTGAGGTGTGACCCTATTCTTTAGCTTCTAATTAATTCAGTGTGTCTGTGCCTCTCCCTGGCTTACTGCAGGATGCTCTTCATGCAATACAGGGAGAATCAGTTAAAGAACCGTGTCTGGTTTTGGCAGAAAGAGCCCTAGTTTAGAGAGAAGTCAACTGGGAGCCTCTTCAAGACTTAAGGAGACACTGGATGAAGCCCATAGGGAACAGGAAACAAGCAGTACTCTTATCTGCAACATCAACGCTTCGTGTTTAGCGGCCTCCAGAGATAGCTAGCATCTGTGCTGCAACTCTTCTTACAGAAGTGTTTATACATTTTTATCCCAGCATCTTTAAATAGCCCTATTTTGTGTGAAAATTGTTGAGCCTGTTACTGCAAACTCCAAACTCCAAGTTTGACTCCAAACTCCAAGTTTGCAAACTTAAACTGAGTTAAGGTCTCAGCCCTGAACATCCCAAACATGTCAATATTTCAGATTTTCATCTGAGTTTAGCAGTCGAGATCCTTCATTCCCAGTGACAGAAAAGGATGGCATTTTCCCTATGACCTCATCATTTACTCCCTTTGTGGCATCACTGCAGAATATTTATCTAAGTAACTTGATAAGCTCTTCAGGTTTTGGTTTTTTTTTTTCACTTTCAAATCAGTAAGAGCTCCATTGTTGCTACAGATAAGAGCCATTTTGGGTTATTTGAGTGCAAACTGCAGATAAGATGACTGTCTCCTGGAGGCTTGTTGTCTCTTTTTGCTAGTGGCTTTTTGTTTCTCGCCTTCTTTATAAGAAAGTTCTCTATGAGGTGTTCTGCGTGCGTGGGAAAGTACAGTGATCACAACTGCTTCCACAAGTGGTTGTGGAATCTATACTGCTCCTGGGCCTGAATGTGCAGGACTAACTCCGATGTGTGAGCTGGCACCCCCCCTGCTGCACTAACAGCCTCTCCCCAGCACTCCTGCAGAGCGGGCTGAAGGCTGGGCAGATTCTTAAATGGTTAATGCTTCTCTGTTAACGATGTTTGTGACACAGAACCTGGGAACCAGGATCCTTACGTGATGAAAATGGATCCAACTCTGTATCAATCAGCCCTGGAAAACACTGATTCTGTGAGCTTACAGCAAGATCTATGGGAAGAGAGTCCTTCACCTTCTATATGCTGAAGTAAATAAATAGGGAGTCTAGGATTTGGCAAAGATAAGAGGGATGCAATTTCAGTTATAAGAAGGGAATAGTACTGTAAGCTAGAGAGAAAGTTTTAGCCAGAAATACAGGATTCATCCAGCAGGTTCTGATTCTTATGATTCAGCTGTGTAGAGGTCACTGCACCTCCCCGCTCTCTGAAATGCAGGCTGATATTTCTTTACCTGCCCTAACACGGAATCAGCTGGCTGGGTGAACGCTAGCAGAGTGCCAATGGCCATTATTTCTAGAGCTTAGAACTTTTCAACTGAATCATATATACCACAGCCCAGGTCAAGTGCATTTGATGTGTGTCAAATCACTCGTTTTTTTCCCCTTTGCCACATAATTTAAAATCACAAAACTGGTATGAAGAGCTGATCTACAAACAATTGTTTCTATGTGCATATAAAGCTTGTGCCGGAGTTGTAGCACGCTACTCTGCTTTTCATCTAAGTTTTTCCAGCTCTTGGGAACAGAAGGGAGCTGTTCTGACCATCCAGCACACATCTCCTGGACAGCCCAGGTCAGAGCCTTCTCCTGTGGCACCCTGACTACATTCCTGTTCTTTGCTATCATGGTCCCAGGTAATAATCAGGAGGGAGTGCCCACAGTCACGTGGGGGATGAGCCGGCCCAGTCTATTTCCTGATTTTCAGGGTCAACAATTCCTTCCATCATTTCACACTTCACACAGAGTATTTCCCAGGAAACAGTCGCAGTCCGCTTTCAGCTCTGCCAGTAACCCACAGCTTAAGACAGACAACTAGCTGTCCTCCCTCTCTTTCCCGGGTCCTGCAAGGCTTTGAACAGCACTTGTCTCTAAAGTCAGTTTAGGGCCTAGCCTATTAGGACCTCTGAAAAGCTCCTCTAAATAGGAGTCATCATGATAAATGACTCCTAATTAAATAATCAGCCTTTTCAAAAACCTTGTGAAAGAGTTAGGTAAGTTTTATCAGCCCCAGTTTACAAGGAGATCACAAGATTACCTGTGAGATATGCCCAAAGCTACATGTCACACACAACCAGAAGGCAAGCCAGGGCTGCATTCCTCTGCTAATGCCGTGCTGTAATCTCCAGGGAGTGCACTGCCTCCAAAACCAGCCTTTATCAGCAGGGCCTCATTCTCTTGGAAGAGTTCTCTTTTTTCTTCACCTTTCTATGTTATAGATTTCGCTTAAAACATGCTGGAAGAGGCAGTCCTAGTACTTGAGCTGCACTTGACTATGAGGGGTCCATCCTCATCTACAGGTAACTGCAGCACTTACTAAACCTGCCTTGCACCTTGGTAGGGCTTACAGTGAGCACCACGACAAATCAGACTGACCTCCAACTACCAACGCTCCCAGCATCCCCCCTGATTCAGGCAGTTTAATTGAGCATTGAAGATAATCAATTACAGCTGGTTTGTAAGCATTTGAATTGACAATTCTCATAATTTGCTGAGCTTTTTCATTCCCTCACAGATGCACATGCGCAGGGCTCCAGGGCCCTGTTATTTTTCAGTCTGTTTTTCCATACTGCTTTCCACTCTTCATCCCCACCACCACACCTGCCATCAAGGAAACACCTAATATATTTGCGTATCTTCTGTTGCCTGCAATATTTTAACTTAATTCATCGGGGCATCTGTGTTTCCTGATAAGTGTGTAAAGAAAATGTATGTTTAGAGGCGTGGTATTACAGGAGGTTGAGGTGATGGACTGCTCAGGCAGTGTTCTCCCTATATCACACAAGTTAGATAGCATTTCTCATCTCTCCAAAGGAAAAAAAGAAAGGCTGTCTTAACATGTTTATAACGGTGGCTGCATCCTAGAAAACAGATAACCTGGGGAAAAAAAAACCCTAGCAGGTATTTACTATTTCTGCATCTCCTGGTATTCTCATTACTTGTTATTGTGTTATCTTTTTGATTTCTCTGCATGTAATTGCCTCAATGTATATATCTTTGAAGCACTTATTAAAAAGAAAGAGTTAAATAAAAATACTCTGTGCAGCAGATGCACATTGCGATGACTTTGCTAAGTGTTATGCCTCTCCATTATTCATAAGCTTCTACCAGTCTGCTCTCAGCAGGAATGCCGTATGTAGGCTTAAAGGAAGCAACAAAACAAGAACAAAAGTGAGGTTTCCCTGGCAGCACAGCTTATGTGCCTTTCTAATGTGTTGCTTTATCTGTCTCACAGAATAGCGATAGGCCCTGCAGAAGAGAAAAATAAATTATGCCTTAATTAAGCACTATTTTCCTGCTTTTCTTGTGTCCCCAGTGAGGGAAGGCTGTGTCATTCTAACTGCATCCATTTAGGAAAAAAACCATGTACACTTAGAACCTTAGACCCTTGGAAATATTCTAGAAGGTAGACAAGTCCCTAACATCTCTGCAGCTACCTGATACATTGCAGTCCACATGGTTACTTTCCACTTCCTCAAGGTGCAGACAAAACCCCGTGTTCTTTGCTCAGCTCAGCTGCTAATGCATAACTTCACTTTTTCTTCCCCTCTGTAATTCCCAGCCGCTTCTCTGGGAGCAAAGCTCCTCTGTGTGTGGATGTCGGCTTGTGCTGACTGCAAGAGCCTGGATAACTTGATTCAAGGAACAAGCAGGAGAGGGGACAGCTATTCATTTCCAGTTTACCTCTGAATAACCGTGTGGCCTAATATGATTAGTTGGGCTGCCTGTGCGTAACCCTTCAGATGTGTCAAGTAATTCTGTGAGCAAAATGCAATTTGGATTTCGTGGTTAGCTGCATGCTCCAAACAAAGCGTTTCTTATCAGTAGGACATTGATGAGAATTTTTCTTTGGTGTCTTATCATTAATGAGTTCGTGCTACAGCTTGGCACTTTCATCATAAGATTATCTTCCCCAAACAGGCAGGGATTTAGGTATCTCTAATATCTCTCCCTTCTATGAAATTTGCTTGAAATCAATAAATACTTCATTAGGGAGTCACACAAGCTGCCTTGATCTACCCAGTATTTTTGTAAGGACGGGCAGCATACTATGAGGAACAGAAGTTCGTGTGCCCCTGTGCCATGTTCTGGTGCACCCAGTCCACCTCTTACCCATATGTCTCATGCACTTAGACAGTCAGTGGTTTGGACTGACAACTGTCTGCTTAATGACTAATGTAATCAGAAGCCAATCTTGATTAGTCCCTCTACACATCACTGTATGAGAAAAAAAAGCGCATTAAGTCTGGACTGCGAAAAGCTAGGTTGAAATGCTTTGACCACATCACAGTAACAACAATTAACAAGGCTACATGTCTCCTGTCACAGCCTATTCCCAGGCTGTACTAAGCAAAGCAGCCTGTTTGTTTTTCTAGCACAGGCTGACCTTCTATGCAGTCAATATCTAAAACACGTTGTCTGAGAAGAGCGAGTTCACAACATTGAATTATGCAATTATACGAGTGCACCCAAGCGTTTAGCAATGCAGACTGCATCCATTCCTGCTGACTAGTTGTGATTTTCAGATACATTGGAACTGGCATGTCTTGAAATGTGAATTCTTTGCAGATGGCTCTATCTGCTCAGCATAGAGCTGTAGGCAAAACTCCACTATGATATTCTGAACAGCTCTCCCATTGTGTAGCTTTGGGGCATGTGAGAGAGGGAAAGATGTGAGCAGAAAGACATTTGCAGCTCCAGTTCTGCTGTTTTCCAGATGGGCCAAGGCTGATAAGCTGAGCTGGGCAAATTTCTGTAACAGCCCTTCTGACTGTGAAACTTTCCCAGACTGAAGGGTATGGAGGGGTCAGGATGTAGAGGAAGTCCAGGGAGCATTGGCTGGGCTAAAATTCCTAGCCCCACAGCACAGGTGAACAGCACATGCTATTCTGAAGACATCTAGGACAGCCAACAACTGCTGAAACTCTACAGACACATCACATTTTAACAGAAATATAGAACTGAAGAGGGCCATATGGGTTCTTTCATAGCTTGAACACCTACATAAAATTATTAGCAAGTCCAACATCCTGATTATCCTTCACAGAAACACTTGAATGCTTGTGGTTTTGATATTTCAGATTTCCGATTTTACATGTGAATCGTTTAGGGTAAATTACAGTGTTTATGGTTTGGGGGGAGCTTTTTTGTTTCATGTTTTGGTAAAAGATAGGCAATAGGACTGAACCATGCTATTGAATTTGGAGGAGTTTGCAAATCTCAGAGCTGGTGCAGAACTACACAGCTAAGAGGTTGAAACTGAAAAGAGGTCCATGGGTGGATGGAGCTGGAGACATTCTGTTTCAGATAGCTATGACTGCAATCCCATCAAAGAAGCAGCAGCAACATGAAGCACTTAGATGTAGTGTTATAAGTTCTGACTTCATTTAGCTCAATGAATATGTGGAGTTAGTGGAACTCCACTAAATCAATGGAATTATTTTTTATGATGCCCATTGTAACGGGCAAAATCTGACCTTTTGAAAAGGATTCTGGGAAGCACAGATGTGGATCATATCTACCCTTTTCATCCTTGTAATTTTAAATCCTAAATGCTCTATACGGTTTAAACAGACGTGTCAGCCAGATGAAACATTATCATCTCTGCTTCATGGAGGAGGCAGACAAATTAGATGATTTGCCCATGGCTATACTTTCTGAAAGAGCCAGGAACTGAACCAGACTGGTCCAGTCTCAATGTCTTAACCACAGGGTCATCATTGCCTTCCTTGAAATGGTTTCCAGAATCATGATTATACTGACTGGAAGCCAAAGTAGTGGAAATGTACTCCCAATAAACCGCAAGATACAGTTATGGGCTCTTTCCTTGTACTGCTTAAATAAAGTTTCAGAATATTTCCCTTAGTTCTTCAGGGCATAAAAACGAATTTTGACTTGAAGAGAAGACAGATTTACCAAAATGAATCAGTTGTTTTTGAAAGCTGTTGTCAATTTTTATTGAACAGGACTTTCCCATTGGAAAGAAACAATATGCTGCTTTGTGCCAACATCTTTTCCTTTTCATTCTCCTACGATTTTATTCATAGGGAGGAGGGGGACTGATCTGAGCAAAGAACAAAAAGAAAACTGCATCGAATGGTGGAAACACAAGCACCTGAGATGTGAGAGACACCACGCCAATCCACGGGTCCTTTAGTCCAGGTAGCTGACCTATCTGATTCCTTGTACTCCGCCACTTTCCTCTCATGGCTTAGTGTTATGATTTGGGTTACTCTAGTTGCATTAGTAAATTATACGTGAGGAGGGCTGCTGCAAACATGTTGCATTAGTGTAATGCAAGTGACCAGAAACTGCAAAACCTGGCAACTCAGAATCTCGTGTGGAGTGTTTGGAAATACATTGGCTATAAAAAGAGTTGAGGATAAAAACAAGGAAGGAAGCAGGAGAGGCATGCAGAGGGCTGTTGTAGGACTGGTGTCACTCTACTTCACTCAGAAACAAATTCCTCCCTGTTTTTTCAGACAGCTTTGCAAAGAGGATGTGCTAGTATTATTTCCTGACGCTGGGGGTTTTTATCGGTGCGTATGATGCGAGACAGCATTCCAGAGAGGCAAAGGTCTGTGTAAACTGGTGGTCATCCCTAAGTACAGACAGATCCAACTTTCCAACTGCCTCTTCATGATGACCAAGCTAAGACTAAAAGTTCTCTCTCTTCTTTCAGATGAGTGCCCAAGTTCCCACAGGATGTACCACATGGGAGACACGGAAAAGCGTTATTTTCTTAAGATAATTCTTTTCTATGTTTTTTAAGTTTTTGCCTTCAGAGAGATTTGCCTCTCCCCTGTTGGTATGCTCAGAAAACAGTGGCACCAATTTCAGGACCCCCAGTTAGAATTCCTGACTTCTCAGTCAGAAGCTGTGAATCATCTGCTGTTTAGTGATAAGCAGGTCATTCAGCCTTGTGGCTTCTGCTCAGAACCCGACCATGAGCTAACTGAAGTCAAGGAGAGTCTCTCCCCTGGTTTGAATTGGACCTAAACAGCTACTTACAGATACACAGAAAAGACCAGTGCCCTATGGAAGAATGAAGTCTTCTGTGTTAGCTTTTTCAACTCACTCTTTTCTTCTAATGAAAATAACTTACAGTTTGGGGTGCACAGGGATCATTCCAATGGCAAAAGCTGGGTTCCTTCCACCTTTCTTCCATGAATGGAGTGAGACAATCCAGAGTGAGAAAAAGTACTACAACAAGCTCTGATTCAGCAAAATACTTATGCCTGTGCTGGTTCGTGTTCCTTTCCAAGGCAGCACCTGAAAGTGTGCTTAGGCAAAGCCTGCGCAGTAGCAATTAAAATCAGATACTAACTTGACTTCAATGTAAATGTTTCTGTCATATTGACTGCTGCAGCACTTAAGTGTGGACTTATAATTAACTCTATGCTTATGCAACGTCCTGAATAAAACCACTTTCCTGCGCTGAGACCTCTGTCCTTATTGTGATCAAGTGCTCAGGTCTTGTCAGGCAATATTCCCCATCAGAAACAACGGGGACTTTTACCTTGTGAACTGCAGAAGCAGCAGTAGCCAGGCCCAGCTGACTACTTCTCAGCTGGCTGATTTCTTTGATTTTGCAGTGAGAGCAGAGGTAAAGAAACATGTGAGCTGCTGGATCGGGTAAAACTGAGCTCAAATCTGAGGAAAAGTGTTAAGGGTTTATTTTATCCTTTCCTGTACATTTGTCTGCCATGAATGCAAAGGGCTTCCTATTTGGTGCTGTGGGGCGAGAGCCAGCATTTTCAGAAGTTTGGCTCAGCTCCTGCTAGCATTCATGTTCTGCTTATCTTGCTTCCGGCGCAAAACATTTCCAGAGATGGTGTTATTGAGAAAGTCGATGACTGTGATGGAAACTGAGGGAGAAGAGTTAGCAGAAAACCAAGAGACTGAATTCAAATGCTGACAAGAACTGGCCATGACCATTCCCTCTCCAGACCTTATCAGCAAGATTAGAGCATGCATTTGTGCAGAACTGGGGCAGCTGAGCCCTACCACACTAGCAGCTACTGTCAGAAATAGGGTAGTGAGACAGGCTGTGCTTTCTAGCACTTTCTGTCTAAGGAGATTTTTCTAAAATCAGAGCAATGCCACCAACGCCAGGTATCTGGATGAGCCCCATCAGCAGGCTGGGAAGCAGGCAGAAGAGCAGGACTGCAGTACTGAGATTGCAGCAGGACTGCAGCGTGCCCACACCAGACCAACACTGTAGAATGCAGCTCAGGAATAAAAGCTTGACCACTGCAAAATGAGAATCAGTTCAGAGCTGGATTTCTAAATCACCTTTTAATGTATGTGCCCTGATTCAGCAAAACACAGAAGTGTATCTCCAAGCCTGACTTTAGCAGAACAACTTGTGTCTAAAAATCTTGGCTGAGTCAGGGCCGGTAGCAGGAGCTATAATGTAACACTGTGCATCTCAGTTTTACAGCCCAGGATTTCAGATTGTCTAGACCTTATCCATCCTGCCTCCCCAGAATGTTCCATAACGCTGAAGCAGGACCATGAAGCACTTAAAATGATGAACCATAAATATACCTGACTAAGTGTCTGCTACTGCCTGTTGCAGAAAAAGGTTAGTAAAAGTGTCAGCACAAACAGCTCAAAGGCTTTTTGACACTGAAGGGATTGAAACTCAGCCTTCTGGGTGTATGGTTTTAAATTACCTCTATTTGTCTGAAATGGTGTATTCTATGAGACTTTATTCCTACTATCATGATTACATGTTTAGGAATATCATACATTATAACCACAGAACCGAAATGGAGAGCATTTCTGTCGTGGTATACTTTCAAAATGAGAAACTTAAGTGTTAATGTAAAAATTATGCCCACTGGATTTTATAAAGACTTTTACTGTGTTTGAGTAGACTGCAGAATATGTGGTTCACTATTTTCTGTAGCATCATCAGAAAAAGATTTATCTGCATGTACAATTGTGCTTGGTGAGTAGTTTGGGCAGTGACCATCTGCTGTGTGAGAAGTTAAGTATATGCGTGAAGCCCTGGCTCTTTACACTGAGACAAACATTTCCATTTAAAGGAAGTTTTGCATAGTCTTGCACAGACAGTCTAGGCTATCTTATTACTTCTTGCACTCATGCTAATGTATGCTATTAGCTGGTTAATTAATGGATGCACTAAATAGCTTAAATACGGTATGACTACCATAATCCACAGTCTGAACTGTACGCAGAGTTCAAGCAGGGATTTGGATAGTACATGCCCTTAAAGGTGACTTTCAAAAGAAAAAAAAAAGTTATAAATATTTGTTTCCTGAAAACTAAGGTGTACAGAAACAGCCTAAAGGTATTTTAAGGATGTCTCTTCTTATTTCTCTTTCACCTGACAAACTCCTGTTCAACTAAAATTGTTTAATATTTATAAACATACCATCAAGTGAAGACTCCTGGTACAAACATCTAGTGACTGTCCACACCCTAACGGGAAGCGAGTATCATTCTGTGAATATGAACAGTACCTTCCTGGCATCTCTTCATCCTACCACAGTCAAGGCAACAAAAAATTTGCAACTCCCAGGGGCCTACAAATCAAGACACAAACCTCCTTTAGGTCAAGAATTTGGCCTACAAGTCATCATAGAATAAAAGGGGTAGTTCTTTTCTTTGCCCTCCACTTAAGAGCTAAGATGGCAGATTCTTCCTGCTGCTTTTGTTTTCATTTTAGTCTCACTTGCCCTCTCCCTCCACATGCAATGGTCCAGTGGATGCTCTGTCACAGTTTCTCTGTGCCCTTCAATATTTTCCTCTTAAATTTGAATCTCAATGCACTGGGTACCTTGAGACCTGACCCAGTTTTATACAGCATGGTACACAGAACCCTTGTTCCTCAGGGACTGTCACCGACTCGAACAGAGCCCTGCACACAGTCTATACTGCAGCTTTGGTTCTCTGGCTACTAGTCTGCCATACAGAACGAAGGGAAGGGGTTAAGTTTTTTAGCTAGTTCTGAAAAATAGGGTGCCACTGTGAGCCAGAATTAAAATGAGAATGAACCCAGACTACAGTTCTTTAGGATATGCAGTATTTTCTATAGATCTCCCTTTGCCTCTTCTCTTCAAAATCCCACTCTGTCTTTAACATAAATTACAAGTATGATACTGTTATATAGAATTCTAATTAAGAATAGTTAAGTAGTGTCATGAAATCTGCTCGACCAAACTTAAGATTCCCCCTTTAAATATGTTTCTCTACCAAACAACTTAGCGCTACAGCAATCATTGTGAACAAAGAAAAAATGCCAGACCCTAATCAGCACGCAGCAGGGATGGGTCATGAACACATTTATCTTTCTTCTCACAAGCCTCCTCTGGATAAAGGAAATGCCCTAATACTCAAGGCATCTTGGACACCAGATGGCTGATTATTAGACATTTTATGAAGAGGAAGGAAGTAAAGAGAAACAGCCTGAATTTTCATGGTACTGTAGGGACAAGGGAAAGGAAGGCGGAATGAGGACCTAATCCAAAACTTACTGACTGGGAAGACACTGATTTCAAAGGACTTTGAATTGGAAGGAACAAAAGATCTGTGTTTGCTTTTCCTTCTGCAGATGAATTCTCAACTCATCAAGAGCTAGAATGATTGACAGGTGAATAAATGTCCTTTCTATTATAATCACTGTAATGACTTAGAGCTGAGCCAGTTTTTTTCAAGGGACAGGTTTGAGTTTTTAAATATTCATAATAATGTTGCAAGTTTCCTTTAGACTATCTGCAGGCTTTTCATAGCCCTGGTCTCCAGGAGCCTGACTCAGCAGAGCAGGGGCAGGCCTTGGGGCCGGGAGGAACACCAGAACGCACAGGCAGTTGCTTGAAGAATTCCACCTCCCATGAAGGAACTCAATGGGCAGTGCCAATCAGATGCATTTGGGCTGATCCTCCACTAATATAATTTGGCCCAGCCTGTTTCACAGTGTCACAACTTTTAGAAAGCTGTGAAACCCAGCTCCTTCCATTTTTATCTACTGCAGCTCTTCTAAAACAGATGTTAGTCTATCCAGGCTCTCCCCAGAGATGACTACACAACTGAGAACTGCAAGATGTGCACAAGAATGCTTAAGGGAAAGAAACTTCACGGGTGTTTCACAAGTGGAAGGCGGCAATATCTCCTCCCAGGTCCCACCATGCACAATGGAGGGACACAGCTGCATCAGGTGGGCAGATTAATCTTGGGAAGAACGCGGATGTTGGATCTAGAGGTCTCTGTGGTCCTGCTCCTCCCATGGAAAGGGATGTGGATTATCCAGCAGGCCCTGCTGATCCCAGGACAGCCTTCTTGCTAGGTATGTGATGAGAGACACAGTGAATTACTTGAGGAATGTATGTGGCCACTCCACTTCTGAGGCACCGCACATGCAGATGTGGAAGAAGGGTTGCAGAACTGGAAGTGAGGCCTCCCACAGAACAGTATGAGAACTGGTGGTAAAATCCCTCTCCACACAGAAGAGGCTGCGTCAGGAGAAGTTTGGGTTTTTTTTCCTTTTGCCAGCAAACCTGGTATTGAGTCAGCGTTTTGCTGACAACAGTATGGCATACAAGGGTGTGAGGAGTTTTTTCTCATTTTGCTAATCAACATAACTACACTACCAAAACCTGGAGTGCAGGACAAGCCTTACACAGGGCGTGTACAGCAGAATCTGGACTCATGTCCTTCCTATAGGCCTGTCACATCAAACGAATCCAAGAGCACAGGTATAATGTGAACAGATGATTAACCCGTCCGACTCCTTTCCCTTTATTTAAAATAACAAGAAAAGGCTTGGGGGAATGAAGCTAATAGCCATGTGGGGTAACAGCTCTGAAAAATGTAATGATGGACCTTGAGCCTTTTCTCACACAGATGAAAGAGGGGCTGCTGTGATGCAGTTCAGCAGCGTGCTAATGACAGAGATAGCGGCAAAACCAACTACAACCTTCAGCAGTGTTCCAGACTCAGGGCTGTAATCTCCTTATGCAACACACTTGACAAAGCTCTCTTGTGGAACATGAGCCTGCTTTTTCCACCACAGTACATACCCCCTCCCTCGCCAGACTGTGGGTTACTGGAGTTTATTTATTTATTTATTTATTATTTTTACTGTTATAACATTTAACCAAATAAACTGATTATTTTGCTGCATATAAAACAAACAGGAGGAAGCTCTGCTTGCAGGGATGGGTATGCCTGTCTGAGAGGATGAGCAGCAGCTCACCTGCTGCAGTGTTTTGAGAGGTTAAGCTGCCTAATTATTTTTTATTACCCCTGTGTTATTTTGTTAACCAAATATTCGTCTTTTTGCCTCACACACATCAATGCCAATATACAAATTGCACAAGGGGATTATGCCAGCATGAGTCAATCTTGGGTGTGTTTATCCTCGGAGAGACATAAGCCTCTGTTTCTAGAGGCGGGTGTTTCTCATCCTTGTTAGATCTATGAATATCTTTCGCCAACAAAATTTGTCACTTTTCACTGTTGGCATGTCTGCTGCTAGAGCAAACCCTGCAGACTGGCAGGCCTCCAGGTGAGGTGGGGGCTAAGTCCTCTGTGACTAGCATTATTTAATATTTACATTGCAGCAGAGCTCAGAGGCTTCTAGCTCAGACTCGGGCATTGCCGTGCAAGCAGAGAGTAAAATACATGTCCTGCCCCAAACAGTTTATAGTCTAAACAGAAGAGACTGGTGATAAATAGCAGAGAAAAGGCAGCATTATTGCAACACAGTTAATGCTAAAGCAAGCCCGCAAAACCCACGAGATTTTTCTAAAAATAAATGTTAAGGGTTTTATTTGTTTTACAGACTATTAAATTTTGTATATTCAATATTTCTTAAAGCTAGTAGATTTTTGGTTGCTGTAACAGCTGCAATTCTTGCTTACTCACGTGAATCCAAGAGGTGAGGTCTTGTAAGACGAACACATCACTCCAATGATCTTCCTTTCAGTCCCATTTCGAAGTTCATTTCCATTGACCTGTCTACAGAAAACACTGAGTGTAGCTACACAGCTAGATTCTTGTGTCCTCCATTTCTGGAGCAAGACAAAATTATTTTTAAGAACAACATTAATGTTTAATTTTCACAACTCTTCCTCCATTATTCTCAGCATACAGTTCAGTTTCCTGTATCTATCCATGTCTCATTGGTGTATACTACTGTCAAACCTGTGGATTTGGTGTTCTGTCCCTTGCTTTTGACCTTGCCATTTTAACCGTCAGAAGAATCCTATTAAATTCCTGGGTTCTCTGATGACAGGTGATACAAAAGAAGGAAAAAATAAGCCAGAAAGGAGTGGGTGTTTTGCCTGCCCAAGGTGGCCTCTACTGTAATTTGTGCATGAGCCTCACCAAATGGGCAGCCGAGCAGGGAAAAATTTGTGGAAGAGGACATTTAAACTGGGGAAGATGGTGAGGATTTGTCCCATGACCACCATCTCACCATTTTCACTTTCTCTATATATCCTGAAAAGAATATCCAGCAGCATGTCTAAAAATAGGAATGAAGTTTCTCAACCTCACAGCAGACAAGCATGCCAGAGCTACTGGGTATTACTGTGCTGTGCCGCAATGAGAAAGGAACGCTCTTACTGTCTGTGTAGGAGGAAGCCTTTGAGGGGAAAATCATCGATAATAAAGGCCTCTTTTATCTGAAACACCTAACATTTCAGCTCTTCAAACCCCAACACTGCATTTTCTTAAAACAGGTTTCTATTATGTGTTAAACACATCGAATAGAGTAATTCAGTCTCATCATCTAAATTCAGTGTTGTGATAGCTGAATGAAATTGGGGCAAGCTAGCTTAAAAGGTAATAGAAGCTTTTCATAAAAGCAGCGTGTGAAATGCATCAGTGCTTTTCTTTCTTCTGGGAAAAAAAAAAAAAGAAAAAGGTATTTGCTTTTCTCCAGTGAGCTTATGTTACGGAGCTGGAGACCCTTGATATGGTCTGTAGGGCAGGACTTCCTAGAGGTGATTAGCAAGGTTAGGACTTTACTGCGGTAGTTAGCAAAGGAAAATTCTTGTCACAGAGAACTTGGTCCGTGTGGGCAAGAGATATGGGGGGCAGTGGGGAAGAGAAATCCTTTCAGTTCTTAGCTCAGTGGCTTAACCGAGGATTTAACACTTTCATCTGATCCAGTTCAGGCATTCCACATTTTATCGTTCTTTTCAAAACTACTGTTGTTTTTCGATATGCCACTGTACACTTCACATAGGAATGAAGTACACAATGTGTTTGTGGTTCCCCTGATTCAAGAAAAAGTGGTTGTTTTCCTCTACAGAATGCAGTTCTTATGTCTACCACACACACTGTACAGTCAAGAAAAAGTCCTAATAATTGCATTAATAAACATATAATACATGGCATGAAAAATGTTACTTCCCTGAATCTCTGGGCAAAACAGCTCATTCAGTGTGGTCATATGGTCCTTCTAGCATTGCCCAGTCACTGTATTTCTCTTTTCAAAATCTCTGATAAAGCAAAGTGGTTTTATCCCTTTTCTTATAGACAGAGAGCTGTTATTCCAGACAACCTAAAGTATCGAGATTACACACAAATTTGGTGAAACAGCAACCTGAATTTAGTTGTCAATCGACATGCTTTCCTTCCATTTCTTTATCTTTGTTTTCAAGGCAAAGACTGAAAAAAATCACAACGGGATCAACATGGTAGAATTTTAAATTGTCTGTGAGATGCAAGATGCTGTGAAATACTGCTCACTAGGCACAAATGCTAATGAAGTTGGAACAGTTTTTTTTCCCCATTCTGAGCTGCATTCTCCAATATACGTTCTCAATACAGACCTCATATGAAACACAGAATGTTTAAGGAATTAAACAAAGAACCTAACTTAGATGTGTGTGACAGTTTAATAGAATCTGTGTTCCATCATAAGAACAGTATACGGGGATGCTCTGTCATGGCTGGTTATGTGGCTCTGGAAAAAGGGATACACTCCCTGTGAAATCCTGCTGGCCTCATCCATGAAATCACAAAAATTACGCTCCCTCCCCACCCCCACGTTCACAAACGTCTGCTCCTGGTACCTCAGCATCACATCTGTTCAGTGGTCACCCTGGATGACGCAGGCTGCAACTCTGTGGGACAGCCAAGGTCGCAGTCCTGTGCTAACACAGCTCTGGGTTCACCTCGACATAAGACAATGGTTCCCCTGTGGTTCAGTGGGTGCAGCTCTGCCTCTTTCAGCCTTGACACTGGAGTCAAAGCAGCTAGCTAGAGTGAGAGCAGCTCAGTGCGTGTAATCTGCTTCCCCAGAAGAGCACTCAGAGATTCCCCATTTCTCCTGCGAATGCGACAGCCTCACGAACACGCGAGCCAGCGAGCAATGCTGAGCAGGGACATGAATGCATGGCACGTATGGAGTGTTTAGTCAGCACATTTTTCCATGCAGGCCCGGAGGGCAGTCTTGTACGCTGGGACTGGAATGCTGCCCACTTATGGTAGCCAGTTAATGAGGCCGGCCCTCCCAACGCCGTACACAAACACTTGCAGAGAATGCCAAGTATCTTGTGATGCACAGCCCACAATTTTCCTAGTTTGCTTTCTTATGCAATACACTCGGTTTCTTGACTATTAGCAAATGGATGTTCTCGGGTGGGCATACAGAGCATGTCCACAAGAATAATATCCCTGTCAATAGTATTTCCCAGTTTCACAGTCACCTGTCTTTGAGGTGTCAGTCTGTCAGAGTTCTACAAACTAAAACTTCCAGTGCTAAACTTCCAGTGTCCTAAGAGGAGAGGGGATAGATAAAGACTTTTTCACAAGGTCAGAAATATGGAGGTAATAAGCAAAATAAATGACACTCTCAAAACCACAGGACTCATCAGATGGCAAACTAATTAAACCCTAATCCAGCAAAGCCCTTAGTGCGTATGAAATTTACAGCATGTGAATAATGACAATGAAATCAAACACTTAACCTGACCCACATTCTTAAGAAAATTACTAAACAGCATATGCCACACTACTTGATGAAAATGCACACAAACTAATGTGGATACCAGTACCCATCTAACCATGAGAAAAACAGCTCAGTGTCAGCTGATTTGCCCTGCTCCGCTGCCTCTTGTCCTATCTTTGTATTGTTTCCCCCATTTTTTTTGCATAAAACTCTCTTCTGTATTGCCACACGTGGCTCTGATGTCATTTCAGCTTTTAAAACCTGGTGTCAATCTGGTCCAAATTAAGGAGGCCATCTTCTGTCAGCAGGATGCAATCAAATTGCTTTTCTGGATCCCTCATGTCAGATGAACAGTCCTAATTCTTCTAATAACTGAGAGATGCATGATTCCTGCACTGACATCTCAGTTCTGTGCAAGTGCATCAGACAGTTAGGACATGCAACCAAATGCACCTGTAATGCAGTTCCCTGTACCATTTTTCTAGACTTTTCATTGTGAAAGCTGAAACCACAGGGGTTCCATGAGGCCACAATAAAATCACACTCATGATATGAACGAACCCACAAGACTACTGCGCTCAAGTATTTATATTCACTAGAAGATGTTTATAATAATGCCTACTTCATGTACTAGACCTGCACTTATTCTTGTTTATGTCAAATAAAACATGTACCTGATCGATTTATAGAACATTTGGGAAAGGCTATTTTAGGAAAACTCTCTATGGCCTTAGTAAGTGACTTGTTTATAGCCAGCACTTGGTTTGTGCTGGTGTAATGGCGCAGACATCACCAGTGTTGGTGAACTCCGTAACTGCTCACGCTACAACCACAGACTCCAGCCCCAACGGCTCCGGCTGTGCCACGGCCACAGCAGACCACCCCATCCAGAAACACACAAGGGGCTTCTGTGGGACGGCGCTGAACACATGCAATGCCATTTCAGTGCTGTTTTTAACCTCCGGACCTTCATGTCCTCATGGCATTTAGTGTCTGCAGACACACAGATGGGCTCATCTCATCACGTGCACAGTGCTCCTTCCAGTGCCAAGAGGCGTGAGGGGCTTGGCTGGACCCCTCGCCCACGGCGAGAGGCTGCACCTGCCTGCGGGCCCTCACACCTCCTGGGGGGGTGGTCAGGCCCAGCACTGCCCCGACCCCTTTTCCTTCAGCGGACCGGCGCCAGGGGCTCCTCTAGGGCGAGCTACAAGTCCCGACATACCTGCGGGAAGGCTGAGGCGGGCCGAGAGGGTGGTGAGAGCCTGAGGCAGGCGCTGAGGCGGGCGGTGACAGGCTGAGGCGGGCGCTGAAGGCTGAGGCGGGAAATGACAGGCTGAGGCGGGCGCTGAGGCGGGCGCTGAGGGCTGAGGCGGGCACTGAGGGCTGAGGCGGGCGCTGAGGCGGGCGCTGAGGGCTGAGGCGGGCGGTGACAGGCTGAGGCGGGCGGTGACAGGCTGAGGCGGGCGCTGAGGGCTGAGGCGGGCGCTGAGGGCTGAGGCGGGCGCTGAGGGCTGAGGCGGGCGCTGACAGGCTGAGGCGGGGGGGCGGAGCGGCCTCCGCGCCCCCTCGCGGAGCAGCCGCCGCCTGCGCGGGCCGGCCGCACCCGCGGTGCCTCGCCGCCGTGCATGTTAATGCGCGGTAATTGCCCGGAGAGGAGAGGCGGGGCGGAGCGAACCGGCGGCTGCCCGCCCGCCCTCCCTCCCTGCTGCTCCCCCCGCCGCCGCCTCTCCTCCCCGGCCTCCCTGATGCCGAGGAATGGATAGAGCGGCTGCCCTGCGAGCCGCCGGCATGCTGGAGAGGAAGGAGCGGAGCGGCGGCGAGCCGGCGGCCGGCGGCGCGGGTCCCCGGGCGGGCGCGGCGGCGCGGGGCTTGCCGGCCGTGCGGAGCACGCTGCAGCAGTGCGGGCTGCTGCAGGACCTCATCGACATCTCGCTCTCCAACCTGCGCGGGCTCCGCACGAAGTGCGCCGCGTCCAACGACCTCACCCAGCAGGAGATTCGCACCCTGGAGGTACGGGGCTCGGCAGCCGCGGTGGGGAGCCCCGCTCCCTGCTCCTCACAGCTGGGGGCCGGGGCCTGCCCCTTCCCCTCAGCACCGGGGGCCGCGCGCCTTCACCGGTGCCTGAGCCGTGGTGGGCAGGGACCCCCGCCCTGCCTTCTCCCCCGGGTAGAGGAGGGTGTACGTGGAGGGCAGGACCCCCCAGCCCCGCTGCAGCCCTGTCGGTAGGGGGTCGGCCCCCTCCCCAGCCGCGCTGTGGGGCCGGGCTGGCCGGGGCAGGGCCACCCATCCGCCCTCCGCCGCTAGAAAGGCGTCCCGCGGAGAGGTGAGGGCGGGCGGGGGAGGACAGGTGCGGGGGCACCGCGTCCCGGGGCGGGCGTGGGGCGCCGCGGGCTGTCAGGCGCGGAGCGGGGCTGCGCGCTGCTGCTGGGGCCGTGCCCCGCCGCCCCCCGCCCCCCTGCGCGGCCCTGGGGCCTGCAGCTGCGCTGCCATGTCGCTGTGAAGGTAGATGCGATGTGGGGTGGGGACCAGAGGTGACCCGAGGCTCCCTAGCAGGAGGTGGGTGGCTACATCGCGTGTCCCGGGAAGCCGGATAGACTCACATTTCCCCTCAGGTCTTCGGTGTTTGCTCCTGATGGTTCCTGCCCTCTCCTCCAGGCCTGTGTCTCTGTCCCTGGCTCGGTTTCACCGATCTAATCTGATCCTCCTTTTCACTCCGTTGGTGTGGCTGACAAACAGCATCACGGTCCGGGCTGGAGGGATGTTTTGCTGTTTGGAAAGATTATATGAAACTCTTTAAGCACAAAATGCACTGTTGTGATGCTTTCAAAGAAGGGCTGAATCTGTACACGAGTCTGCATAAGTATTTAGAAAGGGAATGTAGATTTATTTTTGCTTAGTTCATTTGACCTTTAGATACTTAAATAACATTTTCTTTTACCTTGTGTTACTTTAAGCAAACAATCCCCCTTTGCCCCCTTGTTTGATAGAAGTTCCGTGTAGAGGCTAATGGTCCTTTTCTCTAGTCTTATACTGGAGGCTGCAGGGCTGGAGCATTGGGCCTTTAGGAAGAAAGATCATTACAACAGTGTAACGGTAATAAATGTATATGCTGCCAAATCTATCACGTGAGAAGTAAACCTTGGGGAAAAAAACCTGTGAAACAATAGGTGGTAGGTAGCTTTTTGCATAACCTCTTGGAAATATCTCGTTCTTCTTTCTCTCTTCCTCTGCCTTTTTTTGTGGGTTTTTTTGTTTGCTTTGTTTTGTGAGGTGTTTTGTTTTTCAAATTTGTAGCGCACTTTTTCCTCCTGCCACCTCCAAATAGCGTTCAAAAGGGTATTCTTTATAAAACAACATGTAGGCTTTTGGCAGCCCTACTGACAGCCTTAACGCTCAGTGTCAATCAGCATCATTTTGGGAAATGATCATCAGTATTTCGCTGGTGGACCTGTTGTAAAAGGAAACCTTTATTCACAAAGGATAAAGGCCTGCTATCATCTTCAGGTTCTTCTTAAAGCAGCAAAAGCTGTTTCTAGTGATAGTTGTCGAGTGTGTGCTTGCATTCCTGTTAAACATTTATCTGCTTAAATAAATGCGTGCCACATTCACTGATGATCATAAGATTTGTGATCAAAAAAAATCTTAGCTGAAGAAATTCTCTTTGCACGGCCCAGTATATGATTTCTCTAGGAATTCAACCAAGTACTGGATCTCTGCCAACATGCGAAGCTGTGGGCATGGACATAGACTGCGTGTCCTTTGCTCTGTTCATTTGTCTGTACCCAAATACACATTGTTAAGCACAGCCCAAGTCTCGCGCTTAACTCTGCGCCAGTCTGCAGCGGGTTTGCCTACAGATGCAGAGAACCCGACTGTAAGAGGTGAGGGTCTGTGTTTACTTCCCTAAGTTGCAATTTCCCATGGTGTACCGGAGCATGGTGGGCTGCAGCGTTGTCTCTGGTACCAGGGGGCCTGCCCGTGGCGTTGCGCGGTGTCATTACGGTGCTTTGGGTGGTGTGTCAGAAACGCACGTGGGGTCACACGCATTCACCCATCGGATCGCATCAGTAGAGGCAGATGCTCGGTACTGCAGAGAGCCGGGATGACGGATGGTTTGAGTGTGGTGCGCAGCTGTGTGCGGACTCTAGGCACCTCCGCAAGAGTCAGCAGCTAACCAGGAGCTCGGAGCTCTCCGGTGCCTGCAGTGGTTCTGTGCGTGGCCTTGACGAGTGGCCAAATGGCTATGTGGGTCGTGATTGGTGGCTGCTAGTGGTATGGTTGCTGGGCCTGCAAGCCTCCTCTGTACTGAGGATTTGAATCTATGTGTGTCTTCTGTTCTTGTGCAGAAACTTTTTAATGGAAAAAAGAATTATGAAAACTTATCTGCATCGGTGTAACTGGTAAACTGTGTAGCAAAGCCACAAGGAAATGATAAAACATGAGACAGATAGAAGAAGCAGACTGGAAGCAGGCTGTACTAGTTTGGGAAGGGAGGGGACATGATGCTGGAAGTTGAAGAAGTAGCTCCTGAGGCCAAATGTGAGGCTGCACTTGTGTGTTTTGAAGACAGTCCAATATACTAAGTTAAAAATCGATTTATTGATTTCACTTTTTGTTTTTATTCAAAGGGATGAAAAGGCAGGGGAGCTTCCATAATATGATTTGTATATAGCTCATACACCCCTGAAAGTTTTGTAATGTCTAGTTTTGGTGTCAAAACCGTGGATTTAACAGGTGAAGGGATATCTCCTTGAACACTATCTTTTACTTCAGTTACCTGCAGGCACTCAGACTATCCATGCCTGGGGGTGAACGCTGGCAGGTGGACGTGGCTGGCTGAACTCTATACCAGCGCGGGTCAGGCAGCAGTGCGTGCTCATTGCCATTTCTAATCCCAAGGTTAGCGCAGCCCTGAAGTAAAGTTCTGGAAGTAGTGGTAATGTGAATGGAATCAATAGCCTGAAACACCAGTGCAAGTTAATCTAAGTGCTTGTGTTATTTTTCACACTAGACATACTAGCGTGGACCTTTTGGCACCGCTTCTCTCTGTGCCTGTTCCCAGCTAGGAGAGCTGTCATGTGTACCACGGGATTCGTAATGTGTGTGTGTTTCGAAGTCGAGAACATCAGCCTAACTAAAGGTATTTGAGTGCGTGCTTATGTCCCTCCCAATTTACTGAAATGCTTTAAGTCCTTCCTTATTCCTCTTGTGTATAATGTCTTCTCAAAATAAAGCGCATGGTAGATCAGGATTTCAAACTGGGGCCTTGACAGGTAAACATAAGCCCTCACGGCAGCTCAAATGGGTGCAGGGAGAACTTTCCGTAATACAGAAAGAAGCGGGGGGGAGAAAGGGCTCTGGGAATTGCTTGCAAATAATGTGTTGAGTGTAGATGAGCTGACCCTGTTTCACATGTAGGAAGGCCGTTTCTTAGAAGGGCAGGGAGTTTCCCTGTAGTGGAAAGTAGATTGTGTTAGTTTGGTTATTAGCAGAGTAGGTTCTCTGATGCCACAAGGTCTTGTATTTTTTTTTTAATTTTTGCGTGTTCTGCCGAATTAGTGCTTGAGTGTTTTTCTTTTTACCCAACCCTTTGGTCTATGGCTTGCTTTCAGTTCTGTCCTAGCAGGTTTACTCAATTCTCAAGTTGACTACAAAACTGAAATGGAAAATAAGGGTAATTTTAACCCATACCTATGAGAGCAAAAAATGCCTTGCCACGTGGTGAGCATCCAGTGTTCCTTCAAGCATCCTTGGAAAGGAACAACTCTGACAATCTTTAACTCTGTCCCTATGCTAATCCCTTGCATGACTCTTAAATTGGTTTTGCAAAGTTAGAAGCATATTGGTTTTAGCCATATTTCTTTGTAAAAGTGGTATCTTTCTGGATTCATTTCTCTGGCTAGGAAGCTGATAATGGGACTAGACATGACATCTGTAGTGAAGCACATGAAACCTCTAACACTGCAGCTCAAGCCAGTCTGTTGGAGGTGAGGAGAATAATACAGTCCCCTGTGCTGGTTGCAGTGAAGGGTCCCACGGGTTCTCAGTCTCTTCTGCTGGAAACAGTGTAGCTGGTTCGGTAAACTGTGGGAAGTACCAGACTAAATGGGGTGCTTCCCTGCTTTCTAACTGCAGCAAAGATGAGGCAGGACCAGGCTGAACAGAGACCTGGAGTATATTTAGATGGCAGATGTGTTTTCTTTCTGCCTTGGTTCTTGCATCATAAGAGCTAACTACAGTGTTTCTGGCATGGAACTGCCTCCAAACTGGTTATGGTGGGAGTGTCAGGGTGGGGCGGTAGCACGCATTGCTAAGGTCTGCCTGCTCTTTAAGAAAAACTGTCCTCATTGCTCTTTGGCTGGACTGTGTTTGTGATAGAGACACTCTTGGCCCAGTGTGCAAAGATCACTTTGACCTCTTCCTCAGGAATGGCTTCTGTTCAGCACCTCCAGAAAAGTCACACCAGATCAGAAAGCCTGACTCCAGCTGTGCTGTGTCACAAATAAGTGCTATTCCACAAATCAGTCTTTCGTATTGGCTGAATGATACCTGTGGATTGAATGTGTTTGAACTTGCTTTGGCATTATCTCGATTCGTTTGGCAATTTGGCTAGAAAAGGCTTATCTCTTATCAGGCAATCTCTAAGCAGAAACAAATGCTTTGAAAATGGGGGGAGGCATGAGAGGAGAGGAAGAGGAATCGTAGTTGTCCAAACTTGCAGTGGTACTGAAGTTGGGCATGGGATACGCATAAGGAAAGGAAGACTGTATTTGTAAACTGGAAGTAGTGGGAGTAGTGAATTTTTCAGGTCAAACTGCAACCTGTAGCCACATGTTTGAGCCTTGTTCAGCTGAAAACACTTCCTTTTCCAGCAGGTCTTACGTAAGAGAATAAGAAAGTCTCTTACTTCATCATATATGCAACACTTTTTTTTTTAAAGATGTTTTCTTTTTTGTAGGGCTCCTTCTTTTTTCCTAAATTTGTGTGCTTGTTTGTATAAGATAGGCTTCAACAGAGATTCTGTTTGACTTGGAAGGAAGGAGAAGCACATATTATTATCAAGTCTGTAGATGTCATCTTTTGTGACAGTGTGTCTCTGTATACGATCAGAATTTGGACATCATAATGGAATTTAGCTCATCTCCTACCATTGATTTTGTATAAATGTTAACACAAAAAGTCAGCAGCAATGTTTAAACTTACCTGGATTTTCCAGGACAATCTCTGATGAGTAGATTATCATCAAGATGAAGATAGGACAAGGGCCCTTCTTCACCTCTCTGTCAAGGTCTGTGTGTACTTCTTGCCTTGGGCTGGATTCTACGATGCACTAGTTGGGAGGCAAGAAAGGAAGTATCAGAGTAAGGCTTTGTGCTGCCTTTGTCTCTCTAAGACTGCTTGTGTGGTCACTGGATTATGTTAAAACCCAATTATTCCTGCTCATCTTCATGCAGAGTGAGCTTGGAGACCCCTTTCAGCAACTGAACTCCAATAAAGAAGTTCAGCAGAGCCTGGAGTTGAGACCTCTGTATGTACGTGCCTACACACACTAACAGGAACCCACACTCTGTCATGCCAGACAAACCTCAGTCTCCACATGTGATTTCTGGTGTTTATTGCATGTTCAGAATTGATCTTATCAGTGAAGTAGCCCCACTTGAGCCTCAGCTGTATCGAGCTAAACTCATGGATGTAACCAAGCTTTCACAGATAACACCTCAGCAGAACTTTGTCTGCTACTCAAGGCAAATGCTAGCTATTAACTGCATTTTACACAAGGAAAACCCCTGTTAGTGTTACAGCTGCATGCTGGTGACAGATTTACAGCTATGAGTCAGCATGGTGGTACACTAATTTATCACCTGTTTTTGTTCATAAATAGGAACACTTAACAAAAGAAGTCATGTGACACACCAAATTATTTAGGGTATAGTTATGCTTAAAATGATATTTCCAGCATAGACCATGTAATCTTTCAGATGCTTGAGGGATAAATGCTCACCTTTCCTTTAAGGCTAAGATTTCTTATCCTTATTTTCAGCCCATAGGGAGGTTTTTTGTGTTTGGTTTTTTTTTTTTTGTTTTGTCTTGTTTTTGTTTTGTTTTGTTTTGGTTTTTTTTTACTAAAAGGAGAATTGCACTGAAAGCAAGCCTGGCTGTCTCTCACTGTTTTGGGGGCTGGAGAATGTATTGGCTAGATTACTGCTGTGGTGAAGGGCACAGAATGACGTACAGATGACACCACCCAGAGATACTGACTTGGACATGGCTAAGAGACTTCCCTCCCTGCTCATTTCTTGCTCCCATGGAGTAATCCCACACAGTTGACGCTACCAGCAGCACAGTGTTGCCCCGGCTAGCAAATCGAGGGAACAGAGCATCTTTGAATCTGAAAATATACCTGTTCCAAAAGAAATAGGTAGTTCTTCCAAGACACAGCTTGTGAGCCATTGTGTACGGAAGTGTCATGGGCACTCCTGCTTCCTGGTGGGAGTCTGAACCTAGTCAAAGACTAGCTTGGCATGATTAAGAAACAGTTTGGCAATCTGGCATAGCTCAGGTGAGGGCGAGCGGTGGGTTGTAGTCCACGCCCCCAGAATCTAGCACAGCATCAGTCCCAAGTTAAACTAGAGAAGCTCTGTATTGCTGATAAGGTGGGAGGACAACTGAGAACCACCAAAGTATACAGGTGGTCAGATAGGTCTTTTGCCTTAAGCTGAAGCTGCACAGAGCTGCTGTGCCACCTCCAGATCCCACGGACGTGTCTCAGCCCAGCTGTACTCCCACCGTACACACTCCAAGGAGCATGAAGCCATCATCAGTGCAGCTGCAGTGTTCACTTGAACCTGTGCTAGTTGACAGTTGCTGGTTCTGTTTCTGAGCTCACTGTCTACATTGTAAACCTGCTTTTTGCACGAGCTGTTTAAGCTGAACCCTGGAGCATTCCTGACGTGGAAACTCAAACCTTAGCTTAGGCCCTCATCTCTCTGGGCATGTGTGTATCACGTGTGTAAAGCCACAATGGCAGGTAAAAGCAGCCAGCTTTGCAATAGAAATCTCCCCACCTAAATATGGGCTGTGAAGTTTGTAGCTTGACTAGCAACACTTCTGGTCAGCCAAAAGTGATTCGAGGAAGGGGATGTAACAGATGGTGCATGCAGAATGTGTGCTTAGATGGCTGTGACTCAAAGACACTTTCCGTGCGTTAATGAATGAGAGGAAAAAAGAGACAGCTTCCTGTTGTGTGGTGGGTTTTTTTAGCAGTGATTTTCCTAAAAGGAGAAAACAAGGAGTTTCATGTGTTTCTTCTGGTTATCCTTGGGGAGGTGGTTGGAGGGACAGTGTTGAGGGCTGGGGCTGAACCCTGTGGCAGGCCCATGGCATCTTCTGTCTAAGACTGGTGACTCCTTGTCATTGCCTTGAATTTTTTTCAAAAAAAGCAGCCATTCCCTGTCTGCTTTCAGGGTTCTGCAGGCAGAATTGGACCCACTGGCTCCATCTTGCTCTTGGTACTTTAAAAATTGACTTTAAAGTTAAAATATAGCTGTCTTTTCTCTCAGGAATGTATTCTAAAGTGAACAGAGGCCAAGTCTCTGTCATTCCTTTTCTGCCTAGAAAAAAAATCTAATTTGTACTGTGTGCATCTTGGGGAAGCAGGGAAGAATCACAGGACACTTAATCAGTAGAATAAGGAATTGTGCTTTGATCAGGGGCTACAGAGTGCCTCTGATATGATGATTGTTATCCCAGATGGAAGAGCTCGAATAGCAGAAGCTGAGAGATCCACTTTAGAGCAGTAATTAACATGACCCTGAGAAATCTTGCTGGGATGCAGCAGATCCAGGCTCTGATCTGGTCTGATCTGATGCTGCCAAAACAGGTAATTGACCACAGTTTTCAGAATGCAGCCAGGAGCCTCGGGTCTGGGTCCCTGAAAATCTTCGGAAGCCTTTTGCGAGTAAGTTTAACAGGTCAGGCAAGCACTTTCCTGCCCAGTTCTACTCTCATTAGGTGCTTCTAAAACATGGGTTTGTTGATTTACCGAAGAACTTTCACTTCTGTTTGAAGCAATCTAAATTTAGAAAGGAAGTCTTGAGCTTCTCATTGCTGCTGTGTGTGTGGGCTATTGTTGAGGCTTGCAGATTCCAGTGTGAAGTTTTATTTTTAGTTATTAATGAGGCTGAATAAACTGGAAAGAAGAAATAATATGTTTTACAGATTGAGAACTTCAACGAGGCATCGCCACTGAAAGATATTAGGAGAGGTAAATGGATCTCTCAGTAAGTATGGTTACTGGAAGACGTGTGTCAGTGCCCCTTAGGCTGCCTTATAGTGCTCTAGGAGAAGCTCTCCACACTTGTTTCTCTACTGATCCTTAAAGCATGAAGAATTTTCTAGCACCAGTTTTCATCTTCCAGAGCAGTGTTTTCTTCTTTTTACCTTTAGAGTAAGCTAGAGGACTGCTTTACGATACAGTTGCAGAGCTCCACTGAAATAAGCAGAAGTAGTAAGTTTTTGTTGCTTAAAGTTTCCTGACTTCTTTACACATCTCCCTCTTAAGAACTGTTCTTCATCTGCCAAGCAAAACATTTCAGTTTACAAGCCTTTTGTCTTTCTGACCAAAACTGAAACTTTCTACAAAGTAAAACATTTCTTATGAAGACTTTTAACTTTAACTCTCCCACAATTTCTATAGAGACAGTTCTGGGTGCCTCAGACCAGCACCAGCCAGTAGTATCAGACTCTCTTAGTGCAGGTGCAGATCATATGCAGTATTTTTCCCCCTCATTTTAGTGAATTCTGGAAGCTATGCCCTTGTCTATTCTCCCCTGTTTTTAGAGACTGCTGCTGTACGTCAGGAGAGCTTTGAGCAGGCTGCTGGGGAGCTCACAGAAGCACCCAGGCTCATTTCAGACCGCCTTCATTGTGCTAACTTAGCCAGGACTAGCTAAATCCTTCTGCTAGGGTTAACCTGCATCCTCTTTCCAGTTCTCTTAATGCAAAATGCTTCTGGTTCTTAATCTTTTCGAGGCACAGCTCCACTACGTACCTTCAGCCTAGTGAATCCTGCTCGTGCCTCCAGCCCCTTGACTGTCTACCCTGCAGTGTCTTTACAGCTGCTCAGCTTTCTGCCTTATCACAAGGCTTTGTCCTCTGGCTTGAGTGTTGCAGACAGCCTCTCTGAGGCCCCACAGCGACAGCCTGACTCAGCAATTTTGCACAGTTCTGGCTTGATCTTTCCCGCAGCTGTAAAACAGGGGTGCAGGGGGGAAGGGGAAACACATGGGGAAATGCATGGTCTGATCCCTGCCCCTCCCTTCACTCCTCGTGGATCCTCTACATAAATAGGCTGGCTCAGCCTTTTCTGTCTTCCTGTGTTCCTGACAAGAGGAGCCTGGTGTGAGGTCTCTTCCATACCAGGCACGACCCCTTTATACTGTGAAGAATAAAGTCTCCACATTCAAACTGTACTTTGCAGGGTGGGTTAGCAACATGGTCTTTGTCAGCTTTCCTGACAAAGCCTCAGTGGTGTGGGAACAGCACTGCAAGTCTCCACATTGTTAGAATTCTTTAAAGTTCTTCTAAATGCTGAGCCTTCAGCCCCTTAACACAAGTAGCTGTGGCTCTGGGATTTATCTGGCCTCAAACTTTGGGGCAGATGACATGGGGAAAATTGGAGATTTTCACCATCACCTGGTGGGTGAGGGATTTAGAAATTTATCAGTAAGAAACCCTCATTTATTTGTAAAATGGGAACAGTGGCACTTAATGCTATCAGAGCACCCCTCCTTCACCCATCATAGCGGTGACACAACACACACTTTAACTCAAGAGGGTTCAAATCCTTTTCATGTGAGGGTTTCGTGTAGATTCATGTGAAATAGGACCCATTTACTTTAGCTCAGGGTCTGACCCAACGCAGGAAGCATTTCCTGTTTGGTCTCTGGTAATTTGGGGATCACAGTGCCCCTGCCAGTGCAGTTGCATGTCCAGCACCTGACTCCCAAGTGAATGACTGGAAAAATCTCTTTCCTTAATGACTGTTGTCCACTTGAAGGGCTGTCTTCCAAATCTGTCTAGAAATGGTGTGGTTGGGTACCTGCCAAATTCTGATTTTAATATCTTTAATGGTGCTTTTATTTCCGTTTTTGTTTATGCTTTTGCTGTTGGGGAATGGGGAAGGTAGGTAGCAATATATCCTCAAAAGGAAGCCGTTTCCAGGTGCTGGCAAATTGGGCTATAAATATGCATTTGTGGCTGAGGGCTGGCATGAACTCTGTATGAGGAAGGGATGATTTATTTTGGGTATTGCATCCTCTAATGTGGGCTTATATGGGCAAGAGCTATTCTTCTGAGTGTCTGCATTGCTAACTTTTTAAAAAGTATTGAGGATTATATTGGAGCAATTTCCACTCAACTTCCTGCACTCAGCCCAATCCCTATTGTAAGTAAGTTCTTAGTTTCCAAGCAAAACCTTGAACTGGGTGATACGCATTTGAAATTTGGGGCTACTATAGATTTATACTTAACTCTCTGATGTTAAGTTTATGCACATGTCTCTTCCTAGGTGTGAGGTAAGAAATAGAGCTCACTTCTTCTCAAAGGTTGAAAGACGTGGAGAACATCTGCTGTGAGCTGTGTTCCTTTATCTTAAAGCATATATGATGTGCAGCAAGGTAGTCATTATGTTCCTATAATGTCTTTTCCAACTCTTGTTTAATCTGTAAGACATATCTTTCACAGTGCAGCAGATACACAGCTTTAAAACTAATGGCCTTGCAAAATTTTTTAATATTGGCTACCAAGTACTGTACTCATTAATGGCTTATTGCTACCAACAGTCCTCTGTACAGCCTTTATCAGAAAGACAGCCAGTTCTGTGACTCATGCAGTTCCTAACTTTACCTGCTGTCTGCTGCTCATCACTAAAAGATGCAGTAAACACTTTCTAACCTGGTTGCCCAAGAGATCAGGTACTTACTCTACAGGTGCCCAAATGCCCCTCATGAGGACAGTCAGTCCTCTTGCTGTCACTTCAGATGCCCAAAGGCAGAATGAAGGAATGACCTCCAGAACAGCCAGCATCAGACAGGTGGAGATCACTACAACTCAGTACAGATAAAGGTACCTTCTTCTAAATTATTTTCTCATGTTCTGATGAGCTTCTACTTGCCATCTGCCCTTTACACAGTCATCATATCATTATCTGTTCTTTCAGAGACAATTTAATGAGATCTTCTTTCAGTAGGTTTTAATCAAGTGTTATGGAGTTGCTGGTAAATTATTTACAGCCGTATCACTTGATGGAACACTTGGTCTGCTAAAGGTATCACGTAAGTGACATCTGTAGCAAAGAGTAGAGCTGGCTTTAACTTAGACCTCGCTTGTGTTCCTTGGGGTTATCCAGTGGACATCAGGCGAATGTCGGGTTATGTGAGCCCACTTTCCTTTACAGTAGTAGAAACTGAATGTGACTGTGCTGAAAACAGAGGAGTTGAAGCAGTTTAAAACTAGGGTAAGAGCTGAATTTAGCTCTTGTCTCCACTGGCTCAGTTCTTTTATAAGTGCCTTTCAAGGTTGAATACCTTAAACAGTGTGGCCTTGACCCTCACTTGAAGCTCCAGCTCTTTAAACAGAAGCGCTGTTGTACTGTCTTCAGGTCTGATGTAAAGTAAGTGTTTTTGGAATGGGCAAGGTAGTAAAAAACTGCTCAAATAGCAAAGGATAATAACCTGAGAAACTGGGTATTTTTAGAATACAGAAGGATTCTTTCTCTGCCTTATTTCACCTGTCCCTTAAGGTGGTGAAAATTTTACAGCTATTAGATATCCCTTCTTTCATCTTGTTGGATGCTTGTTTCAGCAAAATTACTTTTTTTCCAATTCAGCTCACTTTCTTTGTGAGAAAGCCCCAGCACAGGAGGATACCAGCCTGCCTCCACCCAAGTATATACCTGTAGGTTTCCAGCAATAACTGTCTTCCGTTCATTGTTTACATAGCCTCTGAAGTAAAATCAGTTTGAAGATACATAATCAGTGTCACACAACTGTCACCTATGGAAACCTTATTCCAGGTATTTATTATGCTTATTTGGTATTTACAATGAGCATAAGCTTGGGTGTGTTTTTAACGCTTAGTGTGCAGGCTGTAGATGCAACTCTGGTTCCATTCAGTATTGGAAAATTACTAAGTACTTTTGAAGATGAGTTTGTCTTTCTTGCTTCTGTCAAATTCCTTCCAAGTGTAGGATTTAAAAGAATAGTTTTGCAGGTTCTTGGTGGTGTCTTGCTTCACTTGATGGATTCATAGTGCTGAGATAGAGAAATACAGCTCAGTTGAAGCTTTTGTGATCTGATCCAGAACAGAGGACAGTAATATGACTTCATTTTGAAGCGCAGATGTCAGCTGAGTATATGGAGAAAGGATATTTGATACACTATGGAACGCCATAAGAGCTTGAACCTTTTTCTGAGGCTGATAATGAACTATTTAGTACAGTTAGGAATCAAGAATTTCATGTAGGAAAGTGACTCTACCGTTGCCCAAGCCATGCGTGCTTTCAGTGGATAAGTGCAGATGTTTGACTTTAGGAAATGATGTTCAGGGAGGTCCTGGAAACCCCCCAAGAGACCAGCAGACAATTTAGCAGGTCATTGTATCTCGTTGGAGATCATCATTTGTCATGAGCCTTTTGTGAAGGAAAAGACTAATTTACAATCTTATTGTGTAGATATACTGGATGTGTCAGCATGTTTTGAAAGGCTCCTCAGAATGAACAATTGGGGTGAGAAGTTGTATACTCTACAATTTTCCCCCTGCAATAAGAGGGAGGACTGCCTATGCTCAACCCATGCTCTTTTATCCTTCCTCATTCTTCAGAATGACCAAAGACAAGAAGGGAGATTTTTAATGTTTGTAAGTGAAAGCTGAGCACATTACAGTCTCGGCTGAAAGGAACTGAAAGCAGTCCACCTATTCAGGAGAGCATTGCTACTAGCCACCGTTTTTCTAACCTCTCTTGGCAAGTAGCTAGGGCAGACACATGTCAGAGAAAGTGCTTGTAGTCCTGATGTTACTTAGTGTTTGGGAGACAGGACAACATGGAAGTTGGGATAAGAAGGGACTCGGTGCAATAAAAGTGCAGTTGTAATTACACAGAATCACAGAATCACAGAATGTTAGGGATTGGAAGGGACCTCGAAAGATCATCTAGTCCAATCCCCCTGCCGGGGCAGGATTGCCTAGACCATATCACACAGGAACGCGTCCAGGCGGGTTTTGAATGTCTCCAGAGAAGGAGACTCCACAACCTCTCTGGGCAGCCTGTTCCAGTGTTCAGTCACCCTTACAGTAAAGAAGTTTTTCCTCAAATTTAAGTGGAACCTCCTGTGCTCCAGCTTGCACCCATTGCCCCTTGTCCTGTCAAGGGATGTCACTGAGAAGAGCCTGGCTCCATCCTCTTGACACTTGCCCTTTACATATTTATAAACATTAATGAGGTCACCCCTCAGTCTCCTCTTCTCTAAGCTAAAGAGACCCAGCTCCCTCAGCCTCTCCTCATAAGGGAGATGTTCCACTCCCTTAATCATCTTCGTGGCTCTGCGCTGGACTCTCTCTAGCAGTTCCCTGTCCTTCTTGAACTGAGGGGGCCCAGAACTGGACACAATACTCCAGATGCGGCCTCACCAGGGCAGAGTAGAGGGGGAGGAGAACCTCTCTCGATCTGCTGACCACACCCCTTCTAATACACCCCAGGATGCCATTGGCCTTCTTGGCCACAAGGGCACACTGCTGGCTCATGGTCATCCTGTTGTCCACTAGGACCCCCAGGTCCCTTTCTCCTACGCTGGTCTCCAACAGCTCTGTCCCCAACTTGTACTGGTACATGGGGTTGTTCTTGCCCAGATGCAGGACTCTACACTTGCCCTTGTTATATTTCATTAAATTTCTCCCCGCCCAACTCTCCAGCCTGTCCAGGTCTCTCTGAATGGCTGCGCAGCCTTCCGGCATCTCAGCCACTCCTCCCAGTTTTGTGTCATCAGCGAACTTGCTGACAGCACACTCTAATCCCTCATCCAAGTCATTAATGAATATATTGAATAGAACTGGTCCCAGAACCGACCCTTGCGGAACTCCGCTAGACACAGACCTCCAACTGGACTCTGTCCCGCTGACCACTACTCTCTGGCTTCTTTCCTTCAGCCAGTTTACAATCCACCTCACTACCCGATCATCCAGACCACACTTCCCCAGTTTAGCTGCGAGGATGCTGTGGGAGACTGTGTCAAACGCTTTACTGAAATCGAGATAGACCACATCCACAGCTTTACCATCATCTATCCACCGGGTAACATCCTCATAAAAGGCTATCAAGTTGGTTGAGCAAGACTTCCCCTTGGTGAAGCCATGCTGAGTGCCCCTAATGATCCCCCTATCCTTGATGTGCCTAGAGACAGCACCAAGGACAAGTTGCTCCATCACCTTTCCGGGGATGGAGGTGAGGCTGACCGGTCTATAGTTACCCGGGTCCTCCTTCCTGCCCTTTTTGAAGACTGGGAAGACATTCGCTTTCCTCCAGTCCTCAGGCACCTCTCCCGTTGCCCACGACTTAGCAAAGATGATGGAGAGTGGCCTAGCAATGACTTCCGCCAGCTCCCTCAGCACTCGTGGGTGCATCCCATCAGGGCCAATTCTCACATTGGAATGGCTATTACAGGTGGCACGGTTATGAGACAAATGGAGCCTTGGCATTGCTTATCTGAACTGGGTATCTGAAGCAAACTCCTGACAGGTTATCTGCTAGTCTCAAGGTTCAAGCTCAAGTGAAACTACATAGTAGTTGGCTTTATAGCCTGGGCCCTTCCTTTCAGCTGTTGTGTAACCCAAAAGTTTTTTCCTCTCTTTCTCCCATCGCTGTGTTTGTTGGTTCATAAATATCCTCGCTGGTCTGAAGCTTGGTGCAGCTGCTAGAAGAGTATTTGCCTTTGCAGCAGAAGGCAGGTTGCTCTGTGTCACTGAAAGAGTGTTCCCCTCCCCCAGAGTTGGCTATTATTTATGCAACATGATCTAACCCAGAGTGGCTGGGAACCGATGGTCCAGAGTTCATTTCCAGTTATTATTGTAGTACAGAGTCAGTCTGGTTAGAGGTACTCATTTCCAGCACAGAGCATATACCCTTTGAAAGCACAAACAAACTCTAGGTCAGTTTTACTTAGCTTCATACACAAGTGTTTCAGCTAAACAGGAAAAGCAAGCTAGAGCTGAAGCACTGCAAGAAGCTGGTTCAACAGTCGCCCATACTACACTAAGTAATGTTCCTTCCAGTAGAAGAGAGATTCAAGGAGCACTAAGCTCTAAAACAGCAGTGGAAGCTTCCCTTTTTAGTCTCTAGAGATGTATTGAGTACAGTTCTTAGCTTTGCCTCAGTAAGTGTTTGAACTCCTGAGCTAAGCCATAGCTGAATAAAACATATGCAGAATCACCTTGCTAGGTTGGGGGTCAGACTTCAGTGGCCCTGGCAGATGTGGCTGTTTTGACTGTAATGGCCTGAGCAATGACACCTGCCGTCACAACCCTGATGTGGTATGTGGGTGTAGCTACTCCAGAGTTCAGTCATCCTAGCTACCACTAACTGAGCTAGTCATCTTGACTGCAATGCTTTTTTTTCTTATTATCTAGGATACTACTAGAAATCCTTCATAGACAAGATCACCCGAGGCCCTGGCTTTGAAGGCAGGCATGATCAGAAGTTGTTGGCGTGGTCTTCTAGACTGGAGATTAAAGAGGCTGAACTAGGTGAATCACTACCATCAGAGCATGAACTTCTAGCATTGGGGTTCTGTCTTTGGTGTTTGTACAGTCCCAACAACAGTAATCCCATTGTAACTACAGCCAGCACGGGAGCACTGCGTTAGGTAGGGTGCTTGGCTACTAGCAGTAAAGCCTCCCTCAACTCTACTTTGCTGCATGCTAATACAGCAGTTTTTTTGGATTTGAGGCTGAAAAGACACTTTGTGCAGCTCAGTATCTGTACCTGGAGATGAGACTGCCTTATGGTAATTCCCTTTCATTGCCTTGTTCCAGCCAGTAATCTGTGTGCTGCCCTGGGAAACGGGGTCAGGCAGCTCATGGAAACAAACCAGTGTCATAGGCTGTTAAATTCAAAGGCAAAGTTTAATAGGGCAGCAGAGCCTGAGTGGGGAAGGGTTGCCTGAGCTGGACAAACAGGTCACACAGGTTCCCAGACATTCTGTCCTATGCCGGCAGAGCACCAAGGCTGCAGGAGCTGGATGCTCTCAGGCAGGAGCAGCACCAATACTTTGTAAGATCAAAGTTTAGCAGAGTTGAGGCTCCATCAAGTACTTGAGTGTTTAAGCTTTGTTTAGCAAGAGTCCATCAGAATAGTCACTAATTTAAGTTCTTTGCAGTTAATTAAGTTCCTCCTACAAAGCACCACTGGTGTCATTAAATTTACAGTTTCTAACCCAAGATTAACAGCTTCACTTTGGTCCTTGCTGTAGTCTTTCCTTTAGGGAGACATCAGCTTGGATATCATGATCTGTCCATTTCTGCCCTAGTTAGGGAACAGAGGTCACATCCTGCTTTGTCTCTGTAGAGGCGACTCCTACTCTTCCTGTTGCCTCACTCTTTCTGTTCGTGTCCCTGCAGAATAGCAGGGGGGAGTAGGAAGGAAGGAGAACTAGTCCAGTACAAAACCTCATTCAACACACAGTCAAAGAAACCCAGCAACTGAACAGCAATTTTATAGCGGAGTAAAACAGTAGAGCTTGTGCACGTTGCTCACCTCAGTAACTTCAAAACAAAACCAGGAAAAAGGCAATAAATAAAGCCTTTCTGCAGCACCATTCTTCTGCTTCGTAGCATTTCCCCACATCTCACGTTAAACCCAAGCTTCTTCAACTAGTCCTTCATTCTCATTACAACAACACTGACTCCTTCAGTGGGATGGTCCTGGGGTTTCAGAGAGGATTTTCTACCTGTAAACCACTTCAGGAACGTCCCTCCTGTGTTTTTGGGTGATTCTAGAACAACAGAATGCTGTTCTCCCTTGTCCTAATTTCAGAGAAGTGCATTTCTCAAACTGTGTTAAATCTCACAAATCTTTAGCCTTCTGCCAATAGTAAAGTGAATACACCAGGAGTGTGAGTACTTCTACGTTAGGAAATCATGAGTGTTTTGGAGAAGGGATTCTTCATCTAAGGATACCTCAGGCATAATTAGAATTTCTGTGTTCATTGTACTGTAGCCTAATTGTGAGATGTGCTTACTCACCATGTTGCATGAGAGCTGGTTTGGGGATACTTGCCTAATGGGAGGTATGTCTTAGACGTCATGGGCTAGGCTCTCTGTTCCCTCACACTGTCTTCCCACTTGTAAGCCACTTACTAATGACATACCCAGCCCTAGAGGAAAGATAAAGAAAACTCATACAATCCATTGACTCCATTTTATTTTTGAATTGTTCTAGGAGTCCTTTCTAGAGCTGAGCTGTGGGTGACCTGCTTTCTACTTGGCAGCTGAATCTCAGTTAGGCTTGCACAGATTTTTCATTCCTGTGTTCCGTGACTCAGTGCATTGTACATAGTGCTCCAGAAGCATTCACTAAAATCAATGAGCAAACTGAAAATCTCTGATCCCTCCTGCATGGCAGAACATACCAAAGTTTTTCTTTTTTCCTCGTGAAATCTGAAATAAGGAATCTTGCTTTATACGTTCAAAGCATTTTGAACAGGGCGGGTTTTAGTGTGTTTTGTTCTTTCTGACAATCCTAAAATGCAATCTCATAGCAGCTTGTTAAAATAAAGCTGTTTTGCTGTTTTAAAAGATACTTTCAGAGAATGTGGCAAGTTGCCACATTCCAGTTAAGCAATTTCCTATAGTTGACTTTTTTTTTTTTTTTTTTTAAAAAAAGTGTGGTTTTCTCAGCCATTTCCCTCTTCCATTTTTACTCCAAGAAGCAAAACAAAAAAAAACCAAAACAAAAGCAAACCCCCACCCCTATTTTTGGGTGACTGTGCTCAGTCTGCTCCCTTTCTCTTATCAATTGAAGGAAATGATTGGCAGTGGCAACGTTGTAGAGACAAGATTCAAGGTGCAGGGTTTTTTGCAGACAGCCTGTGGAAGCGGACTCGGGAGCATGATACACTAGGCTGAGGACCAGCTTGGGCAGCTGAACTGCTTGCATTGAGCTACCACATGCCAAGCACAAGGCTCTAAGGTCAACTGCACTGTTAGGGGAACAGATGACACACAGGACCTAATCCAGCATTCTGGGAAATCAGTGAATCTGGGAAATCAGTTTCAGGTAACTTCAGTACTCCTTGAGTCAGGTCACAGCTGGAAAGCTAATAATAGTCTGCTGCTCATTATTTGCACTTTCAAGATTATACTGTAAACAATCTAGTGGAATTTATAAATTCCCTTTGCCAAAACCCAAAAGACAAATAAGACTATGAAGAGAGGATGGAGGTAGGAAGTTTTCTGGTTTAAGATGTTTTGGAATCAGAAGCTGGATACTAAAGAAAGACAGCTGATACTTAGGGAATCCTGCTATTTTGTTTACTCATCATGTGATGGCTGAGCAAACCTCAGTTTTGTATCTGTGGAGATCCTTAGAACAGCTGAGCTTTGGAAGGAGAGCTGATTTGCTCTATTTTCAAACTACCTTCTGAAACAAATATTGGGAAAGGTGTATGTGGGCACTGACCATGCCTATGAGATAGGTAAGAAGCCATCTGCAGCACTGCTGGATCCCTCAGACGTGTGTAGGCCTTCACTGTGTGTCTGGCCTTGTTACTCTGGAGGAGCGCTGTAGGAAGAATTACTCCCATCAGGGTTTTATATCACACCTAGCAGGAGGTGTGGTAGAGTACCAGTGGCATTTAGAGTCTTCCATTGTACAGGTGTGGTGTTTCAGTTTTTGAAAGTATCCCAGGGAAGTTAGTATTTTCAGTGATGCCTAACTTATTCGCATCCCTTTTGGAAAGATCAAGATGAAATACTGTAAATAAAAACCCACAAGTGATCTTTGTATAATGATGAAGAGTTGGTTGGCTGCAGTGAAAAATCTTAAAGCTTAAGGAATGAATTTGTATCCAGTACTCAGAACTGTCAGTTCACAGGCAGAAAAATACAACATAGAATCCCTTTGTCTTTTCCCTGCCTCGTAGAAGGGGAGTATTTCCATTACAAAATAGCATACAGGCTTGTTACAATGGCTTTTTATTTTCCCATAAGAAGGCATGTGTTTTTTCTCATTTCTGGTCACTGTCGCTCAGCGGAGTCCCTCCTATGATGCAGTCATCTGAGCAAGAGATGGAGCAGAAATGTGGATCCCCAGAGGCTGCTGAGCTTCTTCTCCAGTGGATAACCAGAGGAGACGCTCTAAGACAAAAGGAATATAACTAAGCACATGTAATGTGAAAGGGGAGATGAAGAAGTATGTTGAAGAATGTTTCTCAAGGAGACTGTATAGCATGAAAAGTAAAAGATGTAAAAAAAAATTGTAAAGCTCAGCAGATGAGTGGATTGAAGAACAAGTGTTTGAATCACTCTGTAGAAATGTTGCTACAGGCTGATGCTCTGGGATTGTTTTCTGAATCTTGGAGTGAGCGGAAGGTCTGGCTATAAGTGATGGCAAATGTGAGAACTTTCCTGTTCCAAAGACCTTTTTCCAATCCCCAGCTGGAGTGAAAAGTCAGGCTCAGATTTTTCTCAAATTCTGCATAAAATAATTTTTGGACCCACATGTAAAATGCTTAAATTCTGATCCTGAACTGGCACTTTCCATGTCATTATACATTTAATGCAGAAGTGAAGTCTTTTTAAGTGCAGGTTTTTTATTAGAAAAATATGTTTTGAGAACTTTGATTTGTTTCCATAGCACGCTTTGAAAATGAGAAACTTACCTAAAACACTTTCATGGAGAAGTCTTGGTTTTAACAAACTGTTTGGTACAATGCACTTCTCTTAAACAAGCAAAACCAACCAAACAAAAAAACACCCAAAAAGCCCACCTCCTTTCCTGACTAGCTCAGAGACAAACGTGCTGTGTGGAGTTTCTCTGGAAATTCACAGACATAATGGATATTGTATCTGGCTTAACGGTGCTGAACTTGGAGTTTGTTGTCTTTGTGTGTGTGTGATCATTTTTCAAGTGTTGATTAAAATCTTTCCAGGCTGTTGTGTGATGCCAAATAGCTGTTGCAGTACTGTCTGTTGTGTGGCCAATTGTTGCTTATCGGTCTCCTGTGTATTTATTGTCATACAACTCTTACTAGGCCAGCAACTATATTTTCCTCCACTTTCTAAGTGGGCATGACATGGTTTAGATGAAAGTCTCAGAGTCACAAATAAAAAATGTTCTCTTGTGGGATGGGAGTCTGAATTCAGGTGTCTCCACTCTAAATCCTGTATTTGTACTTAAAATAATGGTTGAAACCTCCTGTGGTTGCTACAGGCAAACGTTAACCAGTAAGACAGAGCCCCAAAGAGATTTTTGGAAAAACAAAATGTGAGCAGTGAGCCATGGCAGCTTTCTCACGCAGTGTCTGTGAAAAGAGAAATGTGACCCCAGTCCTTGCCAAAATAACTCCATTCTTTCTGGTGGAAAGCTAATGATTTGGAGCATTTCACAGAGTAAGGTTTCTTAGCTAAGATTTCCCAGGGTACAGAGACATAGCATCTCCAGATCTAAGACCTGCAGCCTGCTCCTATGTAGACTTAAACGTTTTCTGTATAAACCTCTTCCCCAAAGTCCAGCCCAGCAGATGTTTGGGGAAGTGTGTGTGTCGGAGGGAGGAGGGGAAGGTGGAAATCTTGAAATGCTCAAATAATTGAGTCAAACAAGCAGAGGATTTGATTTTGTTGTGTTTTGTTGCCTTCCCTTGGTCTGCTAGTAAGCCCAAGTGCTGCAGAGAACAAGCTGCTGATCTAACTCATTCCCCAGCCAATACTTGGGGGAATGGAAGAGACAGGAGGTTTGTGAATGTATTTTGTTTTATTGAGGCTTCAGAAACAGAAATGTGTAAGATGAAAGGGAGATGGTTGGGAAGGCAAGGGGAAGAGAAATGTGAAAAAAACGTTTGGGATTAGGGACAGCATCCTGGGCAATAAACTGCTTCATTAAAGGAGCTCAGTTCCTTCAGAGCGAGCACTGGGAGCTTTCAGGCTAGTCATGCAAGGTCTTGCCCCTTGGTCCCTCACTGTCTCTGATGAGAGCTGTGGGTGCTCAGCACCTTGCAGGATGAGGCTTGCAATGAAGAGGAAAGGGAAGTGCAAGAATGGGACGGGGACCTAGAATTAGTCATTCCCTTCCTGACCTTGCTGAAGGAAATGTCTGGCTTTATATTTTTGGCTGTAAACTCTACTTCTTTATTGGTGCTGCAAGTTTACACATGCACAGGTTGTTGGTTTCTTTATTCCTGCCTCCCCCACCACACTATCAAATACACTTGAGAGTTCTTTTACACATGTGAGAATGATCAGTGCATTCATAAAAATGATGGAGGATATTATCTTTAGAGGCACTTTAAGTTTTGAATTTTACAGAGAGATCCATGAGTTGTAACACAACCCCTATCCCCAAAACATGACCTGGTGTTTCCTCTCCAGATTACGGAGGTTTTGTAATCTTTCTCCCTGCCACTTGCTGCTTTCTGGCTGCAGTCATCGTAAACCGGCAGGGGATTTGGGGTAGTTGTTTTCTTTATGGGAGGAGAGATGCAATGGATTTGCCAAGACACTGAACAATTGTAGTTATAGGGAGAAGCATAGTATTAGTGTTATCTTTGGGCTGCATTCACCTCTGTATAACTTTACAGGCTACAGCAGATAATTTGGACAAGTAATTGTTTGTCTGTAATACTTTGAGAAGCCTGTGTTGTATTAGGGTCTGAGCACCTCATAAACCCCTCCCTCTTCCCCAGCTCGATGAAGTAGGGTAGCACTGTGTACGCTCTAACAAACCAGGAACTGCGCCTCGGAGAGTACAAGATGCGGAACCATCAAAGTATGTGAGCTCCTCACTCGCTGTTGAAGCCTCCAGGGGATCTGGTCTGCACTGGTTTGCTTAGGAGCATGCAAGAAATAGGAGGGAGGGCAAGGATCCGAGTCTAGGTTTCCCCAGCTGTTAAGAAAGATTTATTCAGGCCTGATCTTTGCTTGGGGCACGGAGATGGAAGTCTGTCATTTCTCGAGGCTCCCCGGATTTCTTTCAGTGCTGTTAGGATACGGGTCAGTGTCTCAGCCAATGTAGAATCCCTGGAAGGGATCTCAGGAGATCCTTTTTGCTGTCTTGCCAAAGGCATGAGTAGCTCTGCCTAGTCCATTTCTGACAGATGCTTGTTAACTTATCGTTAAAGACCTTGGTTGAGGGCCAAGACTCTGCTGAACTAGGCTTTGGGAAGCTTTAGCTGTTGACCAGGTTCCGGACTGATGGTGATACTCTTCCAGATGGTCACCCAGTTTGAGTTGGTTGAGATTTGGCTGCATTTGAACAGATACAGGATCTGGGAACTCTGTGGAAGGAATTAAATGAGTGAGAACAGGAGGTGTGCTGTGCTTGGACAGAAGTATTCTTCATAGCAGGGTAAATCCATAAGCCTGCTAAATGGCACGTGCACTAATTTCATGAGTGGATGGGAAACCTTAACAGGTCCGTAGGCCAGTTTGGAGTAATGGTGTCCTTCAGCATCCGCTTTGTGCAGGAGGAAGTATCAGTCTTCCTGTGCTCCGTATGGAAATACAGTTAAGCCTAAAGAAGCGTGGCTGAGCTAAAGCAGCTAGATGGGTGCTGGAGAGGAGTCTGAGCTGAGAGGCGGCTGAGCTGGAGATCTGATGTGGCAGCAGCAGGGTTGCAGCAAATGGCAAGTACAGTTCTTAGTCTTGCAGAGCACTCAGTCATTCTGTTGCAGTTGCACGTCCTCAGGTTAAAAAGGAAGGGGGAGGGCTTTCATTTTTAGTGTGTGGTGGGTGTGAAATCTTTGATATTTAAGAAGAGGACTGTTCCGCAGCTGCATTAGGCTCGGATGCCTCCCTAGGATGAAATCTTTGAAGAGAATCATGTTATCAGGTACAGGGAACCACTTGATGGTGCAGTTTCATCCTCCCGCTCCCACTTTTAGCTGGGGAGGCCTCAACTGCGTGTTTACAGCTCTCAGTCTCTGGAATTGTGAAAAAGAAAAGAGGGGAGAGAAAAGAGATGGTATGTGGCCTCCAAGTGACCCAGAAATGATGCTGTCTGCATCATCTGACAAAGCAGAAATAACATACTGTAGTGTTTGGGCAGTGGCTATTGTGTCAGCCTCAGGCATGACTGAAGGTTCAAAGGAAAATCCATCCATCTGGTGTTCCACCTCTCCCTATCCCTCTACCTCTCTCTGCTTTTATTTACTAATTTCTCTTAAGGCTTTTTTTTCCCCTCCAGAGCATACCTTGTCTGTACATTTCTCTGCTGGCTTGTGCTGGGCCCTGTTTTGCAGGGTTTGTTTAGCAATGCATTGAGGAACTGTTTCCTTTTCTTTTACAAGTAAAACCAAAAGTCCTTAAGTCAGCCTGGACACCCAGGTTCTGCAGAAGCAGCAGGCCGTCAGTTGTTTCTGTGCGGAAGCCGCTGCAAGTAAGGCTGGCATCAAACTCCACGCGTAGACCCTCCGGCGTGTGAGGTACCACAGCTCCCTGGCTGTGGCATGCTGGGGCCTGCAGAGCGGCACCCCCAGAGTGCTTGTTCCCATCTGTGTCATCGCTCTGATCTCCTCTGCTTTTCAGAAGCTCCATCGCAGTCAATGTTGCCATGATCTAGTGGTTAGATGAGAGGACTGAAAGTTAGGTCTTCCGTGACCTGTTTTTAGAACTGCTCCTTGACTTTGTGCAAATTATTTTTAATCCTCCTTTCTCTTTCTTATTTTTAATGAGATGCTGTCTCATGGGGTCTTGCGAGCATGTTAACGTTCATCAGCTGGTTTTGGCATTCAAAGCAGCGGCACCATTCTGCAAGTGTCTTTTTCAAAGGGGGCTGCCCTGTGGTCCAGCGTAGCAGTAACCTGCGCACGTGGTGCCTTTGATTGCCCTTTATGATCAGTGGAGAGGCGGACAGGAAACAGGCCCAGGGAAGGGAGTACTCTGGCTGCTGTTTTAGCAGAGCCAGAACTAGAAGCCAGGCCTCACATCTCGGACAGGAGTCCTGCTCACTCGGCCACGCTTCCTTGCTGAATGAGTCAGCAGGGTTCAAGTAAGTGAATGTGAATTCCACAGACTGCAGGTCAGTGTCTGACACGTATGCGAGCTCCTTTCCTCAGCTACCATCTCAAATAAACACACGAATCTGCTACCAGATATTTATTTGTAATGTCTTATCTGCTGGCTTGGTCTTACTCATATATGGCTGGTGAAGATACATGTCAAAACGTCATCCTTTAGTGGATTCAGTTATTTTTGAGGGCAAAGCCATGTGGGTGAGAAATTGAGTGACCTCATTTTTTAGGATACAAACAGTTTGAAACGTTTTTTTTTGCATCTTTTCATCTTATTTTGGGTTGTGTGTTTTGCTCCTGTGCAGCTCTTGCGCTTGCCTTGAAAAGAGCTGTTTGAATTCTGGATTCAAGGTAGCTTTGAAGTTTGTGAGATCGTAAGATGCTCCAGCTGAATCCTGCATCATCTGCGTGTTCCTAATGAAAGCACAGATGGGAAGGATGGTTTTCTGTGTGGTCGAACGAAATGTTCTATGAACAGGTTTGGATGAGTTTTCGCTGCAAACTGAGCATATGCCATGTTCAAAGGGTACAGACCCCCTCTCTCCATTTCACCAGGCAGATTTGGTTTTAAACCAGTGAAAACCAGGCATTGGCTTAGTTCTCCCTATACTGGAAAGGGAACAGTCCATGTTGTTATAAGGTATCTTTATACCTATACGTGCAACAAGCTAGTCCTCTGAACACAGGGGGGAAATGAGAATTTCTGAGACTTCAGTTGCTGCTTGGTGATGCTATGATCAGATGATGATAATAATTCAGATAGCCGGGGGCATTCAAATGAGTCAGCTGCTTAAAGCTTAAGTTCACAGAAGGAACAGATCAATGTTGGGTTGTGTGGCACACAGGAGTTGCAAAGACAGTTGATTTGTTGTTAGTTGAAGGGTACTGCAGACCGTTACTGTGAATCAGAACTGTTTAGGGTGGTTGACTGAACAGGGAGCCTTGCAGGCACGTGTGAAGCGGCTTGCCCTGTGTCTGCAGATCCCTGGCAGAGCTGAGACTAGAAGCTATGTCTTGTGATCCTCCGTACATCTGCTCCTGGCTCTGTGCACAGTTTGCAGGACAGACCAGGAAAACCTCAGGACTATTTCTGCATAATGATTCTTTGGCCTTATTCATGTCTCCTCTGGTCGGGCACTTCGTCCTGGTGTATTTCTTTGGGTCTCCTCTGGCCCCAGAGGAGTGTTGAGGCTCAGCAGTGCTCTGATGGTGAACTGTCATTGCCTTGATTACTGCACAGCAGGGAGGCTTGGGCTCTGGACACACTTAGCATTGCTGCATTTCAGTCCTAACTGGAGAAACCAGCCAGCATTTCTACAACTGTGGTGTTTGCTGCTTCCCGCCAGTTCGGTGTTCCCTCCCTCTACGGTGGTATCCAGGTGACTTATTAGCTCTGTTGGGATCGTCTTCCCAAAACCCACGAAAGAGAAGGTCTGTTCTTATGGCCATGTCGAAGATGGGAACCTGAGGCAGAGTGGATAGCAACAACGGTGTCTCAGCAGCGCCGGTTTCCCTCACTGCTGGGCTGTACTTGGGAGCGAGCCGCTGTGCGTGCCTTGCCCCGGCGAGGTCAGGAAGGTGGCTGTCGTGCCGGCCATCTGCACAGAGGCCTTCTGAGCTCTTGTGCAGATCAAAGGTTCTTCCCCAGCTCTCAGCTTTCATACCTCAAAGCAAGCAGCCGTGCATACAGAATAGCTTGCTCTATAAAAATGAAATACTAGTTCTTTCCTTTGCACGGATCAACTCAGTTGTACCTTTTTCCTTTTTCAACTCAGATGACTTTGAAAAAAGTGTCCTGAAGTACACTCACATTGCTGCTGGTCCCTGAATGGTTGCTGAGATCTTTATCGGTTTCTCACATGGTTGCCGAGCATGACTTCAGAGACAAATTTGGCAAGTCAGATTCTGACGTTTTTGTGTTCTCTTCAGTGCTCAGGTTGCTCAAGATCTTTTTTGGTCTGCCTTGGGGTTTGTCTGTATAATGGCACTGGGGAAAATAGGTAAGAGTCAGCTAAAGGTGTGAAGTGAATCCACTTTCACTGGATGCCTTAAAATGACTCATCTTACTTTCCCCTGTGTCCCATGCAGAACAGCTCCAAGTTCAGAAGTTTTGTCTTCTGTTTCAGGAGGCAGAAATGCAGAACCTCCCTCCCTGAGATACTGACCCAGCTAGTGCAGTGTCCTGCTACAGCAGCAGCTGTTGTCTGGCGCGTCAGAGAGCGCACCCTTGCCCTCTGGGTCCTGTTCTTGGCAGGAGGTTAATAGAGCAGTTCCTTCCTGATTAATTCCTGTCTGAAGGAAGATAGATGATTTGCATTTCTCTTAGCCACATGTAAGAGCTGGGTCATACATTGATCTGATCCTTTTAAAACTTCAGCCACCGGCTTGTTAAATTGCAAGGCAGTAAGTGGTTGTAGGCTTGGAAGTATTGCTGTAAGCTCGGATTTATCGTCTTTTCAAGTGCTGCCAGACTCCGTGAGATTTCATCTCCTGGGACAGAAGAAATACGATCTGCTTTTGAACATGTGCTTGATTTGTTGATTAAATAATGACA